>NW_021605377.1:3511584-3517044 GCF_004785775.1 Grammomys surdaster | reverse complement strand
TATCTATATCTATATGTATATCTATATATCTATACACACACACACACACACACACACACACACACACACACACACGTAAGTGTTCTCTAGAGTCCCAGAAAAGTCTCTCTCTATTGAGGGAATTTACTATGATGACTTACAGTCTGTAGTCCAACTAACCCAACAATGGGCAGCTGTGGATGGAAAGTCCAAGAATATAGTAAGTAGTTGCTATGAGGCTAGTTGTTTCAGCTGGTCTTCTGTAGAAGTAGGTTCTAACAAATGTACTGGCAAGTAAGTACAATCAAAGAAGGATGAATCTTCCTTCTTCCAATGTCCTTATGTAAGCCACCAGCAGAAGGTGTGTCCCAGATTAAAGGTGTGTACCACCATGCCTGGATCTGGGACTTGCTTTGTCTCAGCTTGACCTTGAACTCAGAGCTCTCCTAGCCTTAGTCTCCTGGGATTAAAGGTGCGTATTACCTTGCCTGCACCTAAGCTTCTCATGACCACTATGCCTCAAGATCTTCATGCCAAGATCCAGGTCAGAAACGTGTGTCTTCCAGCCTCAAGATCAGGATCACAGGTGTGCCCTCCAATTCTGGATTGCAGTTCATTCAGGATATAGTCAAATTGACAAGCAGGAATAGCCATTACATATATATGCATATATGTATATATGTGTGTTTATATATATGTGTATATATAATGATATGACATATATACATATATATCATGCTTTGAGACTGTGACTCTGGTTTCCCACTTTTCCTTAAAGACCACACAAGACAAACAGTGGACGGAAAAATTTCATGTCTTCTTCTCTTGTTCTGCTGTTGGTCTCCCATTAAGGAAGCTTCCAGCTCAACATTATTTCATAGCCTAAGCAGCGAAGGCCAGCATATGAAACCACTTATTCCGTTAGAGGCAGAGATGAAACTAGACATGAGGTTACTTGGTCTAAGGAACAAGCAACAGTACAATTAATCTCCAAGTATCCAATACGTGTCATGGCTTCATGGAGCCTGCGTGCTATGTGGAAGACATAAGCAAAGTATCTGCAATGTTCTTATAAGCTGGTGTGACTGGGATGCTAAGTAAAGCACCCCCATGTGTAATCCTTGCTTTCATGGTGTTTTCATCAAAATTTGACCCTTGTATATTGTATGGAATGTTTTATTTAGCATATTAAGTGGCTTTGTGAGATCCCACAGTTGGTCTACTTGGTGTCATGGTCTCCCTTTGAAATGCTCACTTAAACTTTCCATGACATTCTATTCCACAGCACAACTCAAACATTTAAAACCAATAGACAAGTACTGAACAGGGATGGGGTTCATTTTTATAATTCCGGAGTGCACAGGCTTCACAGGAGACTGGAAAAGGACTTTTAACTTGGAGAGGTGGTCAGTGAACTAGTAGAAGTCATATTTGACATCACAGAGGCACGGTTTCTCTTTACATCAGTGACTGTTAGCTGGTTAGTGTGGAAGATCCAGAAACAATGCAGTTATCCTGGAGACAATGCTCAGACGCCTCATTGCGCCCAGTGGTTTCTTTATTAACTGTAATACCTGCTGTTTCCCAGCCTTGGCTGTTGTCTCTAGACACAAACTGAAGGAGTCCCTCAATATTCATTTAAACCCCCAAATAATAAAATAACAATTATGCTTGTACGACAGCTTGAGTCATCTGGATCGCCCATGTAGACGTGGTTTTCTTTTATTGAACTGAAATGTATTTAATGTCAATTATTTCCTTAGTGAATAATAAAATAGGCTTTGTGTGCTTGATGTGCTGGACACTGGAATGATGGTTTGGACTCAAATGACCCCTTGTTGCTGCATCCTCTGTAGGAAATGGATGTTCTCTTATAGAACAGAAGGTGGAATGGTGAAAGTATTTTGTCTGGTTCTTGCTAACTTTCTACGAGGTTATGATCTTATTCATGAGGGCTCCTCCCACAAGATTTGATCATGTGTGAACACTTTATATGCATTTCATTGAGATTTGATATATTAACAGAGGGAGGGGAGAGAGCACACATTCAAACCATAGTGTGATGCTAATAGGTCCATATGCTCAGAAAATGTACAGGATTAGCTGTCAGGGTGGCACATGAAGGAGGAACACTAACAGAAGTTCAGCTCAGATGGCATCTGAGTCTAGGCTGTGTGTTGGTCTCATGGAAAAACATATCTTGATGGGTATTAGTCCATTAGTAGAAAGAGAGATAGAAAAGATACCCAGGGTTGGTTCCAGCAATGCAGCCTACTTCCAGAATCAGAGCTCATGAACTCTCCAGCTCTCTTGCCATGGGAGACCCCTCATGATTCATTAGAAGAGCGTATTAGAGAAATAGGTGCCTTGGCCAGAAACTAAAAGGACAATCTAAGGAAGAAACACTTGTATTCAGGACAAGAAAGGCAAATGAAGAAAGTAAAGCTGTTTCCAATCCTACTTCGTCTTTCTGGATGGGATTAAGAAAGCAGCACATGGAAGTCAACTCCAGAGGCATGCCTTTCGACCACAGATGGATGGTGTTAGACAGCTGACTGCTACTTTGCTGGAAATCTTCAAAAGCTTCAAGAGAGCATGTTCACCTTTCGTGTACTGGCTGACATCTTACTAAGCCCCAGTCTGGGTCTTCTTTGCCTGCTCTTCTTTCTATGGATGCTGTCAAGTCTTTGGCAACATCGCAGGTTGAGTCCTGAGCCTGACACACTGAGAGAACAGATGCTTTAAGCATTAGGAATTTGCTTCCTTCCAGGGCTTGGTCAATATGGAATCAGGGCTGAGATTCTCTTGCAAATACTATGAACTCTTGGCTCTTGATTAAGTGGAGTACATCTGAAAGATATCCATCTTTTGAAAGGGTCTAAGAAGCCTAGATAATGTATGCAGAGGAATATCTAAGGTAAACATTTTTCCCTTTTTCTTTCTCCTTCATCTATCTATCTATCTATCTATCTATCTATCTATCTATCTATCTATCTATCTATCTATCTCTATACTATCTTCTATACTGTCAGGAGGTGAGACTAGAGAGACTAGAGAGAAACCAGGCTATACAGGCTAGACCTCACTTGGTATGCAGACGATGGTACTGTTTGTGTCTAAGGATGTGGGCAACCATAATGAGCTTTGGGCAAGCAAGTTTTAGCAAGCCTGTTTTGTCTCTGAAAGTCACTGATGGAGAGTGAAGTTTGCACGTTAGGAGATAAAGGAAGAGCAGGTATGAGCACCAGTAGGCAGGCCATGGACACAGCAGGTGAGAGATGACAGGGATTTATGCTGTGGTAAAAAATTACCCGGTGAGCTTTGTAATGATGGGGAGGACATATTTTCATGTATAAGCCTTTGGCTGAGACAACTGGGCAGGTGATGACATCCTTCATGACATGGGGGATCAAAAAAAAAACTAATACAAGAGAAAAGCAGAATTTTATGTTTTATTTATTTATTATTAAGCTTCATAATCTTTAGAATTGTAGTAAAAGGCATGAAGTTTTTTGAGCCCTAGGTTTGTGTTATATGCTAAATGCTATGCTTGGATTACTTCAGTCAACATGTGGAACAATGCAGAACGCTAATTATGACTGCTAGAATGATTTTACAGAGGAGGCAGTTTCAGCTTAGAAAGGGCATCTAGCTAGCAAATTAGCTAAGGAAACAGCAGAAGATGGAATTAGATGGATGTGGACTGACTTTCTGGATTTCCCAGCAGGGAAGGACTTTAGCCAGATAAGACTCAGGGTACCTATGCTGTAAGAGGCTTTAGCGTAGAGCATCATACGCAGGAAACAGAGTGGCTGGGTGATGTCTCTACCACTGTGTTCTCCAGTCATGCTGTTAACTTAGAAGCCAGGAATAGAAAGTATCTCACTTTCCAGTCTTACAAAATGGAGCCTAGGAAAGATAGTTAATTTATTTATTTGTGCTGTATCAGGAAGCAGCATGTCATTTCGGACTTCTGAGCTCATTTTCTTTTTGTTTCACTAGGCAGTCTTTCATTTTCTTGGGAGAGGAATGATTAGTAATTATCTTTCTGAAGTAAGAAGTCGTTAGTCTGTGGTGAAGCTAAAGACTGTGAGCTGCCAATGTAACTGTGGCATGGGGCTCTTTTGGAGGTTCTGTCTTAAGGAATCCAAGCTCTTAAATCTGTTATCACTGACATCGGTCAGAGTTTACCTCTCTGAGTGGTTCTCACTTTCCCTCAGTGTTGGCATCTGCTGCCCTGAAGAAACTCCATCCAAAACATGTGCACAGCAGAACCACAACACATACGTGGCAGGGCTGTTTGTAATAACAGAAGGGAGGAGGGGACCTGTAAAATCTTGACAGGGGCCTGGATAGAGAAAAGTGTTCAGTGTATTCACCCCCAGTGGAATTTCAGTCCTTTAAGGAGAGAGATGAGAGAGATGGAGTCTGCTCATTGTGTCCCTGGCTGTTAGAGCAGTGCCTAGGATGTGTAACTCTGAGCTGTGGGTGCTTGGCAGTAATGAATAATGAATAAATGATTTCAGCCATTATTGTGTGAATGTCAGTGAATGTCTGAAACATGAGTGGACAGGTGAGGCAAAGTAGCAGTGGTGTGGTGTCAACTTTCAAAGTGGACCATCAGTCACCCGCAAGTAGCAGACTGTTTAGGTATTCCTAGACAAAGTAAAATTAAAAGTGAACCCAAAAGAAAGATTATGAGAACCAAGCTTTGTAGTTGTGGCAATGGAAAGGCAGGGCCCAAGGATTGCCTTTTCTGTCCCATAAAACCCCTATCCTCCTGCAGCATGGCACACAGTATCCACTCCTACAGAGACCACTGTCCTTTACTGTTCTGTGAAGCTGCTTCCGATGAGATCAGATTCCTTTCTTTTATTTCCATGTCGCCTTGATCAATGCTGATCAAGCATCTGATGCCAAAACCTGGGAGCCTCTCTTTCTACATCTCCCTCTTTTCTGTCAGTCATCCCATAGGGAGCATGGCCACTTGCCTGATTTACTGAAGGACTCAATAACTGGATTTTTGTGGGCTTCATTTGCATAAGTAGTGATAGCCCCATTCCAGGGTTTTATGAGTGTAACTGTAAACTTAGTTTGGGTCCTTGATGTATGCAAGGGGGCACAGGAAAGGAACTGTTGACTGACCACTTCATGATATGGCTAAGGAGTTCATTGGAGCTATGAGAGAGAGAACAGCCAGAGCCAACTGGAAGAGTTCAGAGCAGAGAGAGAAGGAAGGAGACTGAACATGGCCAACAGAGAGAGGGGAGAATAGCAAGGGGTTAGAGAACAGAGATAGACACAGTAGAGAGACACAGTAAGAATGAGGGTTATATAGAAGGTGAAGAGTGGAGGGGATGGAAGGCCCAGGAGACATGGGGGGAGGCTTTGAAATCTACAACAAATTTTTATAACACTGAGGGAGCCTGAAAATCAACATGGGCTTTGATAAGCAAATATATATATATATATATATATATA
>NW_021605377.1:3481891-3511484 GCF_004785775.1 Grammomys surdaster | reverse complement strand
TATGTTAATTAAGATCATGTGTTCCTTTTGCCAAAAGTAAGTGAAATAGCTCTTCGGGGTAGATGTAAACCAGTTTCACAAGTTCCTGAAGAATTCTGGCTTTTATTCAACTGCCAGGCTGAGCTCAGTTCTGGAGATTTGGACCATCTTTTGGCACTTGAGAACTGGAATTTCCTTTGGATCTGACATTTCTCATTTGCTGCCTCCTCTCCCCTCTCACTCTCTATCAGCCTCCAAAAATGGAGGCCCTTCACCTTTTGCCTACCAGGCTGCCTTCGCCATAATCTCACAGGGAAAGGAAAGCTCAGCCAAGTCTGGAGGAGCCCTCTCTAAAATGCTGGAAGTTCCTCAGGTTTTGTCCTTGACTCTTGCTGTCCGATTCTACAAGCCAGGGATGCCTTCTTTAAACTAGGCTCATTCCTTCTGCCGTTCTTCTAACCCAAGTGAGGACTCATTTAAGACTATGGCCTCCCTCTCCTTTTCCTTCTGAGATATGCTCCAAGTTGTCTGTGTCTAAGGAGGCCTGCTTTGGCAGCCCTAAAATCCAACCTCAAAGCTTTAGGTCTCCCAAGCCTCGGAGCCACTATTCTATTGCTGTTCTCCTTTCAGATCTGGCCCTAATATCAACTGGAGAGTAGCCACACTCAGCCTGAATTTGGTAATTTTAATTTTCAAATTCTCATCAACTTAGATAGCTTCCATAGATGAAAGGCAAATGGTCCGAGGCCTCCCACCTCATTTTTGCCTCCTCTCCTGTCCTTCACATCAGGCTCATATCAGGCTTACCTGCTAAGTAAACCTACTTCTCTTTCAGATGCTAATCTGGCTGATGAGGTCCCTCCCTATGGAAGCAGAGCAGACACTATGTACTAAGTGATGTTAGCAAATTGTCCTGAGCTAGGTATGGACAGGAAGGAGGTGACAAAGAACTGGGAGGAGTAGAAGGGGAAACCATAACCAGGATATTTTATGTGAGAACAAAGGCTATTTTTCAATAAAAGGGGCAAAAGAATGGAAGAAATGAAGAAGAAAGAAAGAAGGGAACAGGGGAAGAGAAGAAGGAAAAGACAAAAGAAAGAAAAGAAAGAAGGAAGGAAGAAGGAAGAAGCTTGCTTTGGAAGGTAGGTTTTGGCTCTCCTACTTCAGGCTAAATAAATCAAGTGTGGTTGTCTCTAAATATCCCCTAAACCACTGTCCTGGCTCAGGCTGGCCCCCGGACTCTGACATGGAAAGGAAGAATAAGAGAGCCCATCCCTTTTCACATTCTGGAAGGGGGCCCCTCACATTTCTTAGGGAGATTAATCTCCCAAGCACCTTTATCTCTTTCTCCTGTCTCTTCTGGAACCAGAGAAACCTTATTCTGTGATTCTAGCTACTCTAACAGCTATAGATTCTGTCTCCTTAAGCTAACACCATGAAGTTCCTTCCTTTGTTTCTATATTTTGCTATGTTGGCCCTACCTGCCAGGGCCCGAGATCGTCTCCTTCTATAGCCATACTAACCCAACTGAAGGGTCAACTGAAGGGTCTTTTTTAAAGAAAAGATTGTAATAATTCACCTTTCATCTATGAGATGGTGAATCTCACAGGGGTCTATGAACTAATGCGACATGGGCTCACCTTGTTGACCTCATTAAAATGGAAGCAACCATGTGACTTGGCCGACATCTTTGGTAATGGTATCATGAAGATGCCATGTGATTTTTACCACCATCTTAGTTAATGCCATCACATGCCACAAAACAAAATTGGTGGTAACCATAAACCTTGATGGTCCCACTGAGTCCTCTGGGAATTCACAGCACCTCCTTTTTTTTTTTTAAATAGATTGAAAGAACATCAGATCTTCAAGTGTTTAATTTATAGTTTTAATGCTTTGTTTTGCTATAATTCTGACAGTTTTTTTTAACATGGTGCAGTTACTGGCATCTAAGGGGGTCCTAAACATTTCCACAGACAGATGCCTCTAAGACTAGCATACTGACAAAGGCAGCTAACACTCAGAGATTCACAGAAGTCTTGGCACTCCAGTTCAATCAGGACAGCTACCATTGGAGATTTTCTATGTTAACTTGTGTGCATTATTCCATTTCTAGGGTGGCTTCTGTTCCTAAAACAAAAGCAACGAAAACTCTAAGGATTACAGTTTTAGAAACCACTCAACCAGATTAGTGTGTCACTCTTGGACTCTACATTTAAATATTCTAAAATCATAAAAAAATAAGATAAAATTCCTAAACCCAGAATTCCTAGACAGTAGCCTAGACTTTGGACTTGACATACTGAATAATATTTAAAGCATCAGGCCCTATGTGGACTCCTCCTTACTTGCCCAATCCAGTCCTTAGTCTGCTGTTTGGAAATCCTGCTGGGAAGGAACTTTGGCTTTCCTCTAAGCACTGTCATACGGAAAGTCTGTGTTTATATGTTTCTTGTGTATAACACCTTCTGTTCCACTTGTTTATTTTTCCCCATTCCTATAAAAACACCAGCTTCTAAAAACTAAAATATCTACATGAGACTGCCATCTATTTGAATTTTTTAAACTTTATTTTTTTGTTTTTCCCTCCTCTAAGATCATTTCTATAAAAATAAGCTCTTTGTTTTGCTGTAGCTCCCACATGCTTTGGAAATCATGCCACTCCAAGTTTGAAGAGACACTAAAGGAGCCCAGGGAGTCATTTCCCTGCACATCATTTGGGCAACAAAGTATTTCCATACTGTGCTCTGACACTGACTTTGAAATATTTCTCTCTTCCTGTCTGCCCTCATCCCCCAAAACCATCTAAGTATGCTTGATTGTGCATCAGTTGGGCAACAACGTATTTCCAAACTGTGCTCTGACACTGACTTTGAAATATTTCTCCCTTCCTGTCTGCTCCCATTCCCCCAAACCATTTAAGCGTGGTTGATTGCCCAGTCCAGTGGTGAGAGCGGAGGATAAGGCTGGGACACCTGCTCTTGAAATACTGTCTTAACAAAGAAAAAGGATGCTTAGGAGGGCCAGCGAAGGACAGATGAAAGAAGCAAGGGGATGTGTAGGCTAAAACATGAGGTCAAACTAAGAAGATTAAGACTTTCAGCCCACAGAGAGGAAGGCTGCATGGGGAGATGATCAAAGGCAACAGAGCCACAAAGGGCATCAATATGTTCGTGTTCACCAAATTCCAACATGCAAGACCAAGCAGGGAGAAGACAATTAAGAAAAACAGAACAGGAAATTTGGTTTACGCAGTGAGTCATAAACTTTTGGCACAAGTCACTTCTGAGATACGGTTTGCATTGAAAGGAGGAAAACTTCAAAGAAAGCATAATACATTTATGAGTGATAGGGGCACAGTGGTTATCAGAGGTGATTTGTGGTATCCTGGGGTACTTGGCCAGCATGTTGTGTTTGGGTAGGTGCCATGTCAGAGATAGACTTTTAAGCCATGTTTGCTCTGCTGGTGAACCAATACAGCAAAATTTAGGTCATTAAGGGGGAAACACCTTATTAAGCCAAGTATCCTAGACATTGTATATGATGGGCATAATTTTCTTACTCTATAGGGGTTCACTTGCTTTAAAGAAGCTGTTCTCAACCTGTGGGTCATGACCCCTTCGGGGCTTGAACAACCTTTTCACAGTGGTTGCCTAAGACCATTAGAAAACACAGATATCTACATTATGACTCCTAACAGTAGCAAAACTGCAGTTACGGAGTAACAACAAAAATACTGTTATGGTTGGGGGTCAGCACAACATGAGGAGCTGTATTAAAGGCTGGCAGCATTAGGAAGGTTAAGAACCACTGATTTCAAGACACTCTCCATCCCTTCTTGAAGCCTCAGGCTTGTCAGTTGCTGCAGAGGGGGTTGCTTTGGATGTAATGAGGGTAGGTCAGTATTGAAATGAGCAAAATGGTGGGTGTGTTATGTCACCTCAAAGCACGTGAAGGTAAACAGAGAAGACAAGACAGAAGAGAGTGAGAAACATCCTGCCAACACTCCTTCATGTCAGATGTCGGCATTCCTTTCTGGAGCACACATGGCCTCTCTACCCTCTCAGCCTTTGTCAGTACAAAGGGCTGACTGTAACAGTAGGCAGTGGAACCTTTGCTCATGGTCCCAAAGTCAGCAGCAGCAAGAATTGGGAAGAAAATAAGAAGACTCTAACTAAGATCAGTGGTTGGAGTCTAGAGAGATGATGCAGCCGTTAAGAGCACTTGAAGAGGACAGGGGTTCCCAGCACCCATACTTGGTAGTTAACAACCATCTGGAATTCCAACTCCAGAGGATTCAACACTTAATGACCTCTGTAGTCCTGTATGCACAGAGTCTATAGATATAGATGCAGGTCAAATACACTACTCATAAAGTACAAGGTTAAAATC
Source organism: Grammomys surdaster (assembly GCF_004785775.1). Taxonomy (NCBI): domain Eukaryota; kingdom Metazoa; phylum Chordata; class Mammalia; order Rodentia; family Muridae; genus Grammomys; species Grammomys surdaster. The sequence goes on along the minus strand of NW_021605377.1, from coordinate 3,507,113 downwards.
AGGGGCATTCAGCACTCCTTACATTCTTTCCTAAACACCAATGAGACATATCTCGAAATTACGTATTTTTTTAGCAATAGCACTCCAACCAGCAAAATCGAGAGTTGATTTCTTTTTGGTATATCAAAACCATACAGCCTAAATGGCTGAGTCATACAAACAAATGAGCTCTTTCTCTGTTTATTGCTGTGCCAAGACTCAGTAGCTAAAAACAATGGTGAGCAAAATGTCCTGATAAATTCAATGAGTCAGTAACCTGTACAATCAGTCCCCCTCAGGACCATGATTGTAGCCTCCAAATGGCTGGGAATCCTACAGGTGGTTCTATACCAGCATGTTTAACCCCTGACCTTGGATGGCTTGAAGCCCTGGTAATGCCAGCAAGAAAACACTACTTGACCTCTCCACTCACCAGCCCACTTTAGACGGAGGAGTGTTAGATTTCATTTTTGGATGGAAAATAGGGCACAATGCAGACAGTCTGGGAGAGGGAGGCATTGTCATGGTCGTCTTGGAAAAATGTAGTATAGTCACTGTGATGATGATACAGATATGTGTACCTGTGTATATGAATAGTTACTCCCTTAACCCCCATGGTAGAGCTTTTGTTTATTTGTTTGTTTTTATTTTTGTTTTGACACACAGGTGCTGTGGAATGCAAGGTAAGGGTATGTTTGCAAGGTAGAAGAAGAAAAAGGATTAAGTGTAACATTGGCAAAAGAATTACCTGAATACTGCACCCTTTTGCTAAGGTTGTTCAAATAAACAAATCAAGCGGGCAACAGCTCTTGTACACTCCACTGTATCTCAAAAGAAAGGAACCACTGCTGTGAAGATATTCATAGAGTACGTTTTTTTTCTTTTTTTTCTTTTTTCTTTTTTTAAAAAAGGCTTACTAGAGGAAACAAAGGAATGCTTTCTGCTCCCTGAAAGGGGGCACAGGCATAGAACAGAAAAGTAGAATCAATTATCACTAAGGGAGCATTCGGGACATCCTGAAGTGTTTGGAGAGAAGAGAAGGGAAACAGCAAAGGAATCAACTAGCATTTTAGCCAGAAAGCAAGGGAGTGGAATCTTTGGATGTCAGGGATAGAGAAGAGAGGCTCAGCACCAACAGCATCAAAATAGTAACACAGGACTTAAAGCAAAAAGTTTTCAAAATAAAAGAAGTCTGAGTCTGCATCTACCAGCACTTCATTCCCTGGGGAAAATAAACAGAGCCAAATGCTTTCAGACCCATCCTGACCAAAACATCAGATGACTTCTGTTATCTTTAGAGAAACAAAAGCCTCACTGTAAACCGTGAATCCTCTAGAATTTGTGTACAAAATTATAATTTTTAGACTGGATCTGTATGTTATGAAACACCAGACACAATAATTGAGGAAATCTCTTCATATGAACATTACATAATAGTAGAGTATTGAGGGGAAAAGTTTTGACCAAAATATTCATTCAAGTTATTATCAGCATAGGAACGTCATAGGAAAGCATTTTCACAGATGCCAGGGGGACACTGCCATCTATGTAAGATTTCTGGGAAAATATTACGCATGTGTATGCTGACGACTTTCCTATTGTAATAATGCAGCTGGATATTACAGGAGAGCAATGCAGACGGCCTCAGTTTATATGAGGAGAAATGATAGATGTTTAAAGATTAATGAACGGATTGGAGGTAAAACACCATGATCTTTGCAGAATTTACACGGGATGAAGTAGTCAGCTACCTGAGAATACTCGGAAGTCGCCTGGCTCCACACTCAGGCAGCAGACAACTGAGAAAGTACAAGCCGAGGAATATTGGTAAATGTCTGCATATACACATGTATCAGTGTGCTTATATATGTGCTAATGTAAGGGTCCAGGATTCGACAAAGAATGACACCCAGACTCAAATAATATGTAAACACACAAAAAAATGTTTTATTCTGCTGAAGTCCAGCATGCCGGGGTTTCCCCATTACCAGGATAGAGAGACACCCAAGTGAGTTTTCAGGCCTGATGTAAAGCACATTAGGGAATTCTGGGATAGGTGACCTCTATGTTAATCTGTTGGATCCATCTCTATGGACGTTCTATTACTAGGGTATGGGGGCTGGAAACTTGCTGGAGAGGTCTGGAAACTGTTACTGAGGAAGTAGCTGAGGAAGTCTGGAAACTGCTGCTGATTTATTATTCTTGCCTCAGGTCAGGTGGCAGAGCAGCTTCTGAGGCCTGCACTTGTCTGGAATTGCCCAGTTCTTGGAAACAGAGATTTAGCCTTAGTCTCCTTAACTGCTAAATTGAAGCCTGTCATGGAGTCAGTCTAGTTTTCTTACTATTTTTTTTTAAAACTGGTATAGGAAAAATAATTGTGAATATGAATGAGATGTCAGTTACTGTTCAATACATCACATAATTCTTAAACCATGATAAGTATATTTAACTCATCAGGTAAGTATATTTATTTCCTCACAATTTCTTTGTGATGAAAACTTTAAGAATCCTCCTAGCCGGTTTGAAATGTACTGTCCTGTTGTCACCTCTAGCCACCATACTATGCAAGAGCATCCTGGAGCTGAAGGCTGTGTCTGAAGTCCTGTTTATGTAACGATACGTAATTCACTTTCTCCTTTAGAAAATCCAGCAGCTCTGGATTTTGCTCCAGGCAAGAACAACGGCAACAGGAAAACACAAAATTTGTTAGCATGGGCATTATTGCCCTGGAGCCTGGAGTAAACCCCTTTGCATTCTGCCATTTAGCTGGTGCATAATAAAACTGCCTGTTAACTCCTTACCCTGACATCCCAAAGAGAAGGCTGCTGGTTGAAGGATTCTTCTTCTGCTCAGTTTATATGTAAGAAAGTTTCCAGCATAGACGATAATCTATCCACTCCACCCCTAAAATCCCAACAAACAAACAATCAAACAAATAACCAAACCAACCACAACAATAAAAAGTGACCCCCATAGAAACAGATTTGGGCGGGGACTGAAGATAATTTACAAACAATTCTAGTATACTGAGACAGTCAAGAAGACATTGGAAACTATTGTACCATAAAAGGAGAATGAGATGGTGTGAAATTGAAAACTGCCAAGAATGAAGAAGGATACTATTTAGAGATCAGACCGACGACAGCTGACATACCACATTCAGCTGTGTAATTGGAAGAAAGAATTGAGGACATCTCCTAAGAGAGAGGATAAAAACAAAGAGAAAAGGTGAGAGGTCAATGAAGGTAAAGACGTAACACCCAGCAGATTGTCAACAGAGAGGTGAGACTGCACAGTCTTTCTAGAACCCGTTTCATGGTGTCATAGAGAGGGTAACAGAAGTAGTGAAAGGATATGTTTTTGCTTAGCTGGCTTATGGATTGGCTGAGTGGTTTAAAGAGAGTCCAAAGGGACTCACAGAAGGTATGGTCCCAACTCATTATCACTCCAAAGGGTAATAGCTTCCCTGCCATGACATCTTAGTGAAATAAGGACCTAGCACGCACCCACTGTCATCTCTGCTTCTCGATGCAAGGCAGAGATTAGAATCTAGATAGGAACAAGCTGCCATTGTCTATCTTGAGGTATGTGGTTGTAAGCTGACATCTCCCTTAGGGATGGATGTCTGGGTGGTTTGATTAGCAAATCCATTCCCATACACAGAGTGATACTTAGGCTCTTATGTAAGTTTGTGAGAAGATACCTTAAGCACTCCAGTTGCTGCACAAATGCAGATAGATATTGGAAGAAACACATGGAGGCCAGGTAGGAGGAAACTGATTTTTTTTAATTCATATTTTCAAATAACTCTATGACTCATTGATTATACACAGTACATCAGAACAATATAGCAGGGGCTTACTGTGTTGATATTATAAAATTTTGACTGAGGCAGGGAAGGTAAGGAAGAGTATTAGGAAAATCGGTTAACTACAAGCAAAGGGTTTCTCCCTCTGCAACACTCCAGCCTTGTGCCGCTGGCAGGGGGCGGGATGATTACCGAAGATAGTTGCAAAAGTCACTTCTCATATCCTAAGTGAGCTTGAGACTTTCAGTCCTGCAAATTAAGTTAAAATGAATGGCTTCTGAGCAGCACACTGGGTGACAGGAAGTTTATAAATGCTACGTCTCCTGAGGTGTTCCAGTAATAGTACATTGGGGCAGAATCGGCATTTCCTGTGACAGTCCCTTTGGAAAGACCAGCGGTCTCCAGGGAGACTGGTTAATAAGTTAGTTTCTTGAGTGCTGAAAATGAAATAGAAAAGGTAGGAGATTTTTTTTTTTTTTAAAAAGACTTTGAAGGAGAAAAACGTTAATTTAGCCAGTTTAATGTTTCAACGAAGAGAGCGCTATTCAGCCCTGTTACCTACTGTTTGTGGGTACCTTCGATTTTCAGTTTGTCATTAGTCTCTATGAATATATGGTTTTTTGTTTTGTTCATGCAGAGATGAGAGACAGAGGGAGGTGAACGTGAAACTTAGGCGTTGTACAAGGAAAGTTCTGGAAAAAGTGTCAGAAGGACTACTAGGTACTGTCTGAATAGCCAGTGTGGGGAAGATGCTGGTACCACTCTGTTCCGACTGACCTCAGTGGGGCTAGAGATACCATATAGTGACACACCTGAATGTCACACTCACAGGTTGGAGGTACACAGAGTGACACACCTATCACACTCTCAGAATGGAGGTACCACACAGTGACACATCTGAGTGACACACTCACAGAATGGAGAGAACACACAGTGACACTCCCGCGTGTCACACTCACAGGATTGAGTGAACACACAGCGACATACCTGAATGTTACACTCACAGGAGGGAGGTACACAGAGTGACACACCTAAGTGTCACAACCACAGGATAGAGGTAAGAGTGACACACTTGAGTGTCACACTCATAGGGTGGAGGGAACACACATTGACACACCTGAGTGTCACACAGGATAAAGGGAACACTGAGTGACACACCTGAGTGTTACGACCACAGGACAGAGGTGACACAGTGATACACTTGAGTGTCACACTTTCAGGGTAGAGATAACACAGTGGCACACCTAAGTGTCACAGTTGGACAGTCTACACAGTAAGAACATTTTAATTTTCTTTCTCAATGCCATCCTCAGAGGAGATAGGATTAAGTGGCTTGTGGAAAGTCTTGGTATTGAGATCATTAGACAAAGGTATTACAACATTTGGAAGAGAATATCTTTAGATGTGTACAAGAAGAATGATTACCTCCTAATAGGCAGCATTACTTCTTGGTATGTGTTTTATTTATTTACTTCTTGGTATGGGTAAGATTCTGAACTAGGAGGGGGGGGAGGGAGGGAGGGGGAGAGAAAGAGAGAGGCGGGAGAGAGAGAAAGAGAGAGGAGGGAGAGAGAGAGAGAAAGAGAAGGGAGGGAGAGAGAAAGAGAGAGGAGGAGGAGGGAGAGAGAGTAGGAGAGAAGGAGAGAGGGAGAGAGGGAGAGAGAGAGAGAGAGAGGGAGGGAGAGAGGGAGAGAGGGAGAGAGGGAGAGAGGGGAGAGGGGAGAGGGAGAGCTTCCAATTTCACAGGCCAGTAACCCAGCAAGTTTCCTGGCTCCTTTTTGTGCGTGTAATTCTACATATGTTTACACACAGTTTCTCCTGTTTTGTTTGTCTTCCTGGAAGTTAATAGTATTGTTGTTAAATAAATGAATGTATTAATTTTAATGTGAAATGACTTTTGAAAAAGCAATACTGTTTCCTTGGGAAAGCTTCATGAAATATTTACTTTTCTATCACCGCCCTGTAAATCTACTTGACAGTTACAAACATTTTAGGCTTTAGTTTGTTTGCTCTCTGGTTATTATTCTGAGGAAGAGGGCAGAGAAGAGCGAATGGCATCGCTTGGCCGTTTCTCCCTTCCTTACTTCTCTCTTCATGATTCTATCTTAGTTCAGACTATATACCACTTCTCTGCCCAGACTGCTGCGGTAGCCTCTTTCTAGCTGAATTCATTGTAATCAATTTTTTACATCTGCAAAACCTTCCATTAAAAACAAAATGGCATGCCTAAAAGATAGACTTTCATGGCTTCCATGGTTTTCTTTGTTTGCATGTAAAGACCTAAGCCAGGTACAGAGCCATTTACACAGTGACCTCCTCTCGCCTCTCCATGGTCAGTTTTGCCTCTTAGGGGGCATTTGAAAATGTCTACAGATTTTTTTTTTGTTTTTATTATCTCTATGGAATCTGTGTGGATGCGTAGAGCTGGATGATGTTACCAGCACTTAATTGATAGAGGATGGTGATGCTTCTACCCCACTCCAATAATTCACAGGACAGCCCCATAACAAAGAACTGTGTAGTTAATGGAGCTGAAGTTTGGAAACCTGAGTATGATGGTTAGTTTGTCTATTTTAACCAACCTAGTATCACCCATAGAAGGGAGTCTCCATGAGGAATTGTCTACATTTGGTTGGTCTATAGGCATGTCTGTCAAGGGTTGTCTTAAATTAATTGGTGTGGGAAGATCCAACCCACCATGGGCAGTACCACTGACTACAAGGTATCCTGAACTGTATGAGAGGAGATATTGAACTGACTATGAAGAGTCAAACACATAAGCATGGTTGCATTTGTTTCTCTGTCATCTTGACTGCGGATACTATGTCAATATAGCTATGTTAAGTTCCTGCTGCCTTAACTTCCCTGCTATAGACTGCAATCTCAAACTGTTTGCTCAAAGAATCACCCTGTCCTCTTAAGTTGTTTATTATCACAGTATTATATCACTACAACATAAATGAAACTAGAACACCTGGCTTGCCTGACCCGGTATTTCTCCAGTGTCACCTAACTTCCAACCACAAGAAGCATTTGTGTCTTAATCACCTTGCTCTCAGTATGTGCTGTTCACTCTGCTTGGAATGACTTCCTCTCCGTTTACCAGTAAAGTGGAAATGCTCTCACAGTATCTGGGGATTTATGGACATTGAGCTTATACTGCACAGTAATGGTTTTGTTTTGTTTTAGTTTGTCTGTCTCCCTTTGTTCTGCTAGGCCGAGTTACTCATGATCAGACATCATGCCTGGCTGTTTCTGTTCCTGCCACCTGATAGGCTTCTTGATATTAAGTAAACATTGGGCATACTTGTTCACTCCATACCTGGACAGATACCCGGGTGGGCAAAATGTGTGTTTAGATCAGTTGATAGTCAATACTGATTATGGGCCAGGCCACTGGTAGTCTGAGTTGAAAATGAATTCTTTGGGTCCTTTCCTTTCCCTGTTCCCTTATTCATTTTCTTTTGACTCTTGCTCTGTTGTTGAGCTGAACTGTAGATGACCATGAGTCTTTGTCAAAGAAGCTCTAGGTCTAGATTTAATCAGGTCATCTTATTGGATAACTTTGGAATTCTTCCCTCTAAGGAGACAGGAAAGGCAGGAAGGTCAAAACTTGACCTTCAGGAGCCAGCTTTTGTGTGTGCTTCCTTTCCCGTCACCTCTCTCACAGCAGTTCTGCAAGCTCCTACAGCTTAAGTGCAGAGTGGGGGAGCTCCAACAAACACAGCTATCTTAATCTCACCAGCCCCACTCAGGTTTCGAACATGAAATCCCATCCATGCCATGCCAGTAATGGCACAGATTTGTCTTTTTTTGTGCTGCAGCATCGTCTCTAGGTCTGTCCCCTTTGATTTCAAACACAAATTAGTTTATCTTGTCTCTGCCCTTTAATTCCAAGTTGTACAGTTTTCTAGTTTTAACCTTCCATTTCATCATCGGAAGAAAATGGAGTATATAATTTCCTATAGCCTAAGCCATGCATCATTGAATAAAATGGCTTTCTCTGGATGTGTGTGTCTGAGCTAGGACTACTTGCCCCACTGACCCTGAGACACTTACTTGGCTATCTGTAGCCTCCAGTTTTGAAACCATTCCATCATTCCCTGGCTCTTTGATTTTCTTATGGATTCTGGATCTCCTTGTTTTGTGGGGCAGTAGATCATGCCAGGAAACTTGGTAAGGTTAAGTGGGTTAAAAGCCCTAGAACCCAGAGGGGACGGTAGGAGCTTCACCTGCTTCTGACCAGGCTCCTGTCATGTGACCACCTCCCTACATAGGAACATGACCTATGGTCATGTAGGTCAGAACAGAGTTCTCCATGCTAATGAGGTATCTAGAGGCTTTGAGGGTTTAGCCAATAAGTGTCCCTTCCGGACATACCTGCAAAAGGTATTTAATCTCAGGTCCATCCTGAGGAGGTGGTATGCACCCATTTTCCATTATGAACAATGAACAAACAGTTTGGAAACCAAGGACTGCCTTTTTCATCAAGAACCTCTGTGGGGAGCATAGAGAAAGGCTTTTTCTACAGAGCCACTGCCTAAGTCTTCCACAGAAGGCCCCTCTGCAGTCACAGATGTTTGCCCATAAGCTAAGCCAGATTTCCATTTTCCTAGGGCCTTGGACTCCTCTATTCTTGGCTCCCCCTTGACTTTCAGTGGCATCTGGATGTCCAGGAATCTGAGACCTTCTGGTCCTGGCCTCATTACAGGCCAGTGGACCCCCAACCCTCTGTACCCAACTCCTCTGCATGGTTTCCAGCGGCAACTTGATGCCCAGGAGTCAGGGAACCCCAATTTCGATCTCCCACATCTTAGGCTGTGTTTCCAAACCCCTGATCTGTGTATTAGTGCTTTCCCCAAGCCCGGCACCCAAAGGTGGCTCAGGGTAAATGTAGTCTAGCATCTCTTCACTTTGCCTGTGCAGGAATATTCCCACACCCCAGTGGAGGGGCGAAACCAAAAACCACATTATTTCGTCAATAGTATTTTCTTCCCTATCAAGTCTTGTTTCCTCTTCTTTCTCTATATGCACTTTAAGCTCTTACATGATTTCAAACTTACCATGATCTGTCTCTTCAGTTTCCTTTCTTGGCAGGACTTGAAGTCTAGCTCAGGGCCTCGTGCATGCCAGGCAAGTATTCTACCCCTGAGCTGAGTCTCCAGCCCAGGTCATGTTCTTCTCAGGTGGAGACATTTCTTCAGCCATTTAACTTGGAACTTTGTCCTGTTAGGCTTCTGTAATAGCATGTGTTTAGTGATCTCCATCTTCTAGGATTTTATGTGTGTATTTGGTCAGACAGGAGAGAGGGAAGGGTTAATAGAGAAAGATAAAGGACCCTCAGTATATTCTAATCAAAATGGTCCAGAATCACAGGGATATTGATTCTTCTCTAGAAAACTCTGGTCTGAGTTTTGAAAAGTTTCCTTTGTTTTCTTAGGGCTCTCCTTGACCTGTTTTGGTCTATAAGCATCACTGGAATAATTTCATTAAGGAATTGGAAGAGCAAACTAACTTCAGGAAGGCTGTTATGAGGTCTGTTTGGCATTAGGGAGTTTGGGTGTTTCAGGTACTGGATCAGATTAATGTAAGAGGTCAGTTTTTATCAAGTGACTCAAATCATCAAACAAAACCAACAAAACAAAACACAAAAACTCAAAACACCGAAATCCCCAAAACCCCAAACCAAACCAAAACCAAAACAAGCAAAACAACAAACAAACAAACAAACAAAAAACCAAAACAACCCCCCCTTCTCTTCCCTTTATAACAGGCAGACAGAAAATGAAGAATTAATCACCAGGCACTCAGAGAAAATACAGGTCCTGAGCCACAAACTTTCACACACTGAGCAATGGTTAATGCACATATATCCTGACAGTCCATTCCAGAGGCTATTGGAAGGAAGAAAAGATTCTCCCACAGTAAAATCAACGGTGGAAGGGAGTTGGCTCAGTCAGGAAAATGCCTGCTATGCAAGCATTAGGGCCCGAGTGTGGATTCTCAGCATCCCTGTGAGAAGCTGAGAGCAGTGGAGGACACCTGCCACCCCCAGTGTTGAGGTAAACAGAGCTGGGATCCCTGGAGCTTGCCACCAGCTGTTTGACCAAATTGGGGAGCTTCATGTTTTGAGAGAGACATTTTTCTTAAAGAGAGAAAAAATGGAAGGAATAAAGAAAGGAAGAAAGAAAGAAGAGGAAGAAAGAAAGAAAAGAAAGAAAGAAAAGAAAGAGATGAAGAAAGATAGGAAAGAAAGAAAAAGAAAGCAAAGAAAATATGAAGGTGGAAAATTATAGAGGAAGACATTATACCAATTTCTGGCCTCCATGTGCACATCCATGCACACCCATGAATACACGCACATCACATGTATACATATTCATCACACACTCTCCAAAAATGATTGATCAAGAGCATGTAAGAATTAGTGCTGAAGGACACTGATGAAGACCAGGATGGGGGACATGGAAAGAAACGATCCATTCAGTTCCCCTGTAATTGCTACATGAGACAGAACAAACTACTTATTTTGGAAGCTACCCTCTTGCTTGTGTGTATGTGTGTATGTATGAATGTGTGTTTGTGTGTATGTTTATGTGCATGTGTGCATATGCATGTGTGTGTGTGTGTGTGTGTAAGATCCAGTTGTTATCATTGTACTTCTTCATGAAGTTTTGAGTCCTGTGGACATGCACACAATGAATCCTATTTCAGTCAAGGTTTAGGAACTGGAACAAAACTTAGTGAACACCTCGTACAGGAGTCTGTGCACCCTCTGTCGTATGTTCTTTTGTTGGAAAGGTCAGCCTCCTCAATCCAAATCCAATTAACCAGGATTTCTCCGAAGTCCTACTTCTCACCCCTCTGATTATAATTCTGAATATTTTGTAAAATGTTGTCAGAAAATGATCAAATATCAAGAAAACAGATGGTGGCGACACTTAGCACATGAAAGATCCCGAAGACCATTTGTGATCAATGAGAGAATATTCTGGGCTAACGTGTAGAGACGGTTCAATCTCCTCTACATGGTTTAAATCAGTAACTATGGAAACCTCATGTTTGAAGTTTATTATAATAAGCCAGAAATGATGACCTCAGTCATCAAAGACAGACAGCGATGCTCTGGATCGTGATTGCACTCGGGCTGTTAAAGGGACTAATAATGAATAGATCTTTGAAGGATTTCTAATGAGGGTAGAAGTGAAGGGTTCAAGAACATTCTGAATACCTGGTGTTTTTTTTTTCAACATTTTAATGAAAAATTTCCAACACATATACAAAAGTAGTCAGCCTCACCGTTAGTTCCGGAGTTCACATTTCTTTGATGATTGCTGTCCACAGCCATTATTTCATTTAAGGGTTTGCAAAAGGTGATTGCCTGGTTCTGACTTTCCTCCTGCAATTATTGGGTGAGATTTCTTTCTTCCAGAAAGGAAATGTTTGTCCTAACAACTGTTTGATTAGCCTGAAACAGGGAACGTGTCACCACAGCTACAAGAATTGGGGAATAAATGCCTGCTTCTCATGAAGGTGGGAAGATGACTCAGTTGGTAAAATGAGGATCTGGGTTTGAGACCAGAGTCAACCCTGGGAAAAATACATGTGATGGTGAATGCTTGTGATACAGAGCTGAGGAGGCGGGGCCGGCCAGCCTCTGGAACTCATTGTCACCCAGCCTAGCCCAATAGGTAAGGTCTAGGTTCATGAGAGACCCTGCCCTAAAGAATTAGATGCTTCCTAAGGCATACCACTTAAGGTTCTTCTCTGGCCTTTTGAGCTCTGCACACATGCACAAACAGGTATACAGTATGTACACACACACACACACACACACACACACACACACACTCACATACACACAGACACACTATCTTCTATGTTCGAATCTTAGCAACTTGGTTTTGTGGTTACCTAACAAGCAGAGTATAATAGATTGTTTTAAAAGTATGTGAAGGTAAGATTCTTCTGTCCTTCCATTTTTAAATTATATTTTCTTCACTAAAGGTAACCCTCTTACCTTCCCATGTGTTCTGCCACCAACAAAAACTAGTAAAAAAAAATCCTCAAATAAAAATGACAACAGAGGCATTGGGTTAAGGGAAGAATTATGGCTTTTCATGGGCATTCTTCAAATATTTTATGATTTGTGTTTAATACAAGGACCTCCCAGACCTGACATTGCAAGGATAGGTTGAAAGATAAATTCTGGATGCTGAGAGGTGATGTACAGCTTCTTCTTCCCTGGCAACAGTTCTAAAGCAAGGCTGTACTCATCCTGTGATATATAAACAGGAGGGTGGCTGTGGCAGCCATGTTTGCCTGCCTTGGACCTCATGAATCCTGGCAAGGACATTTTTGGTATTTCCAGGATTGTCTATCAGATACTTTAGGAAGTAGCAATATCATGAATCTCTAATAGACTTAACACAAAGAATCACTGTAAAAGGGCTAATATTTTATTCTGGAGCTAGAGAGATGTGGGGAAAGTGGGATGATTTGAAAGAGAAAATAATTGCAATAGTGTAATATCTATTCCCTTTTCCCTTCCTTTGAATCTTCTCTGAGCTTCGTGACACAGAACAGAGATCTGAAAGTCTGGGGTGAGGGGCACTGGGGGACGTTTTGGATATAATAATTGATGAAATTCAATACTTAGAAGCTGCTTGGATATAAACCTCCAGAAAAAAAGAGGGGAAAAACAACAATACCGAAATGACCTCATAAATCTTGATTTCCAAAGACAGTGTGAGTTTCTGGACTTGACTTTTAGACAATTATTATTATTATTATTATTATTATTTTAGCAAATTATATCACACACATTCCTCAGTACATGTTCCTACTAAACCATTATAATTCATGTGAAATTCAAGTGTGCCTAGCCCGTCTGGTTGTTATTCCTAGAAACTCCACAAGGATAGTCCAGGATGAACAGCATACTGTTTTTGCTGTGATGTGTGCCTTTCTTTGCTTTGGGAGGGTTCTGTGGAGCAAGCTGAGGGATATCAGTCTTAAGCCCACTTTTCCATATAATGGTGATTTCCAGTGACTCTCATGCACACAGGTGGATTTTGATAAGCACAGATGTCTGTAGAAGCCCAAAGTTGCCCTTCTGATGGTTCTTCTCACAGAGCACCTTAGTTCTACAAAGTTGTTTCATGGAAGCAGCAATGGCCTAGGAGACAGGGCAGGGGCATTTAGATTTAACCAGATGACATGGATACTTTGTCATACTCCCAACCCCACTCCATACCCCAACCAACCCCAAGAGCTGAAGATAGAAGCCATGGCTTCATGCTTGCTTGGCAAGCACTCTACTATTGAGCTACATTCCCAACCAGGACATGGATACTAGCTAAAGTTCTGTTTCCTTTGCTCAGCTATTCAGAGGAGAGGTCCATGTGAAACTCCTTGTTTTGATGATGTGGTTGGATAACTAGACAAATTAAAGAAGCTGTTGGTATCTCTTTATTGTAAACACGATTGCTTTCTCTCGAAAAGGCCAATCTTGCACAACTAGAAAGATGGTCACCTGGTCACATTTATGACATGCTGAACAGTTTTCAGGAAGGAGATGTCCACCTCACAGGACTAAAGTTCTGCACAGGTCTGCACATTCGCAGCCTTTGTGGTTTAGCTGTCCCATTGCCTTTCCTAAGCCAGTTTCTTCTTTGTAATGCTGTGAATCCTTAGACACTGCAGGTTTTAGAAAACATACATGAACTCTAGCTTCAGATGATTGGTCCAGGGACGATTACTCAATAATTCCCGAGCCAACCATGTTATAGCTCTGCCTTTACCCTGTCCTTAGACACCTCCAGTATTTTCTCTTCCACGTCAGTAAATTCCTTCTTCCCACAAAGCTAAAGTACATGACACTCCTAACATATGCAGTCAGCACTCCCAATTAATAAAATCCATCCCTACAACGTCAGAAAACTAGGGCATATAAATCGTTAGTTTGTTTCAACAAAGCAACTAATTTAAAGCTAGGAATATGTTCTTAAAATATTGCCACTTTTACTTACTTTAGTGCTATGTGCCCTGTGAAACTTTTTAATTATTGTTTTGGGTTTCTCATTTTTTTCTAGGAAAATTATATTCCATCATATCATTTTTATCACAACTAACTCAGATTGTATTATGTCATGTCTTAGGGTTTCTATTGTTGGGAAGAGACACCATGACCACAGCAACTTCTCTAAAGGAAATTATTTAATTTGGGCTACCTTACAGTTCAGAAGTGTAGTCCATTATCTTCATGTCTGGAATCATGGCAGCGTGCTGGTGAGAGGCACAGTTAGAGATGGAAGGCAGGTAAAGAGCTGAAATTCATGGCCCTCTTCTTTCCTAACTTTCTCCTCCATTCTCCTTAGAATCAAGAAGGTGATAATGAGAGGAAGAAACTGGAGAGCCTAGACTCAACTGTATCAGTTAGAGTTTCTATTGCTGGGACAAAACACCAGGACTAAAGCTTGTGCCATGTTGACAAATCAGTAGGTTCCCTACTTACTCAGCTCATGCAATGGCATCTAAATTATTAATAATCTATTAAATAAATGATAGCATATAATACAGTGTAGATTATTATAGCATGGAAGGATACATCATTAGAGTAAACACAGGAAATATGGTGTATTTCACATATATTTTGAGGTGTATCAGCATTATGGTGACATGCCTATGAACCATTTGTTTAATCATCTTCAATTATCTAACATCTCTTTTTAATTTTTTACTGTCATTAATACTCAATGTATCCCTCCTGGAGAATTGTTATATTAATATCTTTGATTATTTGCTTTGGCTAAGTTCCTGGAAGTAGAATTCAATCCAAGAGTATAAATAGCTTTGTGGATAATGACACCCTTTGTCAAATTGCTTTCCAGAAAAGTATTCAACTTTACATTTCAACTCACAGTATAAGACAGTCCCTCACTTAAGGATGATGCTATTAGTTTTATATGTTACCAGGAATATGGAAATCTAGACAGAGACAAAAATGGATGCATTTTAAGTTTTATATGCTTTCTACTTTGTCAATAAATTAATTTTACTGTACTCTTTATGTTAACCATATTTGTGCTAGAAACATTATTTTTTAAAAAAGAGAGTTGATCTTCTTCCCAGTGAGTAAGATATAGTTAAGGTTGAAAATATAAACAAAATCAAAGGAGAAAATAAAGATTATTTGCAAGCCTACCTTCTGGGTATAACCATCCTGGCAGCTTAGACGTAGGAGTGTTTAATCTTTTTTGTGTTCATGCAATTCAGCAGGTTTCAAGCTTGGCTGCATATCATAATCACCAGTGTTGCTTTAAAAAAATACAGAGGAGCAGAGCTCATCTCTGGAGATTCACATTCACTAGGCCTTTCCTTGAAGTTTTGCCATAAATGTGGCTCCATCCCATATGCCTTTAGGGCTTTATTTACCTATCCTCCCTGCTCATAGTGTCTATAGCCAAAGCTTTAATGGCCCGTTTAAGCAGCACAACCTTGTATACCAGCATGTGTTTACATGCATTCTTGAATTCTACATAAATTTGCTTCAAAATCCCTGAACACAATAGGTCTAAAGCCCATCTCATTATTTTTGGCAGTAGCTAATCAATACTCCCATGTTCCTAGTGCATTGTCATCACATCTTTCTTACTCATCCCAACCTATACAGCTAGACAGACTCCAAGATGGCTGCCAATAGGCCCTGCCTCTGCTCTCCATGCCCCTCCATAGTCCCTTCCATTTCAATAGAGTCTGATAGACAACTTTTTAAAGAACCAATCGATGGCATTGACTTGCAACTTGAGTGACAAGTTGTGTTTAGTAGATATAAAGCTGTGACTTCCAGCAGGCTAGCAAATTTGACTTTAGTTGGTCGTGTTGGAATGCTGCAGTGTTGGAGAAGCCCAGGTGGCAAGGAGCTGCATCTTTTCAAAAGCCATGTGAGCCATAACACAGGCCTTCCCCCAGTTGAGACTTCAATGGAGACCATGGCCAATTCTTGACTGTAGTCTTGTGTATATCCATGAGCTACACTATACCCAGTTTCCTGTTCCAAAGAAGCGGAGAGATCAGTGTGCTTGGGTAAAGTTGGTGGTGATTGGTTATATACTACAATAAATAAATTACATAATTAATTCCCAAGTCCTGTCAATTCATTTCCTAGGTAGCTCTCAAATCTGATATATTTTATATGTCAGCCATCAGACATGTAAGTCAGACATGGCCATCAACTCCTGAATGTTTACAACTGCCTTCTAACACATCATTTTCCCATTTCCCATGGGTATATAATCCCTCCCCTTTATTATTTCAAAATCATCTTGCATAAAGAAATTAGATTGCATTCTGACAACTATCCAGTTTCCTTGTTGGTTTTGAGCTAAAGTTCAGAGTTTTCAGCATGACTCATAGGATTCTTTGTAACCTAGCTCTCTCTACTTTTCTCTATTTTGGGTATTAATGCCTTATGCCCCCTTAATTTAATCCCCACCCCCTGTTTCCCCTCACTACATGGGTACTTTAAAACTTCCATTTAACTCTGAGTTGTTTTTGGATGGATACAGAATTATGGGAAGAAGTCTTTTCCAAACTCTGATGTGAACTGGAAGCCCAGTACATCTTCTGATATCTGCACATGCATCATCTATCATTGAAGTATGTCATGATTTACTTATTTGAGTCAGTCCCTCATAAGCTTCAAAACATAAAAATCTTGCCTTTTAATATTACTACTCAGTATTCAATAAATATTTGTTGAGAGCGTAAACACATGCCAGTGGACTGTTTTGTTTTTCTTGCTATTTAGTAAGGTCCTTGATGCATAGACTTCTGAAGACACCCTGTTTGGATCAATATGGAACTGATTCTTACATCCATTGTTTAGTCTCCTGCCAAGACAGCCCACTACAGCGCTAACCTATGGCAGGGCTCTCCTCTCAATGAGTGGCACATAGGTTCTGGAACCAGATATTTTTCATGTTAATGATCATTTTGGGTTCAATAGAGCATGTCCATTAGGTGGTAAGTGGTCCTCATTTGTCCAAAGTCCAACCTAATTCAAGAAAGAACAACTATGACTTCCTTCAGGCTTAGCCTGTTCTGCTGTTCTTTCTTAGGGGAGGTGTCTGAGGAGAACACATTCTATTCCCTTTCTCCTTCTGGGTTCCACTTTGGTGACTAGAAAACTGCTAAAGAGTTTGCCCATATGGATATTATTCTTCTTTACCTACGCTACCTGATCTAAGAACCCCTATGTTGATTGGAGAGGTGGGAAGGAAGAGACCAAATTTAATTATTTCACTTGGATAATGCTTTTCAATGTGACTGGGTTTATTTTGTTGTTGTTTTGTTAAATTCTTTTTTTCTTCTTTTTTTATGAGAATCTCTTCCTGTGTATATCTTATCCTCACTCATGGGTACTCCATCTCCAAGTTAATTTTTAGATTCTGTGATTGTGAAAACACTCTCTGTTCTGTGGTGCTAGGAAAATGGAAGGCAGGACTTCAAGCACACTAGGCAGAGGATGAGACTGTCCTTATTGTGCCTTCATACATGAGTTAACAACTATGGAGTATGAAAAACTTAGATAGAAACTGTTACCCCTTAAGTCCCATAGCCTCTCAGCTATTGCTTTTAGAACAAGAAGTCTGAGGCCAGACTAACTTTATTTCCTTGTGAATAACATTGCTCAGCCTGGAGTCTAATGTGTTGTTTTCTTTGTAATTCAATTCATTCCACTAGTCTGTCATTTTAATGCTTAATTTTGTCTAGAACATAATAAACCTATTTGCTTTACATATTTAAGTCATGGGGGTGGGAGTCTGGCTTAGGAAAGTAATTTTCAAGCTTGATTCTCATCTCACTTGTACAGATTTCATTTTTAGGCACATTTGCAATTATGCGATCTCCATGTCAATTGTGATTTTTTTTTTTAATTCAAGAGCTGTTCTTCATGCAGAGAAAAAGTCCAAGCTCTTATATAAGGTTTTAATTTAATATTCATTATATTAAAAGTACATTTTTTTAAAAAAAATACAGCATTTTACAAAGCTGTGAGTTCACCTTACACATTTTATTATTTGATTTATGAATCTAGTAAATTTTAACAATTGCTTTCAAGGGAGTCTTTGAATAATGTTTGAAGCATTTAAGTTGAATACATTTAACTCTCGGGCAGGTCCCTTTACAGCCCAGTTAATAAAATCTCCTTAAGTATTTAAACTTTACGTATAAATTTAATCCATTCAGTTTTCTTTCTAAGTTTTTCAGATACCCAAAGTACCAGACAAACTTTAACAGTGCCAGTAAATCTAATAAATAACAAATCACATGTTCTCTGAACCATTCCAATACTTTTAAGCTTGATTAGATTCTTTGTACCTTTCTGCTTACAGGTGATGGTCTAAAAATCCATTACTCAATTAAACCTTTAAATGGAAATCTAAAAGCTAATCTGTCATATTCACTGATAGGCTATACACTCTTAAATCTTAAATACTTTTCTATCTTCGCTAGACACACAAATATTGCTTTTTTCTAAACTTAACAAAGAAATATTAACTGTTTAGGATAAATTTATTTTGTTATCTTTATATTGAGTGTAACCATACCTGGAGCAAAATCACACACACTCACTGAATTTATGTGGTATATGTGTGTGTGTGTGTGTACATGTGTGTATATGTGCGTGTGTGAACGCATATGCACACACAGACATGTGTGCATGTGCACATATGCATACATGGATATATGAGTGTGGAAACCAGAGGATGATGTCAATCATCTTTCCCCACTGCTCTTTTTAAAAAAATTATTTATTATGCATAGTGTTCTGCCTGCATATATGCCTGCTCACCAGAAGAGGGCGCCAGATCCCATTTTAGATGGTTGTGAGACACCATGTGGTTCCTGGGAATTGCACTCAGGATTTCTAGAAGACCCGTTGATGCTCTCGACCTCCAAGCCATCTCTCCAGCCCTTTACTTATCTTTTAAGACAAGGTTTCTTATTGAACCTAAAGTTTATGGATTTGGCTAGGTTGCCTTACCCAGCTAGCTTCAGAATTCTGCCTGCTTTTGTTTCCACAGTACTGAGGTTACAGGTACCCAGCTCTTTATGTGTATGGTAGAGATCAAACAGGTTCTCATGCTTCTTCAACAAGCAAGTTAATGGACTGAGCCATTTCTGTAGCGCCTACCCATGGGCTTTCATGGTCTAAAATAAACTGAGGCTGCTGTTACAAACAAGTTGTAGTTATGATTTAGGGACAAAGAGTTACTGTGGCAGAGTCTAGCAGGTTCATTGGCTGACCAAAAACACCTATTAGTACAGACTTCTGACCAGAATGTGTGGGACCTAGATAGCAAGATAAACTGTTTAACTACTCATGCCTGTGTGTGGACTGGTGCCCTTTGGGTCAAATGAGTAGTTCTTTTGATTCTAAAACTTCTTGCTCTTCAGCTTTTCTGAGATGTGTGTATGTGTGTGTGTGTGTGTGTGCGTGCATGCACGTTTGTGTGTGTGAGCATTTCACTCCATATCCAGGACTATGTTGGCAGTTAATTCCTCTGAATTAAACAGCAGCGGGAATGGTGACACATGACTGAATTTGCCAAGACTTTGCTGTGTGTCCCATCCAGTACTGAGCATCTGGAACTGTCGTCAGAGCAGTCCTGTGATGAGGGAGCCATGTCTATAATGATACTGCAAATTTAAACTTAAAAAAAAATACTCAAGGAAATATACAGTAATTTGACCATAGCCACCTAGTAATGGCTAAAGCATTTCCACCCTGGCTTTGTCTTTGTGCTTACTATGAAGTCATGTTTTTCACTTGTACATGTTATCATAAGGTACCCAAAAGACCAGACCTTTAGAGGAGAATGACTTCCACTAGGCTGAAGTTGTAGTTTGAGGTTTTTCATCTTTCTGGTAGACTCGTAGCTACATCATCTTTCCTATGGCCTCTGCTTCTCAGCTGACACCCCCCCCCACACACACACACTCATTTAGAGACTCTTCAAATAAATTAACATCAGTTCTTCTTTACTGCCTTCAGTGCCCCTTTAATTCTTTTATTGTGGTTTCTACTTTAATTTTTTTTTGTCTCACATGATGTTTTAATTCTCCAGTTGCTATTTTAAAAGTCTTATCTTTTTTAATTTATGTGTATGCGTCTGAGTGTCTCTCTCTGTATCGGTGCCACATGAATCTAGGTACCTCTGGAGACCAGAAAAAGGTATCAGATCTCCTGAATCTGAAGTCACAGGTATCTCTGAACCACTGATGAGGCTGCTGGGAAGCAATCTGAGGACCTCTGGAAGAACAGCAAATACTCTTAACTGCTGGGCCATCTTTTCAACCCCCCCCCCACTTGATTAACTATTTTTGAAACCCATTGTCTTTTATTCTCAACTTTCTTTCCTAAGAAAGAAGGGAAAACCGTGTCTTCACAGAATGAGGGCTTCTGTCTTAGTCAGTGTTCCACTGCTGTGAAGAGTAGACACCACAACCACAGCAACTCTTACAAAAGAAACCATTTAATAGGGTCTGGCTTCCAGTTTAGAGGTTTAGTCATTGTCACCATAGTGGGAAGCATGATGACATGTGGGCAACATGGTGTTGGAGAGGGAGCTGAGAGTTCTACTTCAGGATCCTCAGGTAGCAGGAAGAGAGAGACACTGGGCCTGGTTTGAGCATTTGAAACCTCAGGGCCCATCTCCAGTGGACACACTTCCTCCAACAAGGCCACACCCACTCCAACAAGACCACACCTACTCTAACTAGTACACACCCCCCATAGTGCTACTTCCTGGTGACCAAACATTCAAATCTTCCAGCTTATTTGGGGCCTTTCTTATTCAAACCACCACAGTTTCTGAGTATCCTGCTGGACAGTATTCCACCAAGGCTGGGTTTTTGGGTGTTCCTGTGAGTTTAAAGGGTTTTTACCAGAAAATTAAGAAATGAAAAATCAAAGGCTTCCAGACAGGCTTTATTTAACATAAGTGTTTATCTGAGATTCTTGAAGATCTCTATGATAAAGATTTTCTGTCTCAAATGACTTATTAAGAGAAATCTATAGTGGAATTATATTTAGGTCATTTTTTTTATCTAAAAGATAATCTTTGAACTATATTTTTAGATAACCAGAACTGAATGTTATTTTCATTGAGAGTCACAAACATTTGTTATTCATGAACAGAAATCCAGGCAATGTGTGCAATTTAATGATAGATATTCTTACTTGCATTTATGACCTACAACACATAAAGAATACAGCATTATCTTTGGTGACTAGTGACAAGAGGAGAGAGTTGACTTTAATGAGAGAAAGATGAATCTGGAAAATGCCATCAGATGAAACCTTGGCTTGCTGTAGTGGTAGAAGAGGCTAGCCCCTTTGCCTGTCATCTGAGGTCACTTGAAATTTGAATTCTGGTTTTACAGGTGTATACCTTATTTCTTCTCCCCGTGAACCTAGTACTGAGAGAAAAGCAGAATACTGGGTTAAACTTGTTTTTGTTCTTTCCCAGTTTAGATCTTGGTTTCCAGGACATCCTTTCTGTTCATCTTCAGAAACCTACCTCTCATGTCTTTCTAGACCAGCAGACAATCGGTCTGGAAACATGGATGGATAGAGCCTGCCTTGGATTATAATTCTCCCTCTCTCCCTCCCCCGGTCAAGCCATAAATTGTAATTTGAATTTCTACCAAGGTCCAACAACTACAATGAATAGGTTATTTGGTTGAAAGGAAATGTGTAGGAGGAAAAGGAACGAAGGTTGGTGCATGGATGGACCACACAGAGAAATTGAAGACGCCAGGGCAGAGGAAGAGACAGGCAGGTAGAGAAGAGTGAGACAGATGGACATCACTCCTTTCAGATAGCTATTTTGTTTTTCCTTGCTGAAATACTTGTTGACATGCCGATGCCTTTGACACTGGGGGAAAGAATGTGTTTACTTTTGCTTACAAATTTCAAAGCTGAGTCTGAGGCAAACATTTGTCTCCCCACGCAATGCCCACAGAGTGTATTGTGTTGGAGAATGAGTTTGGGATTGTTTAGAAGTGTTTCGGAAACCCCAGGCTGTCTTATCAATTTCCCAGTTATTCCCGAGAGTCTCTTTGACATTCATGGTCTATCGTTTTTGCCTAATCGGTGCTATTTGAAAGATTAAGTCCAATTCCTCTCATAATACCCAAAAGATTATATTTGAGACCAACATTTATTTTCATCTTGTGTATCATTGTTTTTCTTCCTAAATCAAATTTAATGTTTTTGTAGAGGCTATCTTTTTTTTTGTAAGATCCTTGCTCTGACTGGTTTTTTAAAATTTATTTCTTTATGGACATTTTATTTACATTTCAGATGTTATCCTCTTACCCCTCCTGCCCAGGAACCCCCATCCCATGTCCCCTCCTTGTGCTTCTATGAGGATGTGCCCTCACCTACCCCCCCACTCCCACCTCCCCACCCTTGAATTCCCCCCACATGGCACCCAGCCTTCATGGGACCCAGGATCTCCTCTCCCACTTATACCTGACAGGACCATCCTCCCTTGCATATACAGCTGGAGCCATGGGTCCCTCCCTAAGTGCTCCCAGGCTGGTGGTTTAGACCCTGGGGGCTCTAGTTGGTTGGAATTGTTGTTCTCCTCATAGGGTCACAGACCCTTTCAACTCCTTCAGTCTTCACTCTAACTCCTCCATGGGAACCCAATGATCAGTTCCGTGGTTAGCTGTGAGCATATGCCTCTGAATATGTCAGACTCTTGCAGTCCTCTAAGGAGACAGCTATATCAGGCTCCTGTCAGCATGCACTTCCTGACATCCACATCAGCGTCTACCTTTGGTGACTGCACATGGGATGGATACCCAGGTAGAATGGTCTCCAGATGGCCCCTCCTTCACTTTCTGTCCTACACTTTGTCTCCATATTTGCTCCCTTGAGTATTTTGTTACTCCTTCTGAATGCAGACCAAAGTACCCCCGCTTGGTCTTCATTCTTCATGAGCTTTATGTGGTCTGTGAGTTGAATCTTGGGTATTTCAAGCTTGTGGGCTAAAATCCAATAATCAGTGAGTGAATACCATGTGTGTGCTTTTGTGATTGAGTTACCTCACTCAGGATGATATTTTCTAGTTCCATACATTTGCCTAAGAATTTCTCGAATTCATTGTTTTTGATAGCTGAGTAATATTCCATTGTGTAAATGTACCACATTTTTTGTATCCATTCCTCTGTTGAAGGACATCTGGGTTCTTTCCAGTTTCTGGCTATTATAGATAAAGCTGCTATGAACATAGTGGAGCATATGTCTTTGTTATATATTAGAGCATCTTCTGGGTGTATGCCCAGGAGTGGTATAGCTGGGTCCTCAGGTAATGGTATGTCCAATTTTCTGAGGTACCGCCAGACTGATTTCCAGAGTGGTTGCGCCATCTTGCAATCCCACCAACAATGGAGGAGTGTTCCTCTTTCTCCACATCCTCACCAGCATCTACTATCACCTGAGTTTTTGATCTTATTCATTCTGACTGGTGTAAGGTGGAATCTCAGGGCTGTTTTGATTTGCAGTTCCCTGATGACTAAGGATGCTGAACATTTCTTTAGGTGGTTCTCAGCCATTCGAATTTCCTCAGCTGAGAATTCTTTGTTTAGCTCTGTACCCCATTTTTAAATAGGGTTATTTGGTTGTCTGGAGTCTAATTTCTTGAGTTCTTTGTATATCTTGGATATTAGTCCTCTATCAGATGTGGGATTGGTAAAGATCTTTTCCCAATCTGTTGGTTGTCATTTTGTCATATTGACAGTATCCTTTGCCTTACAGAAACTGCGATTTTATGAAGTCCTATTTGTCAATTCTTGATCTTAGAGCATAAGCCATTGGTGTTCTGTTCAGGAACTTTTCCCCTGTGCCTAGGTATTTGAGGGTCTTCCCTACCTTCTCTTCTATTAGTTTCAGTGTATCTGGTTTTATGTAGAGGTCCTTTATCCACTTGCACTTCAGCTCTGTACAAGGAGATAAGAACGGATTGATTTGCATTCTTCTACATGTTGTCCTCCAGTTGAACCAGCACCATTTGTTGAAAATGCTTTCCTTTTTTCCACTGGATGGTTTTAGCTCCTTTGTCAAAGATCAAGTGACCATAGGTGTGTGAGTTCATTTCTGGGTCTTGAATTCTATTCCATTGATCTTCCTGCCTGTCTCTGTACCAATACCATGCAGTTTTTATCACTATTGCTCTGTAGTACAGCTTGAGGTCAGGGATGGTGATTCCTCCAGAAGCTCTCTTATTGTTGAGAATAGTTTTTGCTATCCTGGGTTTTTTGTTATTCCAAATGAATTTGAGAATTTCTCTTTCTAACTCTGTGAAGAATTGAGTTGGGATTTTAATGGGGATTGCATTGAATCTGTAGATTGCTTTTGGCAAGATGGCCATTTCTACTATATTAATCCTGCCAATCCATGAGCATGGGAGATCTTTCCATCTTCTGAGATCATCTTCGATTTCTTTCTTCAGAGACTTAAAGTTCTTGTCAAACAGGTCTTTCAGTTGCTTGGTTAGATTCACACCAAGGTATTTTATATTATTTGTGACTATTGTGAAGGGTGTCATTTCCCTAGTTTCTTTTTCAGTCTGTTTATCTTTCACATAGAAGAAGGCTACTGATTTGTTTGAGTTGATTTTATAACCAGCCACTTTGCTGAAGCTGTTTATCAGGTTTAGGAGTTCTCTGGTGGAAGTTCTGGGGTCACTTAAGTATACTATCATATCATCTGCAAATAGTGATAGTTTGACTTTTTCCTTTCCTATTTGTATCCCTTTGACTTCTTTTTGTTGTCTAATTGCTCTGGCTAGGACTTCCAGTACTATATTGAATAGGTAGGGAGAGAGTGGGCAGCCTTGTCTAGTCCCTGATCTTAGTGGGATTGCTCCATGTTTCTCTCCTTTTAGTTTGATGTTAGCTACTGGCTTGCTGTATATTGCTTTTACTATGTTTAGATATGGGCCTTGAATTCTTGATCTTTCCAAGACTTTTATCACGAAGGGATATTGAATTTTGTCAAATGCTTTCTCAGCATTTAGTGAGATGATCATGTGGTTTTTTCTTTGAGTTTGTTTATATAGTTTATATACATTGAAGAATTTCTAAATATTGAACCATCCCTGCAATCCTGGGATAAAGGCCACTTGATCATGATTGTTTTGATGTGTTCTTAGATTCGGTTTGCTAGAATTTTATTGAGTATTTTTGCATCGATATTCATAAGGGAGATTGGTCTGAAGTTCTCTTTCTTTGTTGGGTCTTTGTGAGGTTTAGGTATGAGTGTGATTGTAGCTTCATAGAACGAATTGGGTAGTGTTCCTTCCATTTCTATTTTGTAGAATAGTTTGAAGAGAATTGGTATTAGGTCTTCCTTGA
>NW_021605377.1:3418493-3481791 GCF_004785775.1 Grammomys surdaster | reverse complement strand
GGATTCGGTTTGCTAGAATTTTATTGAGTATTTTTGCATCGATATTCATAAGGGAGATTGGTCTGAAGTTCTCTTTCTTTGTTGGGTCTTTGTGAGGTTTAGGTATGAGTGTGATTGTAGCTTCATAGAACGAATTGGGTAGTGTTCCTTCCATTTCTATTTTGTAGAATAGTTTGAAGAGAATTGGTATTAGGTCTTCCTTGAAGGTCTGATAGAATTCTGCTCTAAAACCCTCTGGTCCTGGGCTTCTTTTTTTTTTTTTGGTGGGGAGACTTTTAATGAGTGCTGCTATTTCTTTAGGGGTTATGGGACTGTTTAGATGGTTTATCTGCTCCTGATTTACCTTTGTACCTGGTATCTGTCTAGAAAATTGTCCATTTCATCCATATTTTCCAGTTTTGTTGAGTATAGGCCTTTGTAGTAGGAGCTGATGATTTTTTGAATTTCCTCAGTTTCTGTTGTTATGTCTCCCTTTTCAGTTCTGATTTTATTAATTTGGATACTGTCTCTGTTCCCTCTGGTTAATCTGGCTAAGGGTTTATCTGTCTTGTTGATTTTCTCAAAGAACCAACTCCTGGTTTTGTTGATATTTTGTAAAGTTCTTTCTGTTTCTACTTGGTTGATTTCAGCCTTGAGTTTGATTATTTCCTGACGTCTACTTCTCTTGGGTGTATTTGCTTCTTTTTGTTCTAGAGCTTTCAGGTGTGCTGTCAAGTTTTTAATGTATGGTCTTTCCAATTTCTTTTCGTAGACACTTAGGGTTATAAGTTTTCCTCTTAGCACTGCTTTCATGGAGTATCACAAGTTTTGGTATGTCGTTTCCTCATTTTCATTAAATTCTTTTTTTTTTTTTTAATGGCTGGAGAGACAGCCTTAGGTGCTGGGAACTAAACTCTTATATTTTTGGTTGTGAGCCTAGCCTTTAACAGCTGAGCCATCTCTCCAGCCCTTCATTAAATTCTAAAAAGCCTTTAATTTCTTTCTTTATTTCTTCCTTGACCAAGTCATCATTGAGTAGAGCGTTGTTCAGTTTCCACATGAATGTGGGTTTTCCATTGTTTTTTTCATTATTAAAGACCAGCCTTAGTCCGTGGTGATCTGATAGGATGCAAGGGATTATTTCAATCTTTTTGTATCTGTTGAGGCCTACTTTGTAACCAATTATATGGTCTATTTTGTAGACGGTATCATGCTGAGAAAAGGTATATTCTTTTGTTTTATGATGAAATGTTCTATAGATATCTGTTAAATCCATTTGGTTCATAACTTCTGTTAATTTCAATGTGTCTCGGTTTAGTTTCTGTTTCCATGATCTGTTCATTGCTGAGAGTGGGGTGTGGAAATCCCCCATTATAATTGTGTGAGGTGTAATGTGTGTTTTGAGCTTTAGAAAAGTTTCTTTTATGTATGCAGGTGCCCTTGCATTTGGAGCATAGATATTCAGAATTGAGAGTTCATCTTGGTAGATTTTTCCTTTGATGAGTATGAAGTGTCCTTCCTTATTTATTTATTTTTATTAACTTTGGTTGAAAGTCGATTTTATTTGGTATTAGAATGGCTACTCCAGCTTGTTTCTTGGAACTATTTGCTTGGAAAATTGTTTTCCATCCTTTTACTCTGAGGTAATGTCTGTCTTTGTCACTGAGGTAACGTTTCCTGTATGCTGCAAAATTCTGGGTCCTGTTTATGTATCCAATCTGATAGTCTACATCTTTTTATTGGAGAATTGAGTCCATTCATGTTAAGAGATATTAAGGAAAAATGATTGTGGCTTCCTATTATTTTTGTTATTAGAGGTAGAATTATGTTTGTGTACCTATCTTCTTTTTGGAAGAGGTTTTTGGAAGATTACTTCCTTGCTTTTTCTAGGTTGTAGTTTCCTTCCTTGTGTTGGCATTTTCCATCAATTATCCTTTGAAGTGCTGGGTTTGTGGGAAGATATTGTGCAAATTTGGTTTTTGTCATGGGATTTCTTGGTTTCTCCATCTATAGTGATTGAGAGTTTTGCTGGATATAGTAGTCTGGGCTGGCATTTGTGTTCCCTTAGGGTTTGTATGATATCAGTCCAGGATCTTCTGGCTTTTATAGTCTCTGGTGAGAAATCTGGTGTAATTCTTATAGGTTTGCCTTTATATGTTACTTGACATTTTTCCCTTACTGCTTTTAGTATTTTTTCTTTGTTTTGTGCATCTGATGTTTTGATTATTATGTGACGGGAGGTATTTCTTTTCTGGTCTAATCTGTTTGCCATTCTGTAGGCGTCTTGTATGTTTATGGGCATCTTGTTCTTTAGGTTAGGGAAGTTTTCTTCTATAATTTTGTTGAAGATATTTACTGGCCCTTTAAGTTAGGAATCTTCATTCTCATCTATACCTATTATCCTTAGGTTTGATCTTCTCATTGTGTACTGGATTTCCTGGATGTTTTGGGTTAGGAGCCTTTTGCTTTTTGCATTTTCTTTGACAGTTGTGTCCATTGTTTTCTATGGTATCTTCTGCACTTGAGATTCTCTCTTCTATCTCTTATATTCTGTTGGTGATGCTTGTGTCTATGACTCCTGATCTTTTTCCTACATTTTCTATCTCCAGGGTAGTCTCCCTTCGAGATTTCTTTATTGTTTCTATTTCCATTTTTAGATCCTGGATGGTTTTGTTCATTTCCTTCACCTGTTTGATTGTGTTTTCTTGCAATTCTTTAAGGGATTTTTGTGTTTCTTCTTTAAGGCCTTCTATCTGTTTACCTGTGTTCTCCTGTACTTCTTTAAGGAAGTTAGTTATATCCTTTTAAAAGTCCTCTATCATCATCATGAGAAGTGATTTTAATTCTGAATCCTGCTTTTCCTGTGTGATGGGGTGTCCAGGGCTTGCTATGGTGGGAGAACTAGGTTCTGATGATGCCAAGTAACTTTGGTTTCTGTGGCTTGTGTTCTTGCGCTTGCCTTTCACCATCTGGTTAACTCTAGTGTTACTTGTGCTCACTGTGTCTGACTGAAGTCTGTCTTTCCAGTTATCTTGTTTGTGTCAGAACTCCTCAGAGTTCAGATGTCTCTGTGATCCTGTGATCTTAAGCTCCTGGGTGGAAGAATTTCTGGGACTCAGGACGCCTCTGGGATACTGAAACCCTTCTGCTCTGAGTACAGTGGTTCCTCTAGGATGGTTCAGGATATGGTGTCTTCACAGGAGCAGACCAGCTAGGTGTTCACTGGTCTGAGTGGAGTGACTCCTCTTGAATGGCTCAGGGTATGTTGTCCACTGCTCTGCGTGTAGCAGCTCCTCTAGAATGGCTCAGGGTATGGTGTCTCCACAGGAGCATATCAGCTAGGTGTCTGCTGCTATGAGTGGAGTGGTTCCTCTAGGATGGTCAGGATAAGGTGTCTGCACAGGAACAGACCAGCTAGGTGTCTGCCCCAGCCAAAAGGACCAGGCATGGGGCAGAAGGGAAGTAGTATTGGGAAGGGGCGGGGTTTGGGTGGCTGATGGTTCCTGAGCACCCCTGGCTCTCAGTTGTAACTCTGGGGCATAGAGTAGTGGGTGAGGTTTCTTACTGGCTGCTCTGAGTGCAGTGGCTCCCCTAGGATGGCTCAGGATAAGGTGTCTCCACAGGAGCAGACCAGCTAGGTGTCTGCCCCAGCCCAAAGGACCAGCTGCTCCAACTGTTTTATGGTGGGATTCTATGCAGAAGAAACCAAAAGAGTCAATTGTTACTGGAGTAGAAGAAATAAATTATTTGCCACTCAGCTCTTAAGCAATTCCTGCTAAAGCATCGAAGTTTAACTCAAAGCTTAGTCATTGCCAAAACCCCACTGTAGCCAAAAGAGCCGAAGAGTTGACTATTTCATCCCACTCAGAAGTGCCTTCTGCAGCCCAAAGAAGGGACTTGTAGCCTATTTTCCATTTTTTGCTTACTCCAAGGTTCTAGTTTAAAGAATTCTAAAGTCTGTCATGTTGGACCTTGCTCTTCTGAGATAGGGCCAACTTGGTCTTCCTCTGTGGAAATGGCTTCTCTGGCTTTCATCCAAGCCCACTCTGTGACTATATTAAGGTAGAAGATTCTGGAATTGCTTCCTCAGTTTCTGCCATTGTGGGGAGATGTATCTAGATTCTCTATCAGAAGCCACTGGGGATGATAATGTAGCTCTTTCCAGTGTTATAAGCCGTTAAGAATTATAAGAATTAAGTGACCTCAGAATTGCTTGGGAGGATTGAAATTAGAATGCTGGAGTAGACGGGGAGAAGGTAATCATGGAAGTTAAGGTGAAAAGGGAGGAAACATCCAGGCAGAAGCATCTGCATAGGCAAATATCCAGAGCCAAGAGACAGCAGGAGTGGAGAGAGATGAGGCAGTCAGGAAGGTTGAGCCAAGCTAAGAAATGTGAGCTGTGAGCATCAGGGAGTAAGGGCAGCTGGCTCCACAAAGTTGGAATAATGACAGTGCATGCTTGAGGTTAAGGATGCAAGCTGGTGGTCGAAGCCTGGCACAGCCCAAGTGAGGCAACTGGAAGCTTGTGGAGAGCCTTTAAGGGAACTGAGAAACTCCTGGGTGGAGAGTGTTCATGATAGCTGATAGCTAGTGCCCCTCCATCAGCCATGTCTAAGCAAGCTGGCAGGAGGCAGCCACAGTGCTTGGAAGTACTTAGGTATTATGTCTCTGCATCCGAGGCCTCTGGTGGAGAGTTGAGAAGGTTGGAGACTCCAGCAGCCGAGTGTCATCTTTGGCTGCTGGCTGTTGGCCAGGCCTCCAGCTGGGACTGGCAGACAGACTACCTGGATGGAACGTTTTCAAGTTGCCTAGGTTTCTTCACTGCATGGCAGCTGAGTTTCAGATTTTTAAAGGGCAGGAAAGAGAGGCTGCCATTTTGCTGTATTCCCAATGTTCTACTGGAGAAGAAGTGGAAGGCTAAGATTCTCTACTTTGCGGATGGAGTAACGAGGAATTTGGGAGCCATTAAAAATTATTCTGTGCTAATTAGAAATATGTCCTCTCTTCAGGCAGACACATTCCTTCCAGCAAGAAAGATGTTTCTGTTTTCAGCTAACTGTAGTTCTGTATACCAGTTAAATTCAACTCTACTACTTCCCTTAACGGGGAGTCTTGGTGAGGTTCACAACGTATACAGTCATCCATAAAACATGGGCTTAGAAAAATCGCAGGCACTCACTTTGACTCCATCACCCCTCAGAAGTGAAAGGAATGGACATTTCTTCAATACAGTTTCTAGCTTTTTTCTAATCTGTACCCCTTGCCCACCCCCAACACCCACTGACTCCATTAAATTAAAAGCTACTTGTACCATGTGACGTTTGCTGGCCCTGGACTTTCTATAGTTGATCAACTTAAAACTGTCTTGATAGTATTAAATAATCACTATGGTCTTGTCTATTTGCTCACCACCCCCTGCCCTCATCTCTTTCTGGATTATATGCCTAGAAGTGTAAGGCTTAAGAATAAGAGAACCATTGCTTTATGAAGGCCGAGAGTTAATCACTAATTTTCTTTTATTTTTCTGTCTTTCTGGTGGAGGCAAGTATCTTCAAAGTAATAGTCATCCTTTCTCCTAAAATCTTTCAGATTTCAAATGTGTATCATTGAGAGAGTTCATAGAAATTAATTTAATCACATACGATGACATGCTTAAATCTCTCCCTTCATTTTCTTGACGTATCCAGCACGAGGAGAAGATGGACTAGGCAATGAATGAGAAGCAGTTGCTGAGATAAAATCCTCAGGACTGTGAAAGATCAGGGAACAGGCTGGTGTGGCACATTCCCAATCCCAGTGAGGGGAGTCTTCAATAGTGACAGAGAAGAGAACCATATTCTGTCCTAGCACCAATTGTAGGGAAAGGTGCTAGGAGCTAAGGGCAGCTTGGATATGATACATATACATGAGGAAGCAAGAGGGAGAAAGATGGAAGCACCGTGCGAGCCTTCAGATCGTAAGACTAACCCTGATACTCAGTTGTGAGAGAGTATTGGTGCCTTGATCACTGAAGGCTTCTAAAGAAACTCATCCCTTTCACTGCATATTTAATCACAGCCTAGAGCTGACGGATACATGGTGCAGACAACTTTTCACGTTCTTAAATGCCGACTTTTGGACAACTGTGAGTGAAGTCAGAAAGTGGTAGTATCTTAAATGGACACACTGATCTTCAAACAAAGGGCTCTTCTTCCCAAGCACTGTGGCCAAATTCAGTTTGCTCTGGGCATTCATTCTTATGACCCTGAGAGATGTTCTCTGACTACTCTGTCAGCTCCTAGGACAGTTTCTCAACCTGTGGGTTGAGATTCCTCTGGGTCCATTTGTAATAATGAAAATACACCCTGCATATCAGATCTTTACATTAAGATTCATAACAGCAGCAAAACCACAGTTATAAAGTGGTGTGAAAATAATTTTATGGTTGGGGGAGTCACTACAACATCAGGAATTGAATTAAAGGGTCACAGCGTTAGGAAGGTTGAGAACTATTTTCCTAGGAATATAAGAAAGAAGACTTTAAGGTTAAGGCCTGAGGTCTCCAGGACAGTGAGAGTTAAGGCTGAAAAACTTGCTGTGGCCTCCCTCAGGTTTCTTACGGGTTTCTGAAGGGACAGGGACATTTTTGGATAAATATGTGGATTTTAATTTATGGCCTCCCGTTCCCTCAGCCCATTGCATACTTTAAACACTGCTGGGTTGTTGGTTACTAGATGGAACCTGATGGGGCCATTTTAATCCCTCTATGCCTTTTTCAAAAACCTACTTTAAAGAAATGTGGAAAGGACTGGTTTTTAAAGCTTCTTTCTACTGTTCAAGTGGATGTCCCATTATCGACTGGGGTTGAAAGCATTTTTCACGGGGACTGATATTCTGTAACATTGTAGCTTGTACACTTAAGAACCATTGTTTATGGATGATCATGAAAGGAAAACCCTGACAACTTAGCTGTGAGCCCTCAGATCCACCAACGGCAAGAGTCCTTTTCACTCCAGAACTGTTAAAGAGAAAAAGTACAGCTTAGAAATAATAAAAGGAGGCATGCATATGTGACATTTTATAGTATGTATTAATAATTTTAATGATGTTTATTCACCTTTCTTTACTTCCTACATGGCTTTGCATTCTCTTTCATATAATGAATTGCGTATATATCATATGATAAACACATTAAGAGATGAATGCATAATGCACATGTCCATATTTGTCTTTATGATCATATATCTTACTTGTCCTGTTGCTGAGATGAAGTACCCTGGTAAAGCTACTACCAGGATGAGGAAGCGTTTAATTCTTGCTCACAGTTTGGTGGTCCTGTCTGTCACAGCAGGAAGACAGCTTGAGGCAGCTGCTCCCAGTGCTCCCAGTCAGGAAGCAGAGATGGATGCTGGTTCTGAGCTCACGCTCTCTTTTTCCTTCAGCTCAGGACCCTAGCCTATGAGATGTCCCCAGCAATATTTCAGAGTTGGTCTTCCTACCTCAATTATCCTAATCAGATAAGTTTTTCACTGGTGCTTCCAGAAGCTAGTCCAGTTCAGATAAATACTCACAGGTATGCCAGGTGATTCCGGATGCTGACAAACTGATCATCAGTGTAATTTATCACATCATCTAATCACATACAAACTATATATACCTATACATATGTAAATGAAAATCTTGAGAAATTTCACGATTGTTTGTAAACATATGTCTTTAAGAAGTATGAATGCCATATTGTCCTCATAGCATATTCTGATATATGTTAAGCCACTGAAAACGCCTTGTGGAGACACCTTTCATCCCACCTAGTGGATGTCTAACTCATCCCTTGTGTGGCTATAGACTTCCTGGAGAATCTCCTTAGGTAACATTCTCTTTATGTGTGTTTTGCTGTTGTGACTCTTGACAATAAATAATAAAATAAAATATCCTTTACTAAATTCTTGCTTATTTCACCTTGCATTTCTTTCTTTCTTTCTTTCTTTCTTTCTTTCTTTCTTTCTTTCTTTCTTTCTTTCTTTCTTTCTTTCTTGTTTATTTTTGTAAGTGTATGTGTCTCTTCTTAGGACCGTGCACATGAGTGCAGGTGTCTGTAAAAGCCAGAGGCATCAGATCTCTCTGGAGCTCTAGTTATAGGTGGTTGTGAGCAGCCCAGCGTGGGTGCTGGAAACTGAACGCAGGTCCTCTACGTTAGGTCAAAAGTGGGTCTCCAAAATGGCAGTATTTGTGATAATACCATAGATGACAGTCTGGGGTCTGTTCAGGCTGGTCTCTGAACAGGTTAACAGAAAGATTGTTAGTGTGTAAACAAAAGCTTTCATTCACTCAGCATGCCCCAGGAAGCAGGCTTATGGTCATCAGGAGAGACCTACCTCTGGCAATGGGGCATATAGTTCCCTATGAACTCAAATAAACCTGTAACAGATTAAAGTCTCAACACTAGCTGCCAAGATGTTCTGGTTCATAAACTTCCCCCTTCTACTCCAACTCCCAGGCTGTTGCAGCCCACAGCCTCCTGACCACCACAACGTACCTCCTTAAAATTGACAGGGCTCTTGCTGCCTTCTGATGTCCTCTGGGCCTTTCCACCGTCAGATGGCCTTGATAGTTTAAATTTCCCCAAACAAACGTTTCTTTCTACCCCTGGAGTGGCCCAGTTCAATGGTTTCACTATTCCTTTGTGTACAGTCCATAAGGAGAACGTGTATTCTTTACCCCTGACCCATCCCATCTCTCTAGCCCCTTAGCCTATATTTCTTTCATTAGTTTTTCCTGAGGGGAAGGTTTGGGGGTCAAGAATATTTGTGAGGTTTACTTAAAATGTTTTGAAATTGACATTTTCTTTAAAACACATTTTTAACCATGACCCCCACTTTTTTTTTTGAAGAAATGTGGTTATGTAAAGACCAATATGAATGATTATTATTCTTTTAAACTTTGCCAATCTAATGGGCATAAACCACATCTCCACTTATATTTTTAGCATCAGCAGTGTGCTCAGATGTCTTTGAACATTTTCTGGACAGAAGGTCCTCTCTGAGTTTTCTCCTACCCTTTTCCTGTGGGAAGAACTTTGTCTCATATTCTCCTGTTTTCCCTGTGTTGTAACAGGAATGCTGTTTTACAAATCTTTTTGTCCCTTGACTACGTTTAGTGTAACCTCTCTCTCTCTTCTTCAAAGTGCAGATGTAGGTTCTCCTTTTGTTTTGATTTGATTTTGAGACAGAGTTTCATATATTCTGTGCGGGTCTCCAACCTTGACCTCTTTGCCTGCATATCCAAAGCCGTGTATGCTCGACAAGAACTTTACCAAAGTTTTACAGCCCTAGCACCTTTCCTAGTTTGCTCACCATGTCCATCCTCTCTTTGATGCTCTCTGGCTTTCCAGCCAGATAAGAACAAATTCCCCTCTCCTCAGTAATACATACAGTCTTCTAGATATTCTCAAAATATCTTTTGTTTACTTGATTTTTGTGTTTACACCCTTAGTGCACATTTAATTTGTCTCATGAGATATAAAATGAGTATAATTTTTTTCTGTGTGGACAATATGACTTATTTATTATTATTTAAAATTTTTTTTAGTCAATGGACTAACATGCTGTCCCTACTATACAAGATGTCTCTGTGTGTGAGCGCCTTAGTCTTGGTGTTCTATCACGTACCAGCAGTCTACATTTCAGTAAGTTTATGCTAAATTTGATATCTAGTAAAGCAGATCTCTTGTTGAAATAATTTGCTTCATTGTTTTATGCAATTATTCTCCCACATAAAATACTGTCATTATGAAGAGAAAATTAAATATCATATTGGAACTCCAATTTACGTTTCATTTAAATTTCCTAAGTATGGAAATAGGTATTAATACAGATGGTTTTTGTGATATCAAGTCTTCCTGTCGTGTGATAACAACACTGTACTAGTGTCTTCTTTTTCTGTTTTATGGTTTAATGTAATAATAAGTTAGATTCCACTCGAGACATTTCCTTTGGTATCTAGCTTAGACTAGCCCTGGAATTAGCTTTTGCTCCTGGCATTTTAAACTGCAACGAGGTCTATCTCATCGCTTGGCTGTGCAGATGGTGATGTTTGGTACTTGGTAGGTAGGAATCGCTGACATCATGCCGTGTATCCACCCATGTTCCACACTGCATTTTCATTCCCTCAGACACGCCTCCGCGAGAAGGTGCCTGGCGAGCAGAACTCTGTGGAGGACCTATCAGATGGCGAGCCTTCTCTTTAATCCAAGTATTTTCTCCTTGTTGTTTCCATTTGTTGTGACCTTTGAAACCTCTGTACCAAGAGCCTTCTCTCCCTTATGTTCCTCCGGGTTTAAAACTGTTCTTTTTGTAAGGCTTTACAAAGCACCTGACTATCAAGAGCAAGAATGCAACATGTTATCACACTAAGATCAGCAGTCTGGTACTGCTGAATCGTATACTCATACAAAATTTGCCCAAGGCCATGGCCAAAACATAACTCAAATGGACTACTACATCTGCAAAGGCAGTTGGCATCATGTGCCGTCTGTACATAGTGTATGGTGTTTATTTATTCTTCAATAAAGTTTGTGAGACTTTTTACATTTCATTCAAAAAATTGTTCTTTTTATTACTTTTTAGGTAGTTTTTCTTTCTTTTGATTTCTACTTTTACCTAACACTTTAATTTCCTCAAACTTGTACTTTATTGGGGGAAGGAAATGTCTTGTTAATTTATTTCTAATTATCTCAGTCTTTAATTGGAGAATCCGTCATGTATTCCCTTCCCTCCCCTTTTTCTTCACAATCTAATGCACAAGTCTTATCATCTTTCTTAAATATATACATTTTTACATGTGATTAGTTTTATAAATGATCCATGAATTGTTTATCTCTCTGTGAGGACACACACACAGGCGTACAGAGGAATACACAGGCTTATACACAGATACATACAGGCATACACGCAGAGACACAGACATAGATACACACACACACACACACACACACACACACACACACACTCTAAAAGTTTTGATGTAGATTGCATTGATTTGACAAAGCTGCTATAACAAACCCCCACACATTTGTATTTAAACCCCCACACATTTGTATTTAAACACAAATAAATATACTTTCTCACAGTCTGGAGACCAGAAGTTAAAGCCATGGTGTTGGCAGGTTGCACCTCTTCAATGGACTTGTCAATGACTACCTTCTACATGTCTTCTGTGACCTTTCTTCTTTGCTTGGACATTGCTCAAGTCTTTTTATTTTGGCCAAATTTCTTCTTCTTGTAAGAGAGCTAGTCAGATTGAATTAGGGCCAGTGTAATGACACAGTGTTCACTTCTACTCCTTCAAAGGCACTGTCTTCAAAGACAGTCATATTCTGAAGTACTAGGCTTCAACATGAATTTTTCAGTGGGTACCATCCAGCCCTTAACACAGATGATGAAGGAAAGCTCACAAGTTGCCCTATGCAACTGTTCTCTGACTGGTTTTGAACTAGAACTATGTAATATTTAGAAGTATATATCAAGACTTCAAACTAAAACAATATTTCATATCTCAAATTTTACATAGTTTTTGGATACAAGGGCTCACTGTGTTGCCCTGGCTGGCCTGGAACTATTTTTGTAGATCAGGCTGGCATTGACTTTACAGAGCTCCACCTGCCTCTGCCTCCCAAGTGCTAGGACTAAAAGCAGGTACACTACAACACCTGTCAATTTTTTAAAAATGCATTTTATGTTTAGCCTCTATCTTGTATGCTGCATGATACATGACATTTATATAGTACCTTAGGAGATATACTTAAGAAGGTATATACTTCCTAATCTGTGAATCATACTCTCTTTCCAGGCTTAGGACTTTGACATTAAACTCCACCTCATCAAATATCAATGGTCCTTTGCTTTCAGTTATGGCCACATATTTACTTTCAATATTTTCTTAATAGATTGCCCATGCAACTGCCCAAATTTAAACTTCACAAATCAAGAACATTCTGTAAGATGATTCTGCAGATCATTCTAACGGTCTCATATATGTTGATTCTTGGTTAACGTAACAACTCAGTTTTCTCTCTCTATTTTAAGATCCATTTTGGTTATCCTGCTTTCCTCCCATCCTAATTTTAATCCATCTGGTTACTGAATACTCTTCTTCTTCTATTTTTA
The DNA here is from genome assembly GCF_004785775.1 of Grammomys surdaster. Taxonomy (NCBI): domain Eukaryota; kingdom Metazoa; phylum Chordata; class Mammalia; order Rodentia; family Muridae; genus Grammomys; species Grammomys surdaster. The sequence goes on along the minus strand of NW_021605377.1, from coordinate 3,469,669 downwards.
ATCTGGGTGTTCTACTGTACTCTTTGAGCCTATTCTTGGCTCTCTTTTTCTATTCTTGTTCTTAGATTACATATCTTCCTCTAAGTCTGTGTCTCAGTATTTATTCCAACCCAAAAGAGTGAGTGTCGCCTCTCCTCAGTAAGGTGATTCTCAAAGCATTTGACTTGTCTTTTTCCTCTATCTCTTCCATCTGTCCTCCTCCAGTCTTGCAGTCCTTGCTTCTTGGTGGTTGTTAAACATTTTTTGTACCTTCTTAGCACAATCAAGCATCAATGATCAGGATAATTCAGCAAAATGCATCATTCAGTGGTATTGTGTTTGCATGAACACCATAGTGTGCATTTGTACATACCCAAAGTGGTATAGACCATTGAACTTTAGGCTATAAGGCACCTATGTATATGGTATAGACTATCGTTCCTAAGGTCACGAAGAATAAAACAACATGGGAACAAATCATATACAAGGGATAACTGCATTCAAAAGACATGCTAACCAAGACATGGTGAGCCTGCTGCAGGTGTAGCATGGTGTGATGGTTAACCACTTGACGGGATCCAGAACTACCTAGTGGAAGAACATTTCTGTATGCCCATGAGGGAATGTCAAGTTAATTGAGGTGCAAAGACTTTTCTACTGTAGATGTCATCTTTCCATGGGTTAGGGACCTGGACAATGTAAAAGGAGAAATCCAACAAGTACTGGCAATCATTTCCTTCAAGGCTATATACGCATTGTGACCAGCCTACTGCATGACTTTCCTACTGTGATGGGAGGTACTATGGGACTGTGAGCCAAAATAAACTCTTCCTTCCTTAAGTTGCCATTTCAGGATGTTTTGTTATAGCAGTGAGAAAAGTTGACTAATATACATGTGTGGTATTTGAATAGGAATGGCCCCTATAGACTCTTGTGTGAATGCTTGCCCCATAGAGAGAAGCACTATTAGGAGATGTGGCCTTGTTGCAGTAGGTGTGGCCTTGTTGGAGGAAGTATGTCACTGTGGGGGCAGGCATTGCGGTCTCATATATGCTCAAGCTTGCCCAGTGTGGAACACAGTCTCCTCCTTCTGCCTCTGGATCAAGATGTAGAATTCTCGACTCCTCCAGTATCCATGTCTGCCTGCACGCTGCCATGCTTCCCGCCATGATGATTATGCAGTGAACTTCTGAGACTGTACAACACGCCCAATTCGATGTTCTCCCTTATAAAAGTTGCCTTGGTCATGGTGCCTCTTCATAGCAATAAAACTCTAACATAACAAACTGTCTTAAAGTAAAATGTTTCAATAAATAAGAGTTAAAATCATAGTAAATATCTAAATTAGTAACCTTGCTGCTCACTATCATTAATGAATACTGTAGGCTTATTGACTTGTATGTGCTGTGTTTTCAGACAATTGCCAGCACAGTAAGTTGTATGCCAGTCATCAGTCCAGCATGAACACGGTCCTGGATGTGGTCAGTTGTTGACCTGAATGTTGTGGCTCACCCTGCGACTGTGTGGTTGTGTATTTCCATCTCTGACTTCAACTGTGAATCTGGTGACATTTCTTTTGTCATTGCTCATTTTGATCTTAACAGCAAACATTCACTCTCTGAGACCTTAGACTGTGGCTAATCCTAACAGAGAATAATTATAGGCAATATGTTATTACAGTAATATTATTGTAAACACTAAGTAGCAAATTCTAGGTTTTAAAGACAGTACAGAAAAGAGAGCACAATGCATCTATTTAATACATTTTTTATATTGGTTACATGTTGAAATAATATTTTTAATAGATCAGTGAAATTAATTTCACCTAGAAAATTAATGTACTATACGTTTTTTTTTTTGAGAACTCATGGTCTTTACTTTGAGTTTCTTCCTTGAAAACATTCTTTTTTTTCAATTATGATTATTCATTGTAATGTGTGTGTGTGTGTGTGTATACACATGTGTTTGAAACATAAACCTTAATATGTTTTTCCAAGCATTTCTATTGTCCTACACATGTGCCTCAATTAGTCCTGAATGCGTTTGCTTTCATGGACTTTATTGTAATTTAAATTATTGACATTTGGGTTGATGAATTCAGTTATTAATTCCCACATTCACTTTTCTGGGATTCTTCTTGGCTTCAGGAATAATTATTTGGGATCTGAATTGGGAGAAGTCAGCAAGAGTTAGCAGGCACTTGTCGCACTTGTACTGTGAACAGTGGTTAGAGCCACATGCACACTTCCAGCCTTCCAGGGAGGCATTCCCAGGAAGAAGTCTTCTGTCCCAGGTGCCTGGCCTTCTGCAAGGTGGACACAGAAAGGATGGGGGAGGGGTGGCATGCTTTGTTACTGCTGATTGTTCCACCTGTAACTTCTCCCCTGAGGAGCCCAGGCCTGCTCATGGTGTTTAGAACCCAGTGTGTCCGGTGTCCCAGACTCTTTTCTGCACCTCAGCACTTCTCATCCTCTCACAGAAATTCTCTCTGAGGTTGACCTCCCAGACTCTGGCTCAGCTCACCTCCCATGGAGAAAACTTGAGTCATTTCTTCTCTGGGGATTTCCTCAGAGGGGCGGGTTTCATTTTCCCCTACAGTCACTGGATCTGGTAGAAACAGATGGTGTGAATTTGTGGTCCTGGCCACACAAATGTCAACCAGGTGGCCCTGCTTTCAAAACCCCCCCGGAGGCCTGTTTTTGAATGGAGGCCTGATAAATCAGCAAATCTTATCAAAAATCCAGAGCTTCCTAGCCTTTTAAGTTGGGCAAAGCAGTCAGTCTAGGGTAGACTGCTCCTTCAGCCTCCTGCACATTGGCCATCAGAGCTTAAATGCTAAATGATGGGATTTCCCCCCCTTTTCTTTCACATGTCTGAGACAGAGGCACATTTATTGTGAAAGTTAAACAGAGTGACAGCTTGCTTCGGCTGATGTGTAAGAGTTCTTGACTAGACCGCTTTCCTTTCTTCCATAATAAGTAGTTAATAGAAATTCACTGACCTGCAGTGCAGACTTAATTTATCGCGTATATCAAGTTGATTTAACAGGAATGGAATGTGGTGGAACAATAGCTTCCCCCTCTCCCCACCTCCCCATGATCTCCCCCCCACCCCCCCCCACCCCCGACATTCTGCTTGGAAAGAAAATCAGATTTAACACCATGTAGAACCTTTGTGAGTTGGAATAATTGGGCAATGTTTGAAAAAGGTATTTAATCAGCAGCCGTCATCTGTTTATTTGAAAGAACTGTTGGGTTTCAGGCGAGGTGGTGTTTGTCTCTAAATTTTTCTTTTCCAGGAAAGGCTGGAGTGGCTTGGTACACTGTGTATTTTGCACTGTCTGAAAGAAAGACCGCAAATCCCGGACTGCTTCTGTCTTTCATGGTGTGCTCTCCATTTAGAAAATTCTTAATTAATTTTGTGTGAAAGCCGCCGGTCAGAGGATTTAAGCAAGCAGAAAAACACATTGAATTCCCCACCGCTTACAAAGCAGGAGAGAGTGAAAGTAGAAAACTGATTAAAAGAAGTCACAGCGACTGTCGTCCACCCTTAAAATGAGACGTAAGTAGCAGCAGCAAATCCCATCACTTAGGAAAGTTTGCGTGGGGCTTTTCCTCTGGAAACGCGTTTTACCGTCAACTTTGTTCTCTTGAGACATCCGCCATTTAAAAGCATGATATTGGAACTAACCCAGCGTTGCTTTTAATTAGCACAGAAATGCTAATTAGACTTTTTTTTGTGTGATGCTCAATGCTGGCTGTCAGAACCCTGCATTTTTCATTCCAGTTGCAATGAAGGTACCCCGGGGTCGCGCGACCCACTTGCAAAGGATGAAACCAGTAGGTCCAGGCTGATTGTTATTTTAAAACTGTAGAGATCTGTTAGAAGACACATGAGTCTAATGGCGCCAAAAAGAAAAAAAAAAGATGGTTTTTTTTTTCTTTGCTCTAGACAGCATAATTTCACAAATTATTCAGTATGTGTGGTCCATGCAAATCAGGCTTCTTAGAGCAGAGTCAATGCAAACACACCCAAAGCTCGATTTGGGAAGGAATCTGCTTTCACGCAACAGACTCTTTTGAAACTGAATAGCTACCTTCCTTTCATTGTACAAGCTTAGCCTCTTCCTTCATCCCTCAGGTTTTCTGGAGGAAAAGTCTCCCCCTGTTCTTGTTATGAAATACATTTTTGAGACAATAGTTTTATACAGTCCTTCAATCTGTTGTCAAGTACCAATTTAATTGAGTTGATTTTAGTTATGGAAGACAATTTGACTTAATCTTTTTAGTCTGCAAGCACATAACCCTGCCTCTCACCTTCAAAACATAGCATATCTAAATATATGATCTAAACCTTAGGTTTGGACCAGCGTTTGCGTCATAGGTGGAACGAGAGTGTAAACAAGGTTTGAGGTCAATATTTATGAAATAATCCTGGGAGCCTGTGTACAAATGGGATTCACTTTCTATTAAATTACTTGTTAAAAGTGCTGTGGGATAGTAGCATAGCTCAGTCGGTAAAGTACCTGCCGTACAAGCCTGGGGACTTGGATTTTAGACCCAGAGCGCATGTTCAAAAGAGGCCTGACGCTGGCCTGATGGAGCACTCAGGCGGCAGAGGTAGAAAGATCTCCGTGAGTTCAAGATCAGCCTGGTCTACGAAGTGTGTTCTAGATCAGCAGCTGTACATGAGATCCTGCAGCAAAACAAAACGAAATCAACAAAGCAAAACAGTCTCCTCCTCAAAAAGCAAACCTGAAATAAATAAAAGCCAAATGCGGTGCCTCCACACTTGGGACTCCAGTGCTGGGGAGGCAGATCCCTAGGGCTCCCTCAGCAGCCAGCCTGCTCTCCTTGGTAAGTCTTGGGCAGATGAGAGAGACTGCTCAAACCAGTTGCTCTTAACCTTCCTAATGCTCGACTTTTTAATCCAACTCTTCATGGTGTGGTGACCCCCAGCCATACAATTATTTTGTTGCTACATCATAACTGCAATTTTGCCACCGTCATGAACTGTAGTGTAAATATCTGACATGCAGGGTATCTGATATGTGACCCCTCCATAGGTTGAGAACCATTGCCTTAGAACCAACCGACCAATGAGAAAGTGGATAGAACCACTAAAAAAGTAGTAGTGGCATACAAGGTTGTTCTCTGAATACCACATGCACATGCCACAGACTCATATACACCACAGAGGGGGGGAAGGGAGAGAGAGAGAGAGAGAGAGAGAGAGAGAGAGAGAGAGAGAGAGATTCCGAAAACATTTAAGAAAACTTCTTATTTTGCGAATGTGCACTTCCCCCTTATACTAAATCCTCTGTAATTTCAATTCATTGGAACAAATTGCTAAGTTATTTCTAAAGTCTGAATTGTAAAATATTAAAAAAGAAAATGTATCGGATTGCTTTTTGGTCCACTTGGCATACCGTATAATGATAGTAACAACCCCGCACAGCAGTGATCACTGTAATATTTATTAGCTGCCTACATTGTCCTGGTGCTGGGTGATGTAGTCTGCATCAAAACCATAGCAAGGGAGCCGCATTATTATCTCCACTGTATAATCGAGGACAATATGGCTCCAAGCATTATGGCACTTGCCCCAGGCTTCACAGCTACTAAATGGTGAGGCTGAACCATCTCCAGAGCTATCCCGCAATAACCCTTTGTGCTATCCATTTTGCAGTAGTATGAAATATATATAGTTTTAGTGATACAGAAAAAAAATTTCATTCCCTTAGAACCAACTGACCAATTAGAAAGTGGATAGAACCACTAAAAAAGTAGTAGTGGCATACAAGGTTGTTCTCTGAATACCACATGCACATGCCACAGACTCTCCCTCTGAAAGGTTTGGTATGACTTCATATCTGTCCCTCAGTGTGTGACTTGGCACATCCTTACAATTATCCTCTGTAGTACCTCGTGTTGTCAGCATCCCATCTGTTTTACAGTTGAGGGTGCAGAGGGACAGGGAGGTTGTGCAGCTTGTCCAAGGGCTCCAGAAAAAGCCAGACAGCAAAGCCTAGATTCAAACTCTGCTTAGCTTTAAAAACTTGTGTTTTACCTTTTTTTGTCCCTCGGGCTTTATTTATTTATTTATTTTGGGAAGTTTTCCCATGTATAAAATAAGGATGATGGCTACTCCATTAATAAGACATGAGCATGGGACTTCTAGATATGTTTCTTTCAAAAGAAAAATACAATAGAACATACTAGTACTTACTAGCATGGAATTACAGAGCTTGGAAGGGGAGCTTGGGGTGGAGTGCTGGCTTAGCTAATGAGAGGCCATGGGCTTGAGCTCTATCACTGAAAAAAACCTTTTCAGAATATTTAGTGATTTTCTTTCTACGCAAACTCTTCTGTTAAAAACAGTTAATGCAACTATTATTATGTGCTATGGTGTGCTTGTGGAGGTCAGGCCACTTGCAGGTGTTTGTTCTCTTCTTCATATAAAGGAGGTTCTAGGGGTTAAATGCATGTTCTCTAGGACCCTGTCCTCCACTCTTTCCTTCCTCATCACCTTCTATTGAGAACAATGCTTCATGTTATTCATATTTTCTATGACTTATGATAGTAATACCTGTCATAGTTACTTGTTTAACTATTTCATGGTCTTAAACATAAATTTCTAAACTTACTTGCCGTCATTCAAAGTAATAAGAGAGAGAGTGTGGTATGCTCTATTAGCATGTGTCAAGGAAGACTTTATTGAAGAGAAGGTGCTTATGGTAGGTCTTCAAGGTATACAAGGGCCGACCAGTTGGATATGGGAGAGAGTATCCTCCCAGAAGGGAAGTGAATGGCAAGATTGGGGAGTTGAATTAATTTAGTTAGTGCACCAAGTTTGTACAGAAAGAGATAGGATAATTTTAGTATTAGTATTTGTTGTATGTTGGGTAATTTTCCCAGTCTCTTCAAGGCTGTGTGTTCTTATCTGTAAAATATATTGTAATAAGGGCACACAAGGTTCCTTGTGTAGAAGCTGAAGCCTGAAAGAATCCAGAAATGCTATTTTCTTTATTATTGTATTCTGATTATCACCTTCCTTAAGATAGGTAAGGGAAAGTGTTTTGAGACAAAACAAGACAAATCCTGCATATCCTTAAGGAGCTTTCTAAGCAGCTTGTTCATTATACTGTACATAGTGAAACTTGACAGGTGTTTAAGCAAGGTGATGCCATAATAAGATTTGAATTACTGTGTGAATGTAGGCCTCTCAGTAGAGTCAATGTAATTCCAGAAGAGGCACAGTCAGGACTTAGAATAAGTCAGAGTGGTGGAATCTAAGCAAAAGAAACAAAGGAGAGACATGTCAAAAATGTAGAATCATGGAAATGAACCTGTTCTTTGGATCAAAGACTTGAGCTTGTGAAGAGCCTAGAATAAGAGACTATTTGATTTTTCATCTTACCATGCTGGCTGTGTCAGTTAATTTCCGGTCTCTATCATATATAACTAAGATAAATCAACTTAAAAGAGGGAAAGTTTAATTTTGGCTTACCCAAGATTGTCTCCAAGAGATCCCCTCAGTGATCTTCCCACTTGGCATTACCTTGAAACTCTCAATACCACCACTGTATGACTCCTATAGGAGCTTTTGGGTAACACTGCATGTCTTAGGGTTTCTATTCCTGCACAAACATTATGACCAAGAAGCAAGTTGGAGAGGAAAGAGTTTATTCAGCTTACACTCCCACATTGCTGTTCATCACCAAAGGAAGTCAGGACTGGAACTCAAGCAGGTCAGGAAGCAGGAGCTGATGCAGAGGCCATAGAGGGATGTTACTTACTGGCTTCCTTCCCCTGGCTTGCTCAGCTTGCTTTCTTATAGAACCCAAGACTACTTTCCCAGGGATGGTACCACCCACAAGGGGCCCTCCCCTCTTGATTACTAATAGAGAAAATAGGCATTTCCTCAACTGAAGCTCCTTTCTCTGTGATAACTCCAGCTTGTGTCAAGTTGACACAAAACTAGTCAGTACACTGCATATTCAAACCATAGTGCTGCTCTTCCCTACACCTATTTGCTTTTTTGAAACAGCATGCCAGTTTTCTTTGGATGTTCAGTTTATTCCCTGATCCCCTTCACCCAAGATTTGTTCACACAACTCAGGAGTTCCATACCCCTGGCTTCAGTGACTGGGCCAGTAGCAGATAGTAAACTAAGTTGATCTGCCTGGGTCAAGATTCTTGTTGAAATTCTTAGGAAGAGAGTCTCTTTCACTGGCGTTAAGGCTGGCAGGGTACAAGTTTGGAAAACTAGAAAAGAGACAATGATGAAAATGGAAAATAAGTCAGGAGAATTATTTTATTCAATTGGTGAGCCAGCTTCAATCTTAGATATAGGTTGAATAAACCAGTAGGCTTTGCAATAAGATGTGCCAGTAAGTTTTAGTCTACCAAAGTCAGATGCATTTGGTTTTCATTGCAACTAAAATTTCAATAAATTCCAGAAAATGTAGGTGGCTCCCACAGTTTTTGTCAAGGGTGGTTGAGTAGATTATCCAAAATTCAGTCCACAGAGGAAGTGTAGGTTCATGAGAACATTTCATTTTCAAGTTCTTTTTTATTGGGAAACATTGCTCCCACTGCCAACACTGTCTATATCCATAGCTCTAGGAGAATGGCAAGCATCTAGCATGTATAAGATTGTTTTTTGGTATGAACATGCTTTTTTTGCCCATTGATTTTATATACACAACATTATTAACAGAACAGAATCACTATCAGGTAATTAAGATATCAAAATTCTTTTCTTAAAGGAAAAATCCTATATTTTGAATATCATCCATTTTTTGGAGAAGAGAGAAGAAATATGGTAATGTTTTAATAAAGTAATAAAAAGTATGGTAAGTCTGATGGGCTTTTAGGGTCAATCTAGAGTAAATATATGGGTTTCTGGGAAATGACATTTGCAAATATGGTATTTGTGATAAAATAGTTATTTCAATGGTGGACAAGTTAAACCTGCTTTCATATCCAAGGATTAGGCTGCTCAGTGTTTCACAAGCATTGGTCTCTGGATGTTTGGGATTTGATCAACTTCGAAGACTTTAAGAAGGTGGGACTTTGTATACCACACCCAAAGGTTCTGATTATACAAGTCTGTGTATCTAGGAACCTGATGCTTCTTTCCATGTGCCCAATGGGCAGCTGTATTTGGCTCTGACTTAGTTGCAGTGCGAAATACAGGTATCAGATGACTTGAATGAGCTGTGCCATTGGACTGGCTATTTGAATTTATTGAGTCTCTGTTGCCTTATTGGCAAGTGGGTGGGGGGCAGGAATGAAGATGGCAGTCTTTGAGACAGTAGTACCTACATTTAATGCACACAGCCAGTTTGTTTTTTCCATCCTTCATCTATGAGTCTCCTAAAGCACCCTTGCTTCAGAAAGGAGATAAAAGAGATCAAATTGAAACCAGTATTCTATCTGTCTTCTGACCACTGACAAGATGACAGTTTTAGGAGTGCCTACATTCTGAGGCATGTAACAGTGACGATAGTGCTGTGGGCTGTACGTAGTTTAATCCTTAAGGGTATACCTGCCATTCAGTTGTTTTCTGTACACAGGAAAGGATAAAATGGTGAGCAGAATGGTCTTTAACTTTCTCTGTTTCGTTATTGTGTACTGTGCTGTATTGTACCATTCTCAATGGAGAAAGCATAGCATGGCTCCACGCTTCCCTCCCCCCAGCCCCCTTCCAACTTCCCTTTGAAAATCAAACTTATGCAAAGTGACAGGTTCAGCACATATTCCTAAATCAAAGAATGACCATTATAGGACCTGATCATACAAGCTACTTCCCTAACTACCATTTATTTGTGCTAAAATTGGCTCCATTCCTGATGATAATTCTGCAAGACAGCGGTAGGATATGACTTGCCTTCCTACTGTTTGATATACGTCTCCACTGATACCAATTGAGTTCAGCTGCAGTGAGCTTAAATGCTAATGTTGAGAACATAAGGCAGCCTGCTGTTTCTTTTATACGAGAAAGTTTTAACTTTTTACAGTCTTCTGAATTGTGCACATCCACCCCTACCTTAGGATAGATCAAATTAGAATCACTCTCTTTCTGTCTAAGGGGTGAGATGTGTGAACTTGATTAACATAACTCAGCACAAATAGGAAGAGGGAATTAATCATACGGATGGGCACAATACTCTTGTCTTTGAATAATGCACTGTAACAGACATGGGGAAAGGCCACTGGCTAGCAGGTGTCAGGCAGCCAACTGGTATTTGTTAAGCACTGTCTCTGCCTGTACTCTGTAAAGCACTCTAGATCCTAGGAGATAAGCTTAGTCAAAGTAATAAAATAATGAATTGTCTGTTGAATGTGCACCCTGTGCTTGTTGTTGGAGAGACTATTTTACAGCCGGCTGTCTTGTAGGGTACTCAGAAGACTACAAATCGGGTGCTTGATACAATCTCATTTTTATTGATGGAGAAACTGGAATCCAGAGATTTAAAAAAAAATATTTATTTACTTTCTTTATGTATATATGAGTACACTATAACTGTCTACAGACACACCAGAAGAGGGCATCAGATCCCATTACAGATGGTTGTGAGCCACCTTGTGGTTGTTGGAAACTGAACTCAGGACCTCTGGAAGGGCAATCAGTGCTCTTAAACACTGAGTCATCTCTCCAGCCCCAGAGCTATTTTTAAAATTATTACTCAAGGGTCTTGGGAGATGACTTAATGAGGAAAGTGAGTTCCTGGATTTGAATCCCCAGAGTCCACTTAAAAGTCAGACGCAAGGCTATATGCATTTACAACTAAGGTATTAAGGTAGAAGGGAGACAGGTGTATCCCAGGAGCTTGCTGGCTAAGAAGTCTAGTCAAAACAAAGAGGCCCAGGTTTATTTAGCGAGCAATCCTGTCACAGAAGAATAAAATGGAGTGTGACAGAGGAAGAAACTCAACATTGGCCTTTGTGCATACATGGGCAAGTGTACCCCCATACACACGTACACACACATGTACACACTTGCATACACATATTCATACATATGCATACACATGTACCCAGATTTATGCACATGTACACACTCAATGCATGTACATGAAAACACACACACACACACACACACACACACACACACACACACACACAGACTTAAGAAACCAGAATTCAAACACAGGTGCCCATACTACTGGGATCTTGATGTTCCTTGATTTTACAGAAGTTGGCAATTTTAGTAGGATGCACAAGGAATGTATAGCCCTCCTGGGAAAGACCAGCATCATATAAATGTCATCCTTCTTTATCATGTTCAATGTCACTTGGGTCAAGAGGACAGTTCTGAAGGGAAATCCTGACCTAAGTCAAAGAAAAAGACAAGAAACGGGGAGTCAGCTGACCTGCGCAATGCTCACCTTGCTTATACACTTCCCTGGAGCTTACATGCATGCGTGTCTCTCGCTTCACTTCTCTGGTGACTCCATTACTCCTGCAATGTTCATCATGTTGGATGCATCTGGAATCCTAGCTGTTCAGTATGGCTGCTGCTCTGATCTTCGAAGGAGAATGGAATGAATTGAGAGTGAGGAGTCCCGCGTCTGCACTGCTGGAGTGTATGAAGCAGCCCAAGAGAGGTCAGGGAGTGACCCATTCGGCACTGTGTTGTGTGGCAAGATGGCTTGGCATGTAGGAAGTGAGTTGAAGGGAATATGAGCAATACATGTGTGTAATGTTGGTGGCTTAAACATGAGTTAGGATGGACTAGAATAGGCATATCTGGGAAACAATTCTAAGTTGGAGTCATTTGACTTCTGAATTATTTATTTAATTTTGTGTTTGGGTGTAGCAGGAGTCTGTATGCATGCGGCTGTGCATGCCCATGTGTACACATGTAAAGACCATAATAGGAAGACAATGGGTGTCCTGATCTATCACTCTTCTTTATTCCCTTGAAAGCATCACTCACAGAACCCAGGGCTGAACTGTCAGTCAACAAACCCCAGTGATACTTCGTCCTTTTGTCTCCCATAGTGCTGTGGCTACAGGTGCATGTGTACTATTTTTACATGGGTGCTAGAGATTTGAACTCAATTTCTCATGCTTGGGCAGCAAACTCTCTTACTCACTGAGCTGAGCCATCGCCCCAGCCTCTGATTTCCTTGTTTATGACTTTGTCATTTTTTCCAAAATACCTCTGTCATTGTCACAGTCACTGGTGCTGGGTATATGAATGTATTTCTGTTGCTGATTTTTTCCCCAGTGCCCCAAGTAGTAAACTTCTGTGGCCTTACTATTTATTTATTTATTTATTTATTCATTCATTTACTTATTTTTTAACATGGCTCTTTTCTTCTCAGTCTGCTCTTACTTCTTATCTTCTCTAACCTCATTACACTTTCCTTTTCATTCCTCTGCCTTCCTTCCTTTCTTCCTTCCTTCCTTCCTTCCTTCCTGCCTTCCTTTGTCCCTTCCCCTTCCCTTTCCCCTTCCCCTTCCTCTCCTCCTCCTTCTCTCTCTCTCTCTCTCTCTCTCTCTCTCTCTCTCTCTCTCTCACTAACCCCAATGGAATTGATCAGAGTTGTTCATCCTGGGCTCCCTCACTTCCTCTGCATCGCATCTCTAGGTGATTATGTGATCTGTGTGCGGATCAGTCACATGGTTGGTATCAGGCCTCCACCTCCCCTTGACATTTTAGGCTAGGACTCCAGCTGGTTACTTGACAAGTCCTTTTGCAATTCTAACAGAGATTTCCAACTCAACGTACCAGAGGATGACTTGTCAATTCCTCTACCTTCCTACCTCCTTCAATAGCACTGCCGCCCACTTAGCTCAACAGAGAAGCCTGGGAAAAATTCCTAGCCTCCCTTTTTAGGCTTGATAGCTTCCCTGCCAGAAGAGCCCCCCATTTCTATCCTGGTCACCCACTCCCACAATCCTTCCCCCATCACCCCCTTCTCTTTTGAGCAGGTGGGAGCTCCCCTGGGTATCCCCTCACACTGGCACATCAAGTCTCTGTGAGGCTACGTGTTTCCTCACCCACTGAGGCCAGACAAGGCAGCCCAACTAGAAGAATATATCCCATGTACAGGCAACAGCTTTTGGGATTGCCACCCACTCCTGCTCCAGTTGTTCAGGACCCATATGAAGACAAGCCGCACACCTGCTACATATAAATGGGTAGGCCTTGGTCCAGTCCATGTATGTTCTTTGGTTGGTGCTTCAGACTCTGAGAGTTTCAAGGGTGCAGGTTAGTTGACTTTTTTGGTCTTCCTGTGGAGTTCCTATCTTCTTAGGTGCTGCAGTCCTTCCTCCTATTCATCTGTAAGAGTCCTCAAGCTCCATCCATTGTTTGACCTCTGTGTATGCCTCTGTCTGAGTTATTTGGTGGGTGGAGCCTCTCAGAAGGCAGTCTTGCTAGACATTGTTTGGGGGAATGGGATCCACAGGTAGGCAACAAATTCATGGACAATCCCAACTCCAGTTGTTGGGGGACCTGCATCAAGTCCAAGTTGCACCATGTTAAGACACTATGTTGTCTGCAAGCATAATACAACATCATTAATAATATCAGGGATTGGTGCTTGCCTATAGGATGGTCCATTTCTACATTCTAGAGCATTTCTGTGCATATGCTCTTTTCTTCTATTCTCCATTTTTAGTCCAAACCAGATTATCTTAAACCTCATTTTAAAATTTTCTTATTCATTTAGTTGTATAGTAACTATGATTTTCTTCAGCAAATTCTAAGCTCACTGAGGAAAGTGGCTTTGACAGGCTTGTACCCCATCGCTTAACACAGATGGTGGACTCAATAAGTACTTTTAGAATACACAAACAGACCAGTAGTTGACTTAAAATGATTTGTGAAAAGTAGGAACAAGAGAAGATGGTGTACCAGATGACTTGCAGATGTTTAATTTGAGTGAGTGTATACTTCATGGTGCCATTTACCAAATCAGGAGCAAGTTTAGAATTATAAGATGAACTTGTTTCTAAAATATACTCTGTGCTTTCAGAAGGCATCAAATGGAGCTGTCTAGGAGATTCTTGAATACTGTCTTATTTTGTTTTCTCTTGTTACAACAGAGTACCCGGAATGTAGTAGTTTGTGTTTGTTTTCTCTGTGGTGCTGTGGCTAAGAAGTCCAAAACACAAATCCAACATCTCCTTTGTTTTTTAATTTATTTATTTATTCACTTTACATCCCAGTATTAGTTCCCCCCTCTTACAACTCCTCCCCCAATTTTTCTCTGTCTCCCTTCCCTGTGAATGGAGGACCGTCTTCCCTTAGGTACCACTGCCCACATCTACTCACTCCTTCCTACTGCAGGACGAGGCACATCCTCTCTCATTGAGGCCAGACAAGGTGACTCATTTAGGGGAATGGGATCCACAGACAGGCAACAAATTCAGGGACAACTGCCACTCCAGTTGCTGGGGGACCCGCATCAAATCCAAGCTGCATATCTGCTAAATATGTGTGGGTGGCCTAGGTTAAGACCATGCTCACTTTTTGGTTGGTGGTTCAGTTTCTGTGAGCCCCAAAAGTTCCAGGTTAGTTGATTTGGTTGGTCTTCTCATGAAGTTCCTATCTTCATCAGGTCTCTCCATCCTTCCCCTGACTCTTCCACAAGTGTCCTCAATCACCATTTAATATTTGTTGCTGGGTCTCTATATCTGTTTCAGACAGTTGTTGGATAGAGCCCCTTAGAGAACAATCATGCTAGAATCCTGTCTGCAAGCATAATAGTGCCAGAAACTGGTTCTTGCCTATGGGATGTGTCTAAATTTGTGTCAGTCATTGGTTAACCATTCCCTCTATCTTTGTCCCTACATATCTTGTAGGAAGGACATATGTTACGTCAAAGGTTTTGTGGTTGGGTTGCTGTCCTTATCCCTCCACTGGGAGTCCTACCTGGTTACAGAAAGTGACCAGTTCAGGATTCATATCTTCCACTGCTAGGAGTTTCTGCTAGGGTCACTCCCATAGCCACCTTGGCCACCACCCTGTCCTCATTCCAGGTCTCTGGCACATCCAAGAGATGATTCCCCCCCAACAATTTCCATCCTTTTTCCCCTGTTATCCCTAACCCTGAGCCACCTCCTATTCTGCTCCACTCCTCAGCCTCTCTCCCACTCATTTCCTTCCCTCTGTTTACCTCCAATATCTATTTTATTTCCCCTTTTAAGAAAGATTCAACCAGCTACCCTTGGACCCCTCTTTGTTATTTTGTATCTTTGGCTCTATGGATTGTAATGTGGTTATCCTGTACTTTATGGCTAACACCTACTTATAAGTGAGTACATGCCATACATATCCTTCTGGGTCTGGATTACCTCACTCAGGATAAAATTTTCTGATTCCATCCATTTGCCTGCAAAATTCATGGTGTCCTTGTTTTTAATAGCTAAGTAGTATTCCATTGTGTAAATGAACCACATTTTCTTTATCCACTCTTCAGTTTAGGGGCATCTAGGTTCTTTCTAGCTATTATGAATAAAGCTGCTATAAACATAGTTGAACAAGTATTCTTGCGGGGTGGTGGAGTATCTTTATGCTATATACTCAGGAATGGTACAGATATGTCTTGAGGTAGAACTAGTCCCAATTTTCTGAGAAATGGCCAAATGACTTCAAGCTGTGCTACAGAGCAATAGAAATAAAAACCACATGATACTTGTATAGAAACAGATAGGCCAATCAATGGAATTGAATCAAAAAATCATAAATAATCGCACACACTTATAGACACTTGATTTTTGACAAAGAAGCCAAAATCATACAATGGAAAAGGAAGAGCATTTCCAACAAATGGTGCTGGTCTAACTGGATGGCTGCATGTAGAATGCAAATAGTTGCTCCTTGCACAAAACTTGAATCCAAGTGGATCAAAGACTTTTATGTAAAACTACATATACTAAATGCAATAGAACAGAAAGCCTTGAACTCATTAGCATTAGAGACAACTTCCTGACCAGAACTCTTATAGCTCACGTACTAAGATCAACAATTAATAAATGAGACATCATGAAACTGAAAAGCTTTTGTAAGTCAAAGAGCATCATCAATAGGACAAAACAACAGCCTACAGATTGAGAAAAGATAATTACCAGCCCTACCGCCAACAGAGGGCTAATATCCAAAAAATATAAACAACTCAAGGAGTCAGACACCAATAACTCAAATAATCAAATTAAAACATGGGGTACAAAGCTAAACACAAAATTCTCAACACAGGAATCCTTAATGGACAAGAAACACCTGAAGAAATGTTCAGGGAAATGTTTAGGAGAATGCAAATTGAAATGACTCAGGGATTCTACCCCACGCCCATCAGAACAGCTAAGATCAAAACCTCGAGAGATAGGACATGCTGGCAAGGATGTGGAGCAGGGGGACCACTTTTACATTGCTGATGTGAGTGCAAATCTGTACAACCACTCTTGAAGTCTACTCAGTTTTTAATGAGGTCTCAGCTTGGCTAACCTGTGGCAGAAGAAGAACAGCTGGTTAATGAGGAAGAAAGAGTCTGTACTCCACTATCGTGAGTCAGTTTCCACAAGAAAGTATGGATTCTTTCTGTAGGTTTGTGTGTATGTGAGTGTTGTATAAATGTGTTAGTGGACATACATCTTCCTGCAACTGAGGGCCAGAGCAGGGTGTTATCTTCCTTTGTTATCCTTCTCCCCTTTGCTGCCTTCAGGCAAGGTTTCTCACTGGACTGAAAGCTCTTCATTTCTTCCAGGCTGGATGGCCAGAGAACTCATTGGATCTGCCTGTCTTTGTTTATCAATGCTGGGGTTACAGGTACACACAGCCATCTGAGGCTTTCTTATGTTGGTGTAGGTGTTATGTTGGTGTCGAACTCAAGTACTCATGCTTGTACCACGTGCGCTCGTATATACTAACTCATCTTCCCAGTGCCCAGTCCTTAGTCTGCATGCTTCTGCTCTATGATTCAGCTGGTTCCCAGTGGGCAACATCTCCCCACACTACCACACTGAGGAATAAAGCTACCAACACATGAGCTTTGGAAGGACATGCTCAAATTATAGTAGGCATACTGATATAGAGTTTTGTTTTGATCTAGACGTGCCATTTGCAAACTTATTGGCCTAAGGATGAGGCTAGAGGTCATAGCAGTGTTGATCAGGGTTCCTTTGAGTGAGAAAAATTGTTCAGTCAGAACTCAAAAGCCAAACCAAACCAAACCAAACCAAACCAAACCAAACCAAACCAAACCAAACCACCAAACCAAAACAAACCAAAACAAACCACCAAACCAAAACAAACCAAACCACCTAACCAAACCAAAAAGACTCCTCCAAATTGTAGGCCCTGTAGAAGAAATAGGTGGCCAAGATGACAAGGGAGACAATTTAAGAGAATATACTGTTAAGGAACGTTCCATTATTGTCACACACGGTGGAGAGGTCAGAAAATTACAAGCAAAGAGTGGTCACTGGATCTAGCAACACGAGGCATAATGCTGATGTTGTGAAATTTTGCTGGATAGCATTAGCTAAAGCAATGGTCCAGATTTGAATGGGACAGTTAGAGGGAGATGGGGAGGGATTCATTTAGGACAAAAATATGGGCAAGAAAAACCACTCTCGGGTAGGTTTTAAAAGTAGAGGTATGGGAATGCAATTCGATGGTACGACACCTGTTCAGCTTCTGTGAAGCCCTGGGTTCAGTATCTAATGTCTTCTCCAAGTCACATATACATTTCTATACATGATCTATGGTAGAGATGATTTGAAAATATTAATGCGGCCAAGAAGAGAGAGGGTGTTCACATGAGGAGGGTGTCGTGAGGGAAGAAGGGAGGGAAGAAGGGAGGGTGGGGGATAGGTAATGATATATTGGCAAGACAGCAGTGATAACCAGGAGAATCTAAGAGGAGACAGACAAATCCAACCAGAGGAATAGCTCTTTCCTGTTGCTCACCTCCATTCTAGCCAGACACTGAGGCTTCCATAGCTGTGGGCTGCCTTGTGGATTAGGTAAAAGGTACAGACACCTTTTCTGTTTGTTTGTTTGTTCCTTTTTTGGAAAGAGGAGAGGTCTAAACCATGACAAACCCTTCTTGGGGACCTTAGCTTCAGAACTCCCAAACTCCCAAAGCCACCCTGCCTAGGTAGTTATTACTCAAAAGTTCTGTCTGGCCAGGTCATCTTGAAATCCTCCCTTTCCTCTCTAGCCCAGCCTACCCACTCATCTTCCTCTTTTTAAGAGGACTGTTGCTGTATGGATGAGCCTGCAGAGACTTCCCGTCTGTGTCATTTATGCGTGGACAGGCTCCCATTGTCCCCACAACTAATACAGGATTATTCTATTTATTATTCGTCGGCCCTCTCTCCTCTTTTTATGGCTGCTTTGCTCTTCACCTCGCCATTTGTTGCCAAGCACGATGAGCTGGAGTGGAGATGCTTTGTATAATGGCTTCAAATTATAATATCAGTACACTTTTGATGCCCCTACATAATTAATGCTGAAATCCACAGCCAGTGGTGATAGCAGGAGCTAGAAACCAAACCTAAGCATAATGCAATACGCTTAATAATTGGTTGATGTTTTCTTCCTCTACCTAATAATGAAATTTATTTTTATCTGTTATGACAAAGAGAGGTTGGGGAAAAAAACTGTTATGAAAGAATCTCCTCCTTGACCCATCCAAGTGGAAAAGTTATTTTATCTGTTCGGAGGGGTGACTGCAGTATGATCCCTGGCAATAACATGGTCTTTGCTATTTCCAGTCAGGAAATAATGGTAACTATGGCATCTTCGCTGGACTCTGTGGAGGCCTGAGCAGAAGCAGCTGCTGTCATCTCACGTTGACTTGTTGCGTGACTACCAAACAACTTTGAAAATCAGATTTGCACTGCTAATAATTAAGTAATTAGAGCGCTTTGAGCTTTGACAAGAATGTTTTATCTTTTGATCCCTCCCGGGAAAAGTACAAATAATGAACCAAAAGGAAACACGTGATGCTTACCGTCTCACTGGTTTTCTGGGTGCTGCTAATATTTTACCATTGTCGGTTTTAGGGACAGACAGGCCAGGTCTTGTAGAAATGAATATTGTTTTTTTTTTCTTGATGCTTGCAATTGTTTTATCACAGCTCCCTTCCTTCTCACCCCACAGATAAGTATGTGTGACATTGCCTTTCTGTATCCTTTGGAGATTTCTCATATTCAGTCAGAGGTTCACAGAGTGCTGAGCATCCTTTTGAATGTCAATAGAGTCAGAGGAATGCCAGATGGGTAAGAATGGAGAATTAGAAAAGAAAGACCCTGGAGTGTAAAACAAACTTTACTTGACCCCAGAACCATCACATTCCCCTTTGACAACTTACTTAGCTCTTCTGAATCCCAATTCCTCACTCATAAGTAAGAATAATACTAAGGATATTTAAATCCAATAATAAATGGGGGATGGTGGTGCACACCTGTAATCCCACTGCTTGGAAGGTTGAACTCAGAGAATCCCACAAGTTTGAGGCCAACCTAAGTTCAGGTCAGGCAGAGCTACAGATGGAGCCCTTGTCTCAACACAAAATAAAGGAGGTTGACAATTCCTGTCTCAGGCTTACTTGGGAACTAAACATGACCGTTCACAAGATGTGCCCTGCAAAGGATCTAGCAATATGTCCTAGTATGCGGTCATTTATTTTTCCCTTGTCAAAACAATATCTCTTTACTGCTGCCAGGCACCCAAAACTTCCTTCAAGGGCTTATCCAAGCTATCCACTTTTGTGGTTACCCATTGTTTCTCCATTGTCCTTTCCACGTTGTGACTGTGACTTTAGCTTCCTACACCCAGATCATTTTCATTAGAAAGTAATTCCAAGTCTTCGGCAGCCCTTCTTGAGACCTCAACAACTTTCCACTAGGTGTTTGGAAACATGTCAGGTATCTTGAGTTAAATACAGTTTGCTTTATATTCATTCCTTAGTTCCAGGGTGCATGCTTATATGATTTTTTTCCCTAGCCTCTTTATAGGGAGCTCTCTCTGCCACTCTAAGCCACTATTTCACTTTGCTGGGTGCTCCCCTTCTTGGCATCTGTTTTCCTCTGTGGCTTGCAGTCTTGGCTGGAAGAAGTCCCAGGCTTAGTGAAAGCCAGTGATAGTGTTTGGCCCTTCCAAGTTGCTCTTCTCCTACTTCTGCCTATCTCTTTTACACTCTTCCCCTAGAAGATCCCACAGCATGTTTTCCACTCTTTGGCCATGTCTGGAACATTCTGCTGATGGATCTCAACCTTTTTTTAATCTTTTATGTTTCAGCTCCAATTTGGATCCCTGCTTGTTGTGTCTACATCGGTTCCCTTTGGTACGTGCCACTTTCAGGATTCTTTTCTCTGTTTGTGGCTCTCATTAACATGATGGTTACATTGATGTGTGTTATCTCTTCTCAAAACTGGAAACTCCAAGGGAGAAAAGAAGCGTGCCTGTTTGTTGTTGTTGTTGTTTTCTCTATTGTGTTTGCAGAGTTTTTCCCACATAGAAAACATTCAAGCTGGGCAGTAGTGGTGCACACCTTTAAGCGTAGCACTCAGGAGGTAGAGGCAGGTGGATCGCCATGAGTTCTAAGCCATCCTGGTGTACAGAGCAAGTTCTAAGATAGCAAAGCTATGTAGAGAAATCTTGTCTCAAAAAATGAATGAAAAAGAAAGCATTCAATAGATAGGTTTCAAGCATTCTACTCTCGGCATATCGTTATCCTATATGATGGCTACTTGCAGCTGTGCACGTCACGATAGTGACAAGGACTGTGTCAAAGTAATCCTAACAGACTCCATTGCATTGTAGTAATCTGTTCCTCTCAAGTTTGTAAGGTATGGTCTGTAAAAATTTCAGGTGATATTAGTAAAAGCCTTTGGGAAGGGATGAAGTCCTATGAAATCCATTCTCATAAACAGGATCACTATCCAGTAGCTACTGCTACTGAAGCAGAGAATGAGCCATCACAAGACACCAGATCTTCTGCTACCCAGATCTTGGGCGTTCCAGAATTGTGAGCAATAGATTTCTACTACATTTAAATTGCTTAGAGTAAGGCTTCTCTTATAGTCAGGCAAACAGATAGAGACAGACATACGGATAATGCCTGCTGGTTGCTAAGTATTCACTCAGGAAAAACAACAGTGAACACAGAAAGAGAGAAGGCTAGTTCTAAGCAGGCTTCTGGCAGGTGTTTTTAGTTGTGAGATAGTAATCTGCAGAGGGAGAAAAAGGTAGTCCATTTGTTTTAATAGGAACTTTCCCACCTTAGTTAACTGGACACTTGCTTAGGACATCATGCTTTTTGAGACCCCATTTGTAAGTGACAAGATGGAGGTTTCAAGAAAAAAAAGCTTCGTAAAGCAAATGTTAAAAGGGAAGCCTTTTATACGACAAGAGCAAAACGCTGCCGTTCCATCTCCATGTCTTCGTGCAGTGGCCTTTCTCTGGAAATATAATTTTCTCTCTTTGCCATCTTTCTTTTAAATTGCCCAATCAATCAGGAAGTGGGATTTGTACCCCACCTGTGGCAAGACATTTTAAAGAGCCGAGACGTTTGATTGCTATGTTTAGATTTATGGGGATTGAGATGACCCTGGAGATTAAATGAAGATGCAACTCTGATACAGAAGCTGAAACAGGGAGGGAATTGATTTTTAAGTTGCAGACATATTGGTGGTAAGAGGTTTAAATGAGGAAATGGGATGGAAGTCTAGGGTCCTGGTAGTGGAAGGTAGGGGTGGAGGATACCCAGAGGGGAAGCCACACTGCTTAATTGTCAGTAGTGTAATCCCCCTTGACCTTCAAGAGGCTCCCAGAAGAGGTTATCAGGAGACTTGAGTTTTAAAATCACATTTAGTGAACACCTAATCAGCACTACAGACGAGTTTTAGATTTGATCCTCTGGAAGCAACTGAATTAAGACAGGGTGGAAGACAGATCATAAGGAGTGACTATGAGATGAAATTCTTCAGAGTTATTTTTCAAGATACAAGAGGCAGCAAAAATATATTGCTGGCTAAAACAAAAGAAATTTAATCAGTAAAGATAAAAATATAACTTTTTTCTCCAAAGGAAGAGAAAAAAATGTCTTGGAGATTTCTACAAAAGAAATGAGAATTTTTCTAAAGATCTATTTTTGCATATATGAAGTTGGTATATTTCTGCTTTCTTCTAGGTCAGCAGTTCTCAACCTGTGGGTCCTGACTCTTTTGTGGTGGGGAGTGACTCTTTCGTGGGGTTACCTAAGACCATTGGAAAACACAGATACTTACATTACTATTCATAGCAGTAGCAAAATTACAGCTCTGAAGTATCAATGAAAATTATGGTTGGGGATCACAACAACATGAGGAACTGCATTAAAGGTAGCATTAGGAAGGTTGAGAACCACTGCTCTAAGTCATAAGTGTATCTTCTGGTCTTCCAGATTCTTTCCCTTTTGTCTTTTCTCCAGTGCTTTGGTATGGTGGTTTATTTCTCCAGTCAGGGTCTCAAGCTACTCATGTTAATCTTGAAATTGCTGTGTAGCCAATAATGATCATGCCCTTCTGACTATCCCATCCCTACCCTACCCCTTAAGTGCTGGGATTACAGGTGTGTGCCACTATACCTGGCTTATATATGATGCTGGGGAGTCAAACATGGGGCTTTGTACAGATTAGATAAACTCTTTATCAACTGAGACACATCCCCAGACCCTCATCTTATGATGATTTCAAAATCACCCCAGGATTGACTTTGAAGCCTCTATGGCTTTCAGTGACTATATTCTTGGAACCTGCTTCTTATGGAACATTTCATACCAGTTGTGCCATGAATATTACACGGTGTTCTTAAAAACTTTAAGGACTTTTGAGGAAACATGTATATAAAATGCTGAGTGGTCAATTACATTACAGACATGATGTCTAGCAGGAGTTCAAAGAAGATCCAGCGATGGAATCCCTTGGGATCACGGTTGCTCATAGTAAACTGTGTGGACCAGAGCACACATGGCAGGAAGTTGAGGAGTGGAAAGGTTATAGAAAATTAGACTAGGAAAACCACAGAGCACAAATTACTTACGTATGTGTATGTTGACTGGTCATAAAGAGGTGGATCTGATGATTAGAAATTGGTTAAGAAGAAAGTACCAGTTGGAAGACAATCTATGGGGCTGGGGTAATTGTGACAAAAGGAATTATGCATCCTGAGTATGTGATCATATAGTTGATAAGTCATTTATGGTTTGCATTTGTGTATGTACATGCGCATGGGTGGAAATGCCAGGTTCTTTAATTCTATTTCTTTGCTACTAATTTCTATTTGCAGGTACACACACACACACACACCACACCTACTTACTAATATACACACTCATGCACATATACACATACACATATACATAGACACATACATGCATCCACATACATATACACACTAACCTTCATTGCAATACTTGATATGACAGATTTTTGTGGGTGTGGAAACTGCCAAGTTTTCTTTGTTTATACATCTTCCTAGTAGATAAATGAGCTGAAGAGACTCATATATGGCCCTGTGCATGGAGAATAAAAATGATTAGGTACAAAGATTTCACCAATGAGTGCCTATAGGAACAAAATTATAGTAGCTAAATGGGTTAAATAGAAATCATCCTTTAGAAATGCACACCTAAAAGAGACATGAAATAAAGGCCTGTGGACATTTGACATCCATTAGGAATGAATTAAGAATATCTTCCGATGTACAGGTAAAAACGATGAATAGGGACAAAAGATTTGCATTTTGCATTCAGTGGCAATAAAAAAAGATAATAAAGCTCATTTAAGCCTTGGATTTTCAGTCATAGGAAACCAGGGTAACAAAATGTAAGAGAATAAAATGTAATGTATTTGGTAGATCAACTGTAATGTATGCGATGAATTATTAAATAATTGAAGAATTTATGAAACTTTAAAAATCCTTGTGCAAACTAAATTTTTAAAAAATACAGGGAAAAATTATTTCCCTCACCACTGTCACCTTCCTGGACCATATCTGGCAGTCTCCAGTCTGCTCTGAGTTTTCCTCACACTGATCTCCCATACTTCTGTCATCTCAGATTCATGGTCAGCCCTTAAAGGCACATGGACACAAGATGGGAGGAAGGGAGAAGCCAAGTATACCTCCCTCCTCTCTCTCTCTGCTTCACTTCTATTTTGCCACAAGCCCCTCCCTTCCTGTCTTCCTTGGGTGAGCATCCCTGGGCTCTGACAGCACCAACTCCTGTATTGTCCCTTCAGTTTATGTGAGACTCCTTCCTGTGTGATAAAACGTTCTCCTACTACTTCCTGATCTCCTTGTCATTCTCTCCAAAGTCACTCACAAATTCATTCTGCTTTGAATTCCATTCTTCTCCTTTTTGGATTGGGATGTGATAAATATGGTGGCTTAACTTAGATAATACAAGGAATGAAAGCTATCATTGATATTTGGGGAAAGGAGGATGTATGTGTTCAGAAAACTTTGATTTGCTAGTTCATGAATCTAGAATAACCAGAGTTAGCTTGATGGACTTTCACAGGAATACCACACAACTTACTTGTAGGATAAAAACTTCCTGCACATTGAAATAATTGATATGGGCAGCTTTTTGGATTGTCGTTTTAAAAGTTGATGGCTTTTCCAGTTCTGGAATATATCCAAAATATATAACATGAAACCGACAAATACATCTTGGTGTTAATATAAAGGATACCTTGATTTTTCTCTTTTTCACAGAGACAGGTGTTCATTTTTCCGTGCATCAGTTAGTGTGACTTCATTCATTGTACCAACATTTTACTGCCTTCATTAATGCTGTTTAGTTATCTTGTTTTTATGGCATAATTGGATTGGCCGAGGTCTAGCTTTGTGAATTAAGTATAATTCAAAGTAATTCCAGCATATTCTCAGATAACAATGTCAGAACTCTGCTACTGCCATGTTTGAAGTCATGTTCTCCTAGGATGTCATCTTCTGTATGGTGTGATTATGTATTTGCTGAGAGTTCTATTCTGTGTCTGTAATACTTGACTGTCTAGGTCTGTTGGTTTAAAGCATAGTTTAAGAAATATTGATGCTGAAATCACCAGAAGCTGATTGTTAAAAATTCAAATGTTCACTCAGAATTTCTTAATAGGATATGAAGCTGAATATTAATAATAGGATGCTTCTTTTGTCCTGTTAGGATTTATCAAATACTGGGTACCTTCAAAACTAGAATCCCTACAAGTCAATGTGTATCTCCTTAGTAAGATTAATGGCTTTAGAGTGTCCTTTCCTTTTCCAGACAACTTTTCCCATACTTCTCATCAGAGCAATAAGTAATTAGTAAATGCACAGTAAGTATTTTAGAATTGATCTGAGTCCCTTTATCAACCCAAATATGAGAAATAATTGCCGGAGCATTACTCTAATGACAACGATTATTGTTGTTCTTAAGAAGAACGGTGCTCAGATGACTATCTAGTAAAAGCAAAGTCAGTCTGTATTAAAAGAGTGGAATGAATATTAACAGAAAATCTGCGAGCATTGGTGAAGTGCATAAAGATAATGATATTGGACATTATGAAACAGAAATTTAAACAGAGCAAATCATGCCAGACAAACTTGATTGCTTTTTTTTGATAGAGCTAGAAGATCAGTAGATAAAAGTAATGTGAGGTTGTAGATGCAATCTATCTCAATTTTGGTAGAGTATGTGATAGTGTCACATGAAATTTTCCATCTTGAATTAATTGAAATTGGCTTTGGTGTGCACCTCTTATTGTCTGCTAGATGGTGCGAGTTGGTGGTACTATGGAACTACTCATCCAAAGACAAATATTTCTGAAGGGAGGACTAAGTTTGTCTTCATTTACCATTTCAGTGCCTGATATTCAAAGAAGTTGATGACATTTTATATTTGTGTTGTGTTAAAACTTGTCGGAATCACTAGGAAGAGAAATTGTATAAAACCCTTTCCAATATCATAAATATTCATATCTTTTACCATTGACAGCCTTCACATTTTAAAATAGTCTACTAACTTACACAGTTATGTTAACATATAGCCTTTTCTAGATTTTACGAAAATATAAGCATATGCCTATTTTCAAACACAGTCATGGGTGCCAGAATCATCCAATAAAAATATAGCAAGCTGTGGTGTTACACCCTTAATAACATTCTGGAGGTGGAGTTGGGACGATCATGCGTTCAAAGCCAATCTCAGCTATAAAGTGAGATGTTATTTTAAAAACAATAATAATATAAAAAAAACCAAACCCAACAAAAAATAGTTGCAACCATGAATTTGAAAAACATATTAGCTATATTTTTTAAATCAAGCTTTATATTGATTCTTGTAAGATTTCTGGGTCAATTCTCTTGGACTTAATCTGCTTTTATAAGTTGGGTTGAAATAAATGACTGTCCAGAGATGCTCCATGGCTATTCAAGTAGCTCTGTTGGACAGGGACTAAACAGCTGCACTTTGAAAAGAATATTAACATTTTCCTTTTGTATAATTTTGAAGGCAGTACTAGCAGAATCACTAACGTTTTTTTAAAATAGTATTATTTGTGAAAAATGATAAGAGTGTTTAGAACCCAGGGATTTGAGTCGTGTAGCAGAAAATTTACAAAGAAACAGCTATTTAAAGCAACACATTAGAAATCTCCTTTTCTATAGTTTTGGAGACACTACGAGCTGAGTTAGTTTGTTTTTTTTGTTTTTTGTTTTTTGTTTTTTTTTTAAATGTTATTTGTGAAAGATGGTAAGAATGTTTGGAACTGAAGGATTTGATTTATGTTCTTGGAGATCCTGAAAGAAACATGTGGTTGACTGAAGCAATAACTGAAGGATTGTGACGTGTCGACATGGTTAAGAAGACTCAGCCCTCCAGAGGTTAAGGTGGTCTAATTATTAATGAATGACACTCAAGAAGTATACAGTGAAGGAATGTGAAATCAAGTATAAAGTGTATCAATTATAGAACTCTATGAAAATGTTGGCAGTCTAACTTTTAATATATCTAAAATTACACCAAAACCCCACATATCAATAGAAGTTCTTGTAACTAGATATTACAACTTCTTATATTTTATTTCTTCTGACTTTAAAAAATGATTTATTTACATATGTGTGTGTGTGTGTGTGTGTGTGTATGTGTGTTTGTCTGCATGTGTGTATATGTATCACCTGTTTTCCTGATGCTAAAGAATACCAGAAGAGGGAGTTGAATCTTCTTGAACTAGAGTTATAGACGGTTGTGGACAGCTATGTTTTCTGGGAATTGAATTCAGGTCTTATGCAAGAATAGCAAGTGCTCTTATCCACGGAGCCATCTCTTTGGCCCCTCCTCTGACTTTTATATTTATAAAATGCTCTGTATAATTCATTAATAAAAATCAAAGTTTTTGTGTATGTGTGTGGTTTGCATGAGTGTGTGCATGCATATTCACATGTGTCCGGGTGGTCTTATTGAAGTGGATGTATAGGCATGTGTGTTTGCATGCATGTGGAGGCTCATAATCTATGGATACTCTCCTAGGACTTAGGGAATGACAACCATTCCTTTACAGGAATATCTAATAGTTCAGCTGATTGACAGATGAAAATTTAAGAGACAATTAAACATGGGATCTGAAGCTTTCTCCTTCCTTCTCCTAATATTTTCATACAAAGAATAATATTGGGAATGGCATATGTGATGAAGATGATTTTTGATTCTATATAGTATGTTCTTTAATATGTTGCTTATCTTTCTTGTTTTAACTACTTCATGAAAAGTCAAGTAGATATCGTGGACTTAGGTTCTGAAGCCTAAATGTTTAACTTAACATTTGAACTTGAGACTATTTGCCTTTGGCCAAGGTGAAGTGACAGGTAATAGCTATGTTTTCTGTCCTGAAACTACTAGAAAACTAGACAACATATATGGATGGCATTGGGTAGTTTGAAAGACAAGTAATATCAAACCATGAACCCTGTGAGGGCCCTCACTTATTGCCTAGGGGATATTACTAGGCTGAGTTACCATACAAGGAATCCAGGCAGAGCGCAGAGTCTCCTGCAGTGAGGAGAAGAAGACAAGGCTGAGTTCAGACAGAGCACATCTGGAGTTTCTGTGGCAGAGTGATGGAGAGATGGGACATGGACAAAAGACACCGGGGATCTATAGTGATGGATCAAAGTGGTCAAGAGCCGCTTTGAGCCACAGGTTTAGTGTTGATCAGCATATTAACATGAAGAATCTATACCAGGATGTGAGGCAGAGAACCACCTGAAAGAAGGACTTACAATATTAGCCCACATAGGGGTGGAAATGATTACTGTTCCTTCAGAGACAGAAGGAAAAGAATTTTGTGATTTATAGACATTAAGTAATACAAAGACATTAAGTAATACATTCTGAAGATGCTATGACTAGTAGTTATTAATTGCTCTATGAAAACACCATCCCAGCCAGCAAAGGTTGATGGCAATCGCCAACAGAATCATTTTTTTCCCCAAGTATCTCAAGTCTATCTAGAGCTAAGATCAAGAGAAGAATATGAAGATATCTGACGTATACCAACTTAAAATGGACAATGCTGGCCACAGGCAGCAGCATCGTGAATAAGGCTCAGGCTCTCTGACTGTACTTATAAGTCTTCAAAATCAGACAGATCATGGCGTATTTCACTGAATTATGATAAGCAAATAACATGTGTTGAGTGCTTCCTATAGCCCATGGTTTGTCTTACGCACTCAATAGACAGCACGCACAGATTACTTCTAGTTACCTTGTAGAAATCACATTTCTTACAAAAGCTGTCAGGGCATTTGCTGAAGGCCCTTTTACCTCTGACATCTACATATCTGCGAGATGCAGAAGAGCACCTGTCACTGTTTAAGATGAGATTTTTAAGATACAGCTATTGCTTTGGCTTTTTAGCAAAACTGATCTCTCGTCTAATTTAAGTTAACAGAAGTGGGGATATGCTGAGAATAATAGGGATTTAAATGCTTCGTCTGGACAGAACGGACATTTGGATCTTATTAGTTGTAGATCTGTATTTGGCAAAAGAAAAACAAAAACAAATAAAAGTCAGAGAGAAAATGACCCCATAAGAATGATATTATTTCCAAGCCTTTTCTGACTGGAAAAACAGATGACCTTGATTGACCTGAGTCTTCTCTTGACTACCACCAGCTGTTGAACCTTCACTCAGTTCTGCCACAGCTGCCTCCCAGGATTCTTTACTTACTGGGCACCATCCAGCAGCTTTCTGTCTATTTCTGTTGGTCGTACAGTTTATTCTGTCCCACCGCAGGGATCAAGGGTACATGTGCATGATGGAGCAGGTGCAGCCCCAGCCAATGAGCCCACCTCTGGCTCCACACACTGTTAGACTGAGCATTTGTTGCTCTAATAAGTGGTCAGCTCCACAAATTGCCTCCGTAGTACAACTGAGTTTTTGAGCAAAGAAGAATAGAATCCATTATATTTAAGATGAAGTTACAGAGCCTAGCATCCATAAGAAAAGTAGTGGAATGGCTTTAATTTAAAATGATTTATTTTTGTTTCTGTACTTGTTTTAGTCTACTGCTCTGTTATTTCTAGCATTATGCAGACTTTCTTCTTTGTCTTATTTTGATTTCTTTCTTTTTCCTTTTTGCATGATTAGGGTTCTACCCCACTTTCCCCTTATATGACCTTTTTTGGTTACTGGATTCCTCATTTTATTTTATTTGCTTTTTAGATGCTGACACACCACACCTACAAAGGTTGTTGGCATTTGTCAGCTCTCCGAATGACAGTTCTATTCTCTATGGAAAACAAGTCATTTTCTTCCCGAAGAAAGGGGAAGCTAATCTCTACCCACAGTACCATGTTTTGAAAAACACAATGCAGTGGGGAACGTACCAATTATTTCTCTGCAAATTGTCTTCCTTCTATGAGACAGATAATCATATCTACATTTTCAATTTTTTATTTTTTTATTTTTTCAGTTTTATAACGCAACTCACCTCCTGCAAAGTTAAACTCAGTGTTAAGGGAAGTGAATGGATGTTTCATGAAGGGTATGAGTGAAAGTGTGTTGTCACATGGCCCTGGGCAGCTATCATTTGAGATTTCATTCCTGTTGATAGCTTTCATCCAGGCCAGTAAGCAAGAACGTTTGTTTTCTATCATTCCAGGGCAAGTGCAGAGACCACACCTGAGTCAGCTACTTACTTGTCACAAATTTTGTAGGAGAAATTAGATGGAGGGTGTCCATTGTATATCCACTTCCTTCTGGTATTTATAATAATGGGGGAGCAGAGGGAAAGGAATCACTTCTCTTTTGGAGTCAACATCTGAGATGCTAATCACATGACTTTACATCTGACCCGAGGTCTAGTCCTGACTCCTGAATGTACTGACTAGTCTGGCTACAGAGCAACTGCTTCAGATATCCAAGGCTTTCTTCAAGCATCTCTCAAGTAGGGGTTATAATAGCACCTTCCCTGCGCGATGCTTAGGAGAACTAAAGACCTAGAACACTCAGTGCAATGCTCAGTACCCAGCAAACACTGGCATGTCAACCACCATGACTGTGATGGGTTTTGAAATACAGTTAAGTTCACCAACCTCGGAATGATTACTATCTCCTTTTGATCTAAAATTGTTCAGTATGAATATTTTGATATGAAATCTACTCAATAATCCTTCCAATAGAGTATACATTTTAAGCATATCCAAAAGTATCTAGTGTAGTTTTTAGCAAATAGACAGTGTTTGCCTTCATTCCACTTTTGGTTTGCTCTCTCTCCTTCATGTTTGAAAATGATCTCTCAGCTTCCTGCTCTGGCTGCCTTTTGTTCTGCCCTCCCCCAATACACATATCACTATGGACTCCCTCAGAAACTGTAAGCCAAAATAAACTCTTGGAGAAGTAAAAAAAAAAAATTCCTTCACATTATCCTCTTATTGTCCATCTGTGCTGCTATAATACAATACTACTAATTTAGGGGAGATTTAAGAAAAAGAAACTTAGGTCTCATAGCTTTCTGGAGGCTGGAATGTTCTAGATCAAGATCCTGGCACATCCTGGGTCCGCTGAGGTTGCCCTTTCTTGTGGAAGCAGTGAAGGAGTTCTCCATTGTCCATTTAATGAAGATACCAGGCAAATTTCACTTGAGAGGTTTAGACACCACCACACAGACAAGGCTGGGGAAATAACTTATTGTAGTGCTTGCTTTGCCAGTGTGAAGACCTGAGTTCTATCTCCAGAACCCACATTTAGAAAGAAAGCAAAACCCAGGCAAGACAGAGTGCACTTACAACCTGAGCTCTAGGGAGATGATGCTAGCCAGAGTCCTGAAGCTCACTGATCAGTCAGCCTGCCAGACTTGTTAGTTAGGCCAGTAAGAGACCTTAGCTCAAAATAGGGGTACACATGCACAACACAAGAATGACATCCAGAATTGCCCTTGGCTCTTTACATCACACACACACACACACACAAACACACACACACACACAAACACAAACACACACCCACATGTGCATTTGCTCATAAAAGTACACACATGCAATGCACAAGCACATGAACATGTACACATATGACAATAGGTAAAAGAAAATCTAAGAATGGTGTTGGAAAAATTGCCTACTCCTATACAAGAATATATACATAATCATGCACATACATACACACACATGTGTGTGCATACACAGAGATCTGAGACTTTCACAAAAAATGACATCTTTAAGATAGATCAGGGACATAAATATAAGCCAACAGACAAGCAAGTAAAAACCTATACATCTCCTGCAAGATAGAATGGGAAAATCTACATCATGTTAATTTGATAGTGACTTTTTAAGATATTACAGAAAAGACACAATGGACATTAGAAAGAACCGATTAGCTGGGGTGAATTAAATATCATTGCTTTGCAAGAAGATATTGTTCAGTGAAAAATAGATAACCCATTTATTGGAAGAAAATATTTGCAAAAGATAAAGGACTTTTATCTAAAACATAAAGAGAGTCCCTAAATCTGGACAATACCAGGTGTTATTTCAGCATGGGTGGCACTGTTTCCAAAACTATGAAACCTTCTGGTCATGGAACCTCCTTGTAGAAATAGGCTTCTGAGGATAAGCCTTGAGTTACAGCCTGGCCTTTCCAGGCTTCCTAATCACCCAGGAAGTGAAGAAGTGAAGATGTCTCAAACTCCAACTACCGTGGGTCAGTACTCAGTGATGACCTGGATTCTCTAAAACCATAGGCCAAAATCAACCCTGCCTCTTTGAAATTACTTCTGTCAGATAGTTTGTTGCAACCATGAGAAAAGTCACTTACCTAGTAAAAAAAAACAGCTTTATTAAAACATGGCCAAAGATGTTCACAGACACCTTCCTGAAGAAGACTTACAGATCACAAAGAAGCTGGTGAGAATGTAGGGCAAGAACCCTCACACATTACTAGTGAGAATACAAAATGACACTGCCACTTTCACCTGGAGCTGCTGTCTAATGATAGAATCCTTACGTAGCATACATCAGGTCATAAGTTCAATCTCAGAATCACCTAAAACAGACAAGCAAACCGCGTTCTAACGAAATATCCGAAAAACGGTGGTCTTTGAGATCTGTCCGAAGAAATTAAGAGTACATCTACAGAAAATGAAAAGATAGCTCAGTAGTTAAAAGCGCTTGTTGCTCAATCATGAGAAATGAAGTTCAGATTTCTGGGACATGCTATGTAGCTCACAAATGCCTATAGTTACACATGTAAGTTCTCTGTGGATACTACACATTCATGAGTATATATAGACACATATGCACACCCACACATATACACACATATAGAAGGAAATCACATTTTAAAAAGCAAGAACAAACAAACAAACCAAACCTAAAATAGAGTTCAGGGACAAGGCTCACCAGTTAAGAGCACTGGTTGTTCTTCCAGAGGACACAGGTTCAATTCTCAGCATCTACATGGCAGCTCTCAACTGTCTGCATCTCCAGTTTCAGGGGATCTGACACACTCACACAGATGTAAATGGAGGCAAAACACCAGTACCTCAATGCTCACAAAAATAAATAAATCTAAAAAAAATAATTTCAAAAGCAAACCTTAGGTCCACAAAAACCAACAGAGAAGGCATGACAACAGATAGCCAGTCCAGGACAGAGAGATCACCTCTTCACCTCACATTGGAACCACAAAGAGCAAATTGGAACTGGGTCAGTGATAGTAACCTTTAAAGCCAACTCCCACACGATATACTTTCTCAAGCAAATCTCCATAAGCAATCCCTGACGTTCTACAATCTCCTCACCTGAGGTCCAAGTGTCCCAGTACATGAGTCTATGCAGGCCATTGCCGCCCAAGCCACCACACAGACCCGGTATCATAGAGGAAGCTGTGTCTGTGTAGGGGCAGGGGATCTAAGGGAGATTTTGATCACTTCTGCCCAGTTTTGCTGTGAATTGAAATTGCCTCCTCTAAAGACGGTACATAGAAATGAAGAAATATAGAACTGTTTATTCTGACAACACAAATTGGTGACTGAGAAACAGTTCTCCTATGACACTGCTTCAGTGATCAGAGACTCTCTAAACACCAAAGAGCCTTGTGGCTGAACTAATTTAAACCCTGAATTTAATTACTAAGAAATAGATCTAGAGGGTTTGCTTTGATTTTGAGATTATGGAGATTATGAAGTTATGTCAACATGGTAGAGTATAAACTTAGATTCCTTCCAATGAAGTTTGGCGTTTTTCTCCTATTAGGTCATTTTCTCACTGATTCTTCTGCATTTTCAGTATTATTTTAATATCAGAAAAGTATGTAAGTTTTATGTCCTAACCATAAGCTGTGTATGTGTGTATATATATGTATATATACATATATATACACACACACAAATACATGCATACGTATGTACATACATACATACATACATACATACATATGTGTGTATATTAATTATGTATGTATGTATGAATGTTTCTTTTCTCTATATTGGGGCAAGTGCTTTACAATTGAGCTATGTTTCTGGCCTGTTTATAATATCTACTTACTTTAGAATTCTTTGTCCAGTAAAATGGGGTCAAACAGATATGGATTTGTACTGAGTGTCACCCAAATGCCTACTGTGTGTGTAATGGTATATAATGATATCTGTTATTTCACTGTGTCAGGTATGGATTCTAACAGAAGACATTTTACTCTGCATGCTGGTGAATTTTCCAACTCTCGAAAAGATAGAATTAATTAACCTCTCTTTCTTTAAAGACTAATAACTCAAAGAGAAACCCAACCAGGTTTTAATTTGACAATGTTAGTCACGTGCAAGGCCGTTCACAGCTTGCATTTTCCCCCTTACCATGCAATTATCTGTAAATACTGTATGTGCTCGGCTAAAATGCTAGGAAGTCTACAATTACATTAATGTAGCTTCTTAATTGCCTATAATGGCATTTTCAGGCTACTGTAACCTACCACATTTATCATATTCCTAATAAAATTACTCCATTTTTGTCTAAGGCCTTTTTTATTTACTCTTCATTTAATTTGGAGGAACTAGGAAAAAAAACACACATAATTTGATTCTTGAGAAATTAAATCATTGGAAATAAAGAAGCTCATAGGAATCCCAGGTTAAGAGCTGAATCCACTTACAAGGTAGTAAACTGAAACCCCCCCAAGTCTTGTTGATGAGCGATTTTTGTGCTCAGGCCATCAAAAGATAACAATTGAAGAATTCAGGGATTCTTTGCTGCGAATGTCTGGTATCCTAAGTTGGGAGGAATAAGAAACCTGAGGAGCCCTTTGATCGTTAGAATAAGGGTCTCCTGGTATGGAGTGGAGATGTATTACCCTTCCAAAGTTTGTTGCCCTTAAGGCAGATTTCATCTCCTCTGTCTCATTTTGCCCTGTCACTCATTAAGAACTCCAACTGACATTTCAAGACTAAAGATTCTCAAGCATGTGTGTTTTTGAAATCCTAGTGAGAAGTTGATACTGGTTTATCAAAGCCGGGGAGGGCAGGTAGTAGTATACTAAAGTCACTGACCCCTGAAGACAAAACCCTGTTTAAGCCAATCATGGAGAGAAAGGAGAGCATCAGACCCTGAAGGTCAAGAATGGATACAGGAAGGCTTCAGAGCTCAATGTGGAAGTTTGGAGCTCATGGATGGCCCTGTCAGTATGACTAGGTACCCATTGCCAGTGCTCACTTACTCTGCCATCCTCCCCTCCTTAATACTTTTATCTGTATTAACTTGCTGTTTGTTTGCTCAGACCTTCCCATTTTCCTCCATCTAAGCGTGGATGGAGTCCATCTCACCTGGCAGTCCAATTGCATTTGTCCAGATGGTTCTCAGGTTCAATTGACTGGCTCCTTTGTTGGGTTTCTGGGAAAGCTATGGCATAGATGAAATTGCTGGGTTCAGACATGGTCTTGCCTTTTGTCTTCCTGGGTTTGCTACTCTTCCCAGAATAATAGTTCCTGGGTTCAGTGAAGACTTTTTTTTCCCTCCTGGACCACAAAGTTGGTTGAAAGGTGGACTTTGGTGCAGCATGCTGAAGTCTCTCTGATGATATTGTGTAATATAAGGATAGAAGACACTGGGAGAAATGTGTAGTGATGGGTAGGTTATGTTGGACACAATAATTCACAAGAACAATTTAAAGAAGGAAAGATTTATTTTGTCTCTTTGTTTAAGAGGGTTACAGTTTACCATGCCCAGGAATGCTTGGCGAGATCATAGAGGCAACTCTTCCCATCACAGAGGAGCTAGGAGCCTGAATATAATCATCAAGGGTCTACCCACAGTGGCCTACTTCTGTCAGCTAGGTCATTTCCAACAAATGTTACATAGATGTCCAAAATAATTCAACAAGCTGTGGGACAACTCTTCTAGAAGTTAGCCTTAAGGAACATTTATCACACACACACATGCACACGCACACGCGCACAAACGCACACACACATACATGAGAGAGAGAGAGAGAGAGAGAGAGAGAGAGAGAGAGAGAGAGAGAATATGTGAATATGTTCTGAGAAGTAGATGATATGACAAATCTCAAGCACTGAGGGTAGAAATCCCCTTTGTCCGGCTGCCTTGAGGACCGACCATCAGGGACATAGAGCAAGAAAAGTTGCAAATCCAATATAACCGAGATGGGATATACATCCCAGGACCAGTTCTTGGCCTGAGGGAAGACATTATATGTTTATCCATTCCTGTCTATTATCAGTAGACCTGGAGGAGGATGCCCACATTACCCTTCCTTATTAAAACACCTTGAGTTAGTTTTGCCATCAATGTAGACTTGAACCTTTGAAAAGCGTGCTTAGGATGTTTCCTGTTGCACAGATTGCGACTGTGGAATGCTGGCTTGTGGAGGTGATCATTTTGAGATGTGTTTATCTGAGATAATATGTGATATATATATTCCATGTATATGAGGAGTCTCACAGACGAGACACTTTACAAGACCGCGTCTCTAGTGACAGAGGCTTTCAAGGTGATTTCTTCTGGTAGAGAGCTTGCTGCATATTTCCTCTGAGTCAAACACTTCCTTGCAGGATTTTGTTTGTTAAGTGGTAGCTCACTTTCCTTCACAATCTACCCCCTCCACTAGTCCTATTTCTTAGTATTAAATGCCATTTTTAATGGTATTAATGCCCTATTAATATATGGAGGGAAGACAGGCAGGAATCCCTGGCTTTATGCCTTCTGAGTAGTCTTGAAGGTAAGCAAAAAGATGATAGATAAATGGTAGGAGAATTTCTTCTTCCTTTCTGCCTTTTGCACATATTCATTTTGATGGTGAAACAAATGAAAGAAATAGCGAAGTATGGGATCATTTTTTTTTTCTTTTACTGGCTATAATGGAATCAGAACAGCAGAAGTGTTGAGCTTGGGTGTGATGTGTGGAGAGATCATTGCAGTTGCCTGGAGAATGTGGGAATGTTTAGGGCCACTGTGTTATTTGCTAGCCTGCCTGCCTGCTTGACCCGATGCATTGGCATCTGAGAGAAATGGATCTCGGGAGAGAATTTATTTGGGTCACCATAGCAACAGAGTGTGTGTGTTTGTGGTGCATGCAACATCTTTCTGTAGGCCTAAAAAGTGTGCTCACAAGCCTTCATGGCAACTGCAGACAGAGCTGGCTTTTTGGGGTTTAAGCGTTTCAAGGAAAATCTAATATTTAATTTTTCCAGTGGCATTCAAACTTTTCTCTGGCCACTGGTGGCTAATGTGGTGTGACTCAGGCTTTGATGTCTGATGTCTCCTTAAGAAGTTAGATTCCTCCAGGGATTCAGTGACTGTTACACGTTGAGTCATAACACCCGTCTAGCAGGAATAAACTTTTTAAAAATTATCTTATCCTATCTTTTTTTAGTTTCTGACTAATAAAAAAAAATGTTCTTTCTTACCAGTGTGTACTAACACCGGGAGTCCTGTTTTATCATTCCATTAGCGAGCTGAATGTTTTAAATGTCATTTCGAAGAACACTTTTCTGAGCCTCTCACAAAGAAATGCCTTTCATGTTGGGATTCAATATGGGAATTTAATTCAACCTTGCACTGAGATGCTGGAAAGATTAACAGATTATGGGATGAAAATGGGAATTTAAATGGCAGATCAAAGAGCGCTGAGTAGGCTGTCTTCTTGACTTCTCTGGCTAAGAGGCAGACGCATAAAACAAAGCACAAGCATTTGAAAGGGAGCGGGCATCAAAGAGAGTCACACATGTTTGCTTCAAATCTCCATGCTGGAAACCAGGTGTTAGGATGTGTAGACACATTGAAACATCAAGAGACTGAAACAATTACCTCTGGGATGGCTTTCTCCTCCTCTGCCCTGTATCTAAGTCTTCACCCTTGTCTAATCTCAGGTTT
Organism: Grammomys surdaster; assembly: GCF_004785775.1. Lineage (NCBI taxonomy): Eukaryota > Metazoa > Chordata > Mammalia > Rodentia > Muridae > Grammomys > Grammomys surdaster. The sequence continues at coordinate 3,431,817 of NW_021605377.1, read as the reverse complement.
CCTTGAACTGCATTTCCTGCTTTGACTAGAGCTCCTGTGTAGAACCTCTGGCATAGCTCCTCTGTAAGTCACCTTAGGTCTGCCTAGGCACTGAATAGCATGATTGACTGTCTCTGTTTGCCTGGAACTGTCTCATTTTTAGCATTGACCATCCCAGATCATTCTTTTTTTTTTTGAGACAGGGTTTCTCTGTGTAGCCCTGGCTGTCCTGGAACTCACTCTGTAGACCAGGCTGGCCTCGAACTCAGAAATCTGCCTGTCTCTGCCTCCCAAGTGCTGGGATTAAAGGCGTGCGCCACCACCGCCCGGCTCCAGATCATTCTTTAAGCCCAGACAAACCTGGCATCTAGAGTTATTTCTATCACCACTTTGACAGTGGCTCCAAAATACGCTGTGTGTTTTATAGAATCAGTCACATGTACCGATTTAAGATTTAGAAAATTAAAATTAAATACAGTGAAAGTTTTAGTTCTTTAGTCTCCAGGCTTGTACTCAATACCCTCTCTATTGGATAATGCAGCCACAGACCATTAATAGGCTCTTAAAATGTTCTAGATGATAGTGCTGGTCTATGTAACACAACTACCGAATGTAGGTGTTGGGAGAGGTAGGGGCATACAAAGTTCTCCCATGATTTGTGGGTTGGATATAATGTTAGCTAGAAGCATGGCGGTCTAAAAGAAACAAACAGTCCTTTGTATGTACTTCCTTTGAAGTTCTCCTTATGCCTACAATGGGACGTGTAATGCGGCTATCTATCATCCTTAATGGGCCATTCATCAAGCAAGTATTGAGCACCCGTGCTGAGGATACCGTGATGAATGATGGTGTCAGTATTCTAGTCACTTATGGTTTAAAATGAGAAGAGCTGTGAGACTACATTATAAGGATTGGTTAGCAACTGAGGGTTGTGGTCTGTTCAGCGATGATGCCTGAACTGGTCCAAGCAGGGACAGGTCGTTCAGTGTGTGAGCAAGAACTCGAACTCAGGAGCTACCCCCTCTAAGTTGGAATCCTGTTTCCTCCTGCCTGTGGGATTTTGAGCATAACCTGATCTTATCTATTAAGTGGGCGAAGGTAATATGTTTTCTACAAGCTTCTGTCATGCTTCAATACGTTAGCATGTGTAAAGTTCATTGCACAGGTCCTGGCCAATGGCATGTACAATATAAATATCTATTAAATCAAACAAGCAGGGATGTAGGATATCACCCAAGGTTCTGAATGTGAACAACAGAGATGTGGATTTTTGTGGTTGGGCAAGAGTCCCACAGGCTTTCTAGGACTGTGCTTGTCACACCATTGCTGGGTGGTAGTAGCAATATGGCTGTGAGTGGGGCAGTGGGGTGTGTAGAGAGGTGAGATGAGAAAAAGACTAAGAAGAGAGGCAGTGAGGATCGCAGTGAGTGGCAATAGGAATATGTCAGGTTAATGGATGGGAAATCCTCAGACTTTGAAGTAGAGGGGAGGAGGTGAGATGCGCACCTTGAAAACATCCCAATTCGGGTTCCAGAAGACTACAGTCAAGAGAACAGGGTCTAAAATCCAAGGAGGGCTCTGGAAGTTAAACAGAATCATTGACTAATTGGATGTATGGAATGACTGATGGGGTGGGTGTGGGTAGGGGGAACCAGATGGCAATGTATTTACTAGTTTACTTAATATACGTGAGGATAAAAAGGAAACATGGTAAATTTGTAGGCTAACATGGATGGAGGATTTCCTTGCTTCCAGGTGTCATGGAAGACAAGCTATGCTTGCTTATCCATCTACGATGAACTCATAAATGGAACTTTCATTGTTTTTAAAAGAAAATATCCCTGAGATATGGAGAAAGATAAAGGGGAGACATGAGGGTGGCACCTGGCAGAAAGTTTAACATTATTCTGTTATTCTAAGTTATTGCTTTGTCTTTAGAAAAGTAATAAAAGCTTATTTCCTTTATAACTTCATCTGTGTGCTCAGGGCTGTCACATTCCCCCCGCATTAGTATCAGATTTTAATAAAGGCCAGCATGGCGTGAAGAAAGCTGTTTGCTCAATCTCAAGAGCAGAGCGCACAGTTTAGTTTGGGGAAAGTTTCTAATATTGTTTTTATTTTCTCGGTGCCTTGAAAGTGATATTTGACTTTATTTAACTGCAAACAGATAATAAGGCTGTGTTTAGCTCATGCCTGGGATGAGGTGTGCCACTGAGCACTGTAAGTGGTGTTCCTCGCTTGCTTTGCTGTTTTACTTCTTGGTAGTATTTTGTAGCCAGAAAAGAGTTGAGTGTCCTGATTCACAACAGTCTGTCAAGGGGCTAGGGATATAGCTCAGTCCCTTGAGGGGCTAGAATGTAACTTAGCATGAGTGAGGCTCTGAACTTCATGCTCACCAGTGAGTCTCTCCAGATCATCTTCTCTCCTTCCATCCACTGCATATTTAACAGTGCCATTAGACGACCTCAGTGTCTGAGCCTCCTGTGGTTCATGAGTTTTGGTCCTTAATCTGGAGCTATTTTCTTCATGGTGATGCCCCAGGTCTCCCGATGAGTACCTTCTCCCTCACAGCATCCTCTGAGGGCCCCAGCTTTCCTAGCTAGGAAATGCAAAGCCAGATTTTCCTATAACTAGCTCTTTCCCTCTGGTGTCATCACTCAATACTTCCCACCATAAGATAGCAGGAGGCTGTTCCCCACACCACCAGTAATGTCTCGTATGACTCATTTCTGGTTTTCATTTTGTTTCTTGACTCTGAAAGAAGATTATAACAAAATAGAAGAGTAAGTAGTAGTACCTGCTTATATTATTATTGTATTTGTGTGTGTGTGTGTGTGTGTGTGATCTATATAAGTGAGGAAACTGAAGTGTAGAGAAGCTGAGAGGTTTGTGAAGGACAACATGTCAAAACTGAAGGAGCTGGGATTCTACTCCATGTGGTCCAATTATAGAGTCCATGCTACTGGCCTTGCTCTGCAAGTTTTTCTGTCCATGGCTACACTGACCCTCATTACCTCTGTACCTTGACTTGGTTAGAAGTGCCACATCCAGTAATGAGATCCATAGGACTGTGACTTGGCAAGGAGGCTCTTTCAGACTCTGGGACTTCTCTCACGCACCCTTGGCTTCCAAATATTAGCCTTTAATATGTTCTAGAAATGGATAAAAAGCACTAGGACTCTACCTACACTTTCCCATAATCCTTTCCTTTTATTAAGCGTTATGATAGCAATAGTCATATCAGTGGTTCAAATTGCTGAGCAGTGACAGATGACTTTTTTCAACCATTCTTACAGATGGAAAAAGGGACTGGAGAATGTTGTGACATCTCGCAAGCTGTGAGTCTCCATAGATGCCATAAAGAGTGGCCCATAGGTAAAGGACTCAACTTTTCTACATACTCTCTTTAGGCTTTACCTCATACGAATCTCTTCCCTGCTTCCCTTAGCTTCTGCATTATCCCTGAAAATATGAACTGCATTCTTGCTTTCCCTAGAAGACAAATACAGCTACGGTATCAAGTTTCCACAAGGCTCAGGTCTTCTGATTATTTAGTATGCTCTTCTGTTGTGTTCCTTTGCTATTGGTGGGCTCTGTACTTCCTCCATGGAACCCCCAATTGCAGCTAAGAATAGCCAAGAGTTCTCTTTCCTCCATGCACCCTCTCATTACTCTGAGATAAATTAGTCCCACGCCTGGGATGGCCAGCATCGATAGTGATTTTCTGTAGTGATTCCTTTCTATGTGTGATTCCTTTCTACTTGTCTAATGCACAGCCAAGAAAAAAAAATTTCCCTTGTTGCCAGAGAAAATGGAAAGTCCCCACCTACAGGTCAAATCCTATTACAATGAATGCTGCCCAGTTGACATCTCTGTGGATATAAAAGCTTTTGGGCCATAGCACCCATCTTTCAGAAAGCATCAAGAGATCTATTTTCACCTTCCAGCTCCCTTTTCATCTCCTTCCTTTCATCTGAATCACTTCCGGAGCAGCATTCCATCTCACTGCTTGAAATTCCCAGAGACTTTCAGAAGAGCCCACTTCTAAATTACCAGGAGCCATCCAGAGCCCACGCCATGCGTCGGTATTGCTCCCTCCCTTGCCTCAACCAAAGTCAGCTCTGGCAGATGTTGCACTGCTTCTAGGCTACAACCTACCCCTTTATCCTCAACTTCCCCTCAGACTCTGATGACCTGGTACTCATATAGTAGCTCATAGAGCTACTGAGTGCCCTTCTCTAGCCTCTGGGGCATGGGCCACATGCCATTCCTCTGATAATTCTTCTGCAGTGTCCCTTTGTCCCCTTGAATGCTTTGTGGACTGTTATCTGGAGTTTTGAAACTTTCCATCTCTGTCCCGGCTCTTTCCCTCCTGACTTATCATCTTTGCCCTGTGGCTTACTGTTTCATTGCTTTGAACCTCCCTTGGCTACCTCCTCACTTCAGTCTCTGCAGTGTACCTCATTGCTAGTCCCTTCCCCACCTACGCAGGGATGCCTGCAGACAAAATACTCACGGATACTGCTTCCACCATAGGGGTCAAAACTTTTCTTCTCATTAGGAGGCAACCTAGAACTCTGCTTGTATATCCACCCCCAACCCCTTTGCTCATTGTCACAGATAGAAAACTGACACCAGCTTCAAATGGCTTTGTCCTCCCATCCACTTAGACTAGAGGGCTGGCAGGTGTTTCTGGAAAAGGGTCAGGTGGTAAACATCAGAAGCTTTGTAAGTTAGATGGCCTTAAAGGCCTGAAAGCAGCTATAGGCAATATGCAAATAGTGGGCATAGAGGAATTTCAATAGAACTTGATTAAAAAAAAAAAAGCCAGTGGCTGAGAATTTATTTCTGAATTATAGTTGGTTAAGCGAGTAGCCAGGACTGCACCTGTTTTGTCAAGCCTGCAGTCTTTGAACCAGTAAGGGGGGATTGATTGTTAGAGTCTCTTCAGTGATGGAGTTCAGGTCAAACTGCTGTGTTTTGCCCCCGGCAGAGCTACTCTTGACCTATCCTAGCCATCCGTCCACATTCTTTCAATTTCTCTCTCACCATAGTTGAAAAGGGGGCTCTGCTTTCCGCCTCTTTCCCACATTGCTGTTGATTGAGTCCTCCCCAGAGTCCACACTCTAAAAACTTATTTCTCTTAACTAGTTTGGTTCTTTTACTCTTTCATTCAACTCTTTGCTGGGTTAGAGTTATCTCAGTAGTTTTAAGAGGCTTGAATATAAGCTTTGTTGTTGTTGAGGATGCTATTGTTTATAGTGTCCCTTTCTTAGTTAATTTCTAGAAAAAATCCACAGTTTTTAAATAGTGAGGCTCACAGAGAAATAGTTTAATGTCATGGAGTTTAGAAGATCATTGGTTTGGTCTGAGTTCTTCAGTTGTTAAGAACACTATTCATTCCGGTTAGTTTAAACAAAAATCACTTTATTTCAGGGCAATGGATAATTTACAGACTTCCCAGGTCTGGGAATGAAGTATGCATTTCACAGAGACAAAAATAATCTTGCTAGGAGAAACACTCCAAAATAGTAAGGGACTTCTTGAGGCCGGACCCCACTGCCAGCTCTGACTACAGCTTGCCGCTCCCACACACTGGAACTAACTCCCTTGCCCCAGCCAAAGGCAGGACTCTGTGCCCAAGAATCCCACACCTCCACTTGCTGCTTTTGTCTGCCTTCCTGGTCCTCTGTGGTTAACCTCCCCAGCAGAACCTAGATAACATATATAACAAGAGGCTGAACACTGTAGCTTTCCAGCCTCCATAGTGTGGGAAAACTACAGAGAGTAGTTGGCATGGTGCTAGTACCTGCTGTGACTACCCACAGCCTTGGATGGATCATGTTGGGTCTCCTATAGATAAATTGGGACAAAAGGATATTTAATGCTGTTATTATACTGTTTATATACCGCCCACACAAGTACTTAAAACATAGCTATTATTTTTTTTTTTACCAGACCTTATATAAATGCTTTTACTGTACTGTATAAATGCTTTTACATGGATACTATAAAAGAAACTTTTCCTTACACTTAAAAGCATAAAGGAATATGCATTGGGGAAGTTCATCTCACTAACTTCAGTGCTATGATTTGCTGAATTCTACCCTTCACTCAGTTCATACTAACATGAAGGTATTCTTAGTCCTTATGTGCGTGTGTGTGTGTATATTTGTGTCTAGATTGAGTCTAGAACCATTGGCCCGACTCTGAACTTTAAAATACTCCTATATCTTTTTGGGAAGCCATAAAATATCATTGTGTTTATATAAGTGCTGTGGCTTGGATCTGGTTTGGTTTTCTTCAAAGGGTTCACATGTTGGAGGCTTGATCCTCAATGTAGAGCAGTGGTTCTCAACTTTCTTAATGCCTCGACCCTTTCATACAGTTCCTTAGCTTGTGACTTAATTTAAAAATTGTTTTTGTTGCTACTTTGTAAGTGTAACTTTGCTACTGTTATGAACTGTAATACAATATCTGTGTTTTCTGATGGTCTTCGGGGACCTTGACTCACAGGGTGAAAAATGCTATATAGAAGCACTGAGCTAAGAAGGACCTTCAAGAGTTCAAGCCTAGGGGAAGCCATGAGAAGCCTTGCCCTATTAGGGATGGGAGCACTTCTCTTGGGACACTCAGTCAGTTCTCCCAAGAGCCTGATCCTCTGAACTTCTCCCTGGCTTCCTGTTTTGTGATATGATTTTTCAGCCAATCTGTGATTTCTCCATTATGCTCTTGTTTTTAGGAAAACCCAGCCACAGTGGGTTGCACAGTGCAATCTCTGGGAACCTACTAATACAAGTGTGGTCAAAAGTGACATCAGGAGCAGAGCGATCACAGCGAGGGGCTTAGGTAGTGGTCGTGACTAAAGCGATGCTCATCCAGACTGAGGGAAGTGTCAGGCGACTGTGAAGATCTATATACCAATTTTGATGGTTAGTGCTGTCATTTGACAGAATCTAGAATCATCTGGAAGATGGGCCTTGCCATGTGCCTGTTGGGGATTATTACAATTACATTAATTAGGGTGGGAACACCCTCTCCCCCACTGAGAGTGGTGCCATTCCCTGTCTTGGATCTTGTACCATATGCAGAGGAAGAAGATGAACACAGGCATCCAGGGCTCTCTTCTTCCAACTGCAGGCATAAAGCTACATTTTTTTTTTTTACAGTTCCTGTTGCCTTGACTTCCCCAGAATGATGGACTGTACTCTGAATTATGAGCTAAAATAAACCCTTCCTCCTCTAAGTTGCTTTTATCAAAGTATTTTGTAAAAGCATCAGGGAAAGTAGCAAATACATTTACCTATAATATGCATGCAAGGAAATTATACAAGGAAAATAGGTATGGGTTCCCTGGGGGAGACATGGTGGTTATGACTGAAGATGATTGTGGTCATGTCAAGCTGGATCCTCACAGGAGCCATCTGCCTTCAGACTTTCATGAAATGAGACTGCCACCATGTCTTCTAGCCTCTAAAACTAAGACACACACACACACACACACACACACACACACACACACACACACACTCAGAAAGTCTCAAGGATTTTGTTATAGTAATGGTAAAATGCTTAATACAACAAGCTGTATGTAATCACAGTGGAACAACCTGGAAATAAAGAAAAGTTTGGAGAAGATAAAACTCATATATAATCCTACATACTCATTCTTGGGTTATACATGATAAAGAAAAGGAAACTCATGGCAAGCATTGCTTTGAGCAGAGCATGTTCGAGTTCAACAATTTTCTAAGCATGGCTAACTAATCTTAGAGGTCAAGTGTATGTTCTGACTCGTCCACATTAACTTTTACAGAGGCAGCTGTCATTTTCACCCTTCTTTTTACAGAGGTTGAAACTAGCCAGACAGTGTAGGGCTTCCCAAGTTGTGACATGAGAGGTCAGAATTTGACCGTGGGTACTTAGATCCCAAAGTGAAGCTTTCCCTCGCTGACTTATACTTGTGTCTTGTGTTATGTGCTGTGCTCTGGACGATCTGTACTCTGCACAACAAGGAACAGTTTCTTCATATATCTGTGGATTGTACTCTTAAGGTTGGTCATTCTCATCTCTACTCCAGACTGCAGGAATTCTGTGTGTGTGTGTGTGTGTGTGTGTGTGTGTGTGTATATGTATGTATGTGTATACACACAACATGCCAGTGTGCATGTTGTGGACTGTAGACAAGCTCAGATGTTGCTCCTCACCTTCCACTGTGTTTGAGGCAGGGTCTCTTTTTATTTGTTGCCACATGATGCCAGGCTTGCTGGCCTGTGGACTCCTAGGGATTTTCTTGTTTCCCGCGTCTTCCTGTCTTGTCATTGGAGTGCTGAGGTTGCAGATGTACACTACTATACCAGGCTTTACCTGGGCTCTAGGGACCCAAACCCATGTTCTCACACTTGTCCAGCAGACATTTTACTCACTAAGCCATACCGCCAACCCCAGTCTCCCAATAAAGGACAGACAGCGTCTGGGCAATGATCATTTCAATAAGTTGCATAGGAATAGGCTACAAGTAGGGCTTAATGAACTAACAGCCAAAGAACTGATGAATGGCCTTTGTTTTTTCCCCTCTTTCCTTCTTATTTTATTTTTATTAATTTTATACTTTGGCCCATGAAGTAAACAGTGCACACTTATTTAAATGGTAAAACGCCAATGTATTGTCACCGTGAAGGTAGGAGCCTTGTTGTTTAATCATACATGCTTAGTACATATTAGAGCCTCCAAGGTCTCTTAACATCAATTCTCTTTTATTAACAAAGTACTTGATCTACCAGTGTTTCTCAAGCTGTGGGTCCAGAGCTCTAGGGGATCGAATGACTCTTTCTCAGGGGTCACCTAAGACCATTGGAAAAACATAGAGCTTTACATTAAAATTAATAACTGTAGCAAAATTACAGTTATAAAGTAGCAAAAATAATTCTATGGTTATGGGTCACCACAAAGTGAAGAACTGTATTGAAGGTCCAAGAGTCACCTCACAACCCATAGGAACACCGATCTCAGTCAGATAGGGATAGTTTATTGAGCACATGGCCCAGAACTGATCTATCACGACCACGATTCAGGCCTGGGAGTTGAACCATGACACTGAGTTAAGATCCTACAGGGTTTTTAAGCCTAAAATCCACAAACATCTGTGCCAAGTATTCTACCAATCAGTATTTAGGGGTTTAGGATAGGAGATTTCCTTAAGAACATGTCCTTGTTGTATACTTATCTTGTTCCCACTTCCTGGGATAGTCAACTGTGACAGAGGACTTGCCTTGTTTAACATTCATGTCTTAACTTGTCAATCAAGATGAGACTTGCCTAATATTCAGGTGTTAACTTGTTAACTAGGATGTCAGTTACCCATGTACATGCCTCTTTCTGTCAAGAGGGATGTCCGTTTCCACAGAGGTGTTGGGAGCTTAAACTTTGCCCGACCCCTACTCAAAATGGAAGTCTTATTTCAAATGATTTCTTATATAGGTACAGATGTCTCTCTTGTGTTGGGGTCCATCCCATTGACAACATACAAAAGCAAATACCATAAAAGCTTATACACAGATGTAGGAAGTGCTGTTGGGTAGTTGAATCGGGTCTGAGCCTATTGTGGGTAACTATACAAAGCAGTTCTACTGACTTCTATAGTGGTTTGTTTCCAAGGGCACAGAATATAACAGGGGTATGTAATCAACTTGGACATGAGAAAGTTTCCTAGTAACAGCAGAAACAACATTTGAAAATGTCTTCTCATAATATTAGTAACAGCACAATATAGCAGGCTAGCCAGGTACTAGTTACCTAGGCCTTAACATTCAATCTAGATCTTAATGTTTTACTTGGGCCTTAGCAAAAGGGTCACAGCATTAGGAAGACTGAGAACCACTGAAGTGTGTTTTGTTTGTAACTGGTTTATGCTTAGCAGTTATTTCTTCATATGTTGGTCAAATGCAAATCGAGACAATCACTGAGCACTGTCAATTTTACATTTATTTAACTTATTTTTGTCCTTTTGATGGTTTAAAGTGTGTTCTGATGTAAATCTTGAGTTTACACTTAAGTGGAGTAATACAAAACATCCTTGTGTTAAAGATTCCTTTTGTCATTGTTGATGTGTTACTGGGGAAGCAGCTCTTCTTCCTGTCTATTTACAGCTGAAGGGTGTTCACTGAAGTGCCCACACTGTACTGTTACATGGGTGCAATGCTCCACTATGTATAGGCATGTTCTTAGTGAGTTAGATCTCACCCCAGCTAAAATAGGGAGGAATAGGGAGGAATCATGTTGGTAGCAGAGGTGGACCTAACTAATTTCTATGGACACTGAGTTTCACCCTGAACCTGGGAGGAGCTGAATGGAGTCTACAGACACATGATGTTCTGTGAATTCTGTCAATGCTCCAAGTAACCCATCCATGTGCCTCAAGTCTCCATGCACTGGGGAAGAGTCTGGGTCAAGAGTGAATAAGATGAGCAACTGAGAGGCAGCCCAGGGTGCTAAAGACAGACTAAGATGCTTGGCCATTGATGTGTCTTCTTTTGTGTCCTTGTGTGACTATTGGATTCCCTATGCACTGGGTGTTCTTAAAGCATTTTAGGATGGTCACGATGTTGCCCCCATATAGAAACCACTCATCTGACAAGGCAAATCCTGGCTTTAGGAAATAAAATGTCAAGTATTTCAACATGTTTTTCTGGTTGTTAACACATTTGTTGTTGTTGTTGGCGGTGGTGGTGGTGGTGGTGGTGGTGTGTGTGTGTATAATTTAATAATTTAATTGCTTTGCTTCTTGGCCTGATTTTTCCTGTTTTATCAAAATCTGATCTTCCCAAAGCAAGGAGAGCAGAGGGAGTAAAAGATGTTGATCTCTTTAGTTTCCTTTCCTGTCAGGATCACCTGTCAGGTGACAGTCAATGGATGTCATTAAAAGTAGCCCCCTTTTAAACTCAGCTCCAGGGGTTCTTTGTAGAGCTACCTCCAAGCTTGGAATAGATTGTGGTGATGTGTGAAATACAACTCAACTGGAATGGTTTCTTCCCCAGTGCTGTGTTTCACTGCATTGTCAATGAAATTAGAAGGTGCTCAAAGTTGTGAGTTTCTTTAGTTTTGCTAGTGGTAAGACCTGGCACTTCAGCAGGCTCGGGGGTAAAGAACTCTTGGTGCTCTTTTAGAGATCTGCAGTTTGGTTACTGGCACTCATATTGAGTGGCAGCCTGTAAACCAGCTCCATGGAATCTGATGGCCTCTTCTGGTCTCCACAAATACATCCCCACTATACACCACCACCAACATGCACGTGTGAGTACACACACACACACACACACACACACACACACACAGGAACACTTGCAAAGTAATTAAAGATGAAAATCCAGTTCTAGACCTTGAATTCATGGAGAAAGCGTGAGCTCTGAGTGGGGGTACATTTCCCATGATAAGTATGCTACTTATAAATTTCCCCTTGCTTCCTCATTTCCTTAGAGTAGGCAGGTGGGTGGATTTACACACATCTTGAGAGCAGTGATCCTCCACCGTGGCTGCACATTAAAATCCCCCAGGGAGCCTTTAAGAAGTACTAGTGGAACAAATAGTTCTGTTTAATAGGTGTGAGGTCTGGCCTGAATGCCGTAGTCTTAAAAACTCCCCGAGGAGTCAAACGTGAGCAGAGACTGAGATATGCACTGTTGGACAGTCAGGTGTCAGCGAGTGTGGGTCAGTTGACTTTTTAGTTTAGTGTTTTAGCTTGGTTTGATGAGGTTGTTTACACTGCCAACTAGGTCCTCCTGTCTCAGGTTCCTGAGTAATGAGATTGCAAACATGCACCATTATGTCTGCTAGATTCTCCACTTAGAGCTCTTGGAATGGAGTAACTTACTAATACAAGAGAAACTGGTTAGAAGGATAAAGGGAGCTAACTGGCTCAAAGGAAGAGCTACATTACCAGGTCTGAGAAAATGGATACAAGCCAACCAAGGTAGCAGACACTAATGGGCAGATGGTCTGTCACTGCTGGGTCGAATCAGCTCCAGACACTTCCTGTCCTCTTAACTTTTGCTTAAGGTTCACATTTCAAGGGTGAAGAGAGACTTGGCTATGTTCTTCGGACACTCTTAGCCAGGAGGGGGCGGGATAGGGTAGCTCCCCAAAGCAAAGTTGATTTGTTCTTCGCAGAAGATGGCACTGTTGATTCTTGGCAAGCATCAGCAACAGATGTCTCCACACCCTGAATCCATTTTGCTCTGGATGGGGAGGCTGTAAAGAACACTTGTCTCAGAAGGCAGTTGGCTCAAGATCAGACTCCCCTGGTATCTGTTAATTTGCCCATGGTAGGTCTTCATTCATTCAGGAAGTGTTCCCTGAATATCTGTAATGTGGAAGTTTCTCTGGGACTGCCAAGTTGAGGAAGTAGTTGGAGCTTTTCGGGTAGTCACAATCTCAGGAGTGGAAGAGAGTGCCAGGGTGAATGGTGTGCCAGGCAACATGTGAATCATTCTATAGAGAGAACAATACCAACCAACCAAACAAAAACACAAACAGAAAACCAGCCAGGACACACTGTTTGAGTGGCTACACATTCCCAGGGCAGTGAGCAAAACATGAGGACCATATGCACTTAGAGCAGTGCTTCTCAACCTTCCTAATGCTGGGTCCCTTTAATATAGTTCATTATGTTATGGTGACTTCCAACCATAAAATTATTTTTGTTGCTACTTCATAACTGTAATTTTGCTACTGTTCTGAAGCATAATATAAATGTCTGATATGCAGGATATCTGATATGCAACTCCTGTGAAAGGGTTGTTCAACCCCCAAAGGGTTTGAGCCCCACAGATTACGAATCACTGCCATAGATAAACTTGACCTTTGTGCTGACTGTTCGTGATGAGGATTTCTGACTTCTGACCCAATCTTTTCCTAGTGTGTCTGAGTTCCCAGGCTCAACACGTAGAGTGTATAGTCCTTCTCATGTACTTTGACTCACAGAGCTACCTTGATCCTTGCCTATTTTTCTGAACTCAATTTCATGCTCTCGTCACTCAGACCCCTACAATTATTGTTGTTTTCTACCAGTCTTCTGAGATATACTTCTGCTGGTGCTTTGCATTGTCAAATAAGATCCAAGAACTGGTTTCTCCAAGGCCTTGAGCATAGTGTTCATTATTAGGTATGTAGATTATGCTAGACTTGGGACAAAGGCACACACACACAGAGAGAGAGAGAGAGAGAGAGAGAGAGAGAGAGAGAGAGAGACAGAGACAGAGACAGAGAGACAGAGAGACAGACAGAGAGAGAGAAGAAGAGAGAGAGAGAGAGAGAGAGAGAGAGAGAGAGAGAGAGAGAGAGAGAGAGA
>NW_021605377.1:3402863-3418483 GCF_004785775.1 Grammomys surdaster | reverse complement strand
AGAGAGAGAGAGAGAGAGAGAGAGAGAGAGAGAGAGAGAGAGAGAGAAATACTTTCAGCTTTCTGAACTTATATTGGAACATCATTGGTTGTTTTATATAATTTCCTACTGAGAGTGTAGTCTAAACCTGCCCGAGTTAGCAATCTATGTGTTCTGACAATTATAGAAATCAAAATATGTTCTATAGCAAAGTTAGGGCTAGAGGGATGGTTTGGTGGGTAAGAGTACTGGCTGCACAAACATGGGGTTTTTTTTGTAGATCCCACGCAAAAAGCCAAGTGTGGCTACAATCTTAGGACTGTGTAGGGCAGAAAGGACAAGAGGATTTGTGAGTCTCGCTTACCACCATCCATGTTCCAGGTTCAGTGTGAAACACCGTCTCAAGGAAATAAGGCAAAGACTGATAGGAGAGACTGCTCAGGACCTTCCTAGGGTCTCTGCTTGCGGCACACAAGCACATGTGCACACATATACATGTACCACACATACAAACACACCTATCTACACACACAGATATCATAAAATAGAATACAAAAGTATAAGATCAAAGTAACAATACTAATGAATACTACTTCTACCACTATTGCTACTACTACTAGTGATGATGATGATGGCATAATGGTGATGAATGGCTCATCCCGCATTGTAGATGCTCAGTTAGGATACGCTGTAGTTTCATGGTTCTTTGTCATTGTTACTTACATGGCTCAGAAGGCAATTTCAACAAGGCTTTCACATTTACCAATGTATTTATCTTTCACAACTATTTTATGGGGCAAAGATACTCCTGTGTCCCTCTATTAAAGTTGAGAGCTCAGTAGACAGACATCTACGATCTCTTCTGAGACTTCAGTGTTAATAATTAGGCTGTGCTGTTTTGTACTTTAACCTTACGATGGCTACGGTCATTTGCTGATGTATAGAGTGACTTTATGTTTTTTGCTTTCAGTAATAAACAATGAACGAGTGAGGAATTCTTCACAAATCAAAGAACGAAGAAGCATGTACCTACCACCACCCTCTGAATCACATCAACTTGAATTTACCTTTAATTTTTATTTAAGAGACAATAATTATACCTCAGCTATTATATTGGCCACTGTACTCTATAAACTTAGTGTGGAGCTTACTTGAGTCTTGAGTTAATTCATTATATTAAATAACTGACATTTGCTTATCTTCAGAATAGTGGTTTCTTTGGCCACTGTAGATAGACACTGCTTCTGGAAAATGCAACAATGACCAACAGAGTCATTGTGGCAGTGTGTGTGTGTGTGTGCGTGTGCATGTGTGTGTGTGTGTATGTGTGTGTGGAAGTGTGTGAGAGTGTGTCTAAGTGTATGAGTGTGTGTGTGTGTGTGTGTGTGTGTAGGGGTGGGGGATGGGCATAGAAGGGACGTTCTTCTTTTCCTTATTGGGTTTCCTGTTCTTGGTTTTCTAGGCTGGAGCTGACTCTCCCTGGAGTTAATTCCTCAATTGTCCTTGCTCTGTCAGATGTCTTTTTCTTTCTAAGGATTCCTCTAATCCACTGCAGTTCCATAAATGGCTGTCTTGATAGCACCAAATGTCATCTGGCAGACGAGTGACCTTACCTGCTATCCACCTATATTGTCATCAGACAATGCAAACTCTCTTTCAGCCTTACTTTAGAACCCTGGATACTAAGGCAAACATCACAACCCCCAAAAGATCTGTCCTATTTGCCATCCTTGCACTTAGCTGGAGAATAATAGAAATTATTGCTTGTTTGATTTGTCTTTATTTACCTATTTTTGGAAGAGCTACTTATTGTTAAGTGATGGAGAAAGAATGCCAATAAACCAATACCTGGGTGAATCAAGGGCTGAGAAATCCTGCTGTGGAGGCTGCTGGGATGCTGCTGTGCCTTTCAAAGTTGGGGACCTGGAGAGTGACTGTTCACTGTGGCTCTTTGTGTGGCTTTGCCCTTTGTTTAAGTTTTGTTGTGACAAAACCCAGGACTCCAATAAGCACTGGGCTTCACTATTCTTTTACCTGGAATGACAGGCTTTGGGCACTTCCTAAGAGTTCTTTGCAAAGATACCATCTTATGTGTAGGATTGATAGGAAGACATCAGCCCTGAGTTAAGACTTTAAGCAGAGCTCAGAACTGGACTGGTAGGGTTAGGGGTAGGGCAGAATTACATGAACTCATCCCTGTCCATGAATAAGATGAAAGTCTGCACATGTGGTTGGAAGAAATGTGTTTCAGTCAGGGGTCAAAGAGTAGTTACGGAGTCACCAGCGAAGGGAGGGAGAATGACTGTGTAGACATTAGCAAGGAGAGAAAAAAATGTGAATAGTTGACCTCACCTAGTGTGGGAAAGATGGTAGGAGCCAGCAGCCAGCAATGGGCAAGTCATAAAGCTTTGTTTCTCAAGCTGAGTTTTTTGTTTTCATCGTTGGGTTTGGAACCCAGGAACATAATACTGATGGGGTTTCAACTTGCAGCCACTGTCTGCTCAGCAAGGTGAAAGCTGGTTGGAGGTGGCTGAGAGTTAGAGCCAGTAGGTAGGATTCAGGT
This sequence comes from Grammomys surdaster, assembly GCF_004785775.1. NCBI lineage: Eukaryota > Metazoa > Chordata > Mammalia > Rodentia > Muridae > Grammomys > Grammomys surdaster. The sequence continues at coordinate 3,415,941 of NW_021605377.1, read as the reverse complement.
AATTAAGTAGTAGAAAGAAGTCTTTCTGTCTGTCTCTGTCTCTGTCTCTCTGTCTGTCTCTCTCTCTCTGTCTCTCTGTCTCTGTCTCTGTCTCTCTCTCTCTCTCGCTCTCTCTGTGTGTGTGTGTGTATGTGTGTAATATTTTAGAAGACAAAATCTGCAGAGATGAATGAATGGTTGAAGCTGGATAGATGTGGTAAGGACTTCTTCCAGGTAAATCAGTAGCTGAATGGTATCTTTGCCTGCACACAAATGGTCTATAGCAGGAGAAGAAGGATTGGGGGTAAAGATGACATGTAAACACATCTCCACTGGACTATTTCATCCAGACCCTTAGCCTTGGACACTGGGGAAACAAGGTGGCAGTTCTGCTTAGTACAGTCTCCAACAGTAGATTAGTGGGACAACAGTCCTGTCACTTATGAAAACTATAACTGCATGGGATGCTCCCTCCTGAACCCGCCCCCCCCCCCCCCGCCCCGCACTGCTACAACTCTGTTCTTCTGTTCTTCCAAACCTACATATAAAACCTACCCATTTCTTCTCATTTTTCCATCCTTATGACCCCTTTGGAACAATAAGTCATCCATCTGGGTTCTTTCTGGCTACACTGTAACATTCTGCCATTTTCAAAACACATCCTTTTGACAAGGCTACCAAGTTTCCCTTTTAAGTTAATTGTGTGTGTGTGTGTGTGTGTGTGTGTGTGTGTGTGTGTGTATAAAATTATGAACTTCAGGATTTACCAACAGACTCCTTTTTGGCCACATGATTCAGAGAGAATACCTCAAGGACATCACAGGTATGCATGAGAGTCCTACAATTTTGTTCTATATCCTTACAACTGGCCACCATAGCCACACTTGCTGGTGTCTTGAGTTCATGATAGGAACAGTCATGTCTGTACTGTTGATAGGAACTTTCTATTTGATTCTGTAGTGGTTGACCTCAAGTGCCTACCTCACTCCACTAAGGTATCCAGCTATTTGGTTGAATATTAGGCTCCATGATGATACTATTTTGTTATGTGAGTGACATTTATTAACTTAAAATAAGGTGCACTGTGCTGTGGGGAAAGTTCTTATGCCTTCAGAGTTACACTAACCTAATTCCTTTGGAGCAACACTAAGCTTTTTCCAGAGAAGGAAGGATTCTCCATGACTGTAATAAAGGGAATCAAAGCATCTTGAGTTCCCAACTTGCTTATAGACTTCAGGTTATCATGTCATTGGCAGTTCTACAAATTAAATTCTTTAAAAGCACACACTCTGTCTACTGAACTAACATTTTAGTTCTATTTCATTGGTTCTAAGTGATTCAGGTGCCTCTATCATCTGAGGCTTTCCAGCTCTCAACTTTACAAGATACCATGCTATCTCCGTAGGGGAAAGTCTCTTCCTTCACTTCTGTATTAGATCACTTGGGTCCCCTGTAACCTTGCCCATACCTTCATGTCACACAGTCCCCTGAACCTTATGTTGACACTGCTTCCCTAAGACCTTCTTATGGTTCCTCACTCCACACTGCTCAATTAGAAAGGAACCAAGGTGAAGAACTACATTCTTGCCTGCAGCTTCATAGAGCCATGGACCTCATCTTCTTTGCTCAGCCATGTGTTCCCCCACACATGTAGTCTCCCACAGAGACCCTACCATGCAGTAAGTACAACGGCAGTAATTGCTATTTAGCACATAGAGACAGACTGTTTCTACTGGCCCTTCTACTGACTACTTTCCCTAGACCCCCCAAATCTAAATATCAGTTATCCAATTCCGGCCCTGCTGGCATCAACAGAGTTCATCCGAGTGTGAGTACCTCTTTAGGGAGCATTGATGCTTAGCCCTTTGATCTCTATTCAGACTTGTCTCCTCCCCCGTCTGCTCACTTCCCATCTAATCCCTGCTCATCTGTCTTACTTTGTAGATTAATGATTTTTTTCTAGCTTATCCATATTCTCCAACATAAACGAGGTTATGACTTATTTTCTTTGTCCCTTTGGTTCTTCAAGTAGTGTTCTGAGCATCTTAGATGCTGAGATAATTATTCATAAAGGAAAGGATGGGTAGAAGAAAGGAATAAAGGAAGGACGGAATAATGGAATAACACAAGAGAGATGGAGTAAAAGAAAGTGCGAAAAACTAGCGATAGTGTTGCTTAGTCAAATAAATCCTTAGGTTAAGAGGCTGTCTGTCTCTCCGCTCTAAGAATATGTCTGAGTCAGGTCATGAAGTTTCTACTAGCTCATATATTAATTACGTTAAAAAAATCTTTGTTTGGTTTCAGACCCCGGGCCAAGGGGCTGAAGTGTATATTTTACATGCCAACGAAAACCTGGCTTCTAGGGTCTCCCAGCATCCCTCACTCCCTACCTGACTTACTGCACACCCAATCTTGGACTTTGCATCACAGGGGCTTGGCTCTTCCCCCAGAAGCTCTTTTCTATATAACACAAACATTGGTTTCTCCTCCTCCTCTTCCTCCTCCTCATTTTCCTCCTCCTCATTCTCCCCCTCTTCCTCCTCCTTCTCCCCTTCCTCCTCCTCCATCTCCTCTACTTCCCCAATTTTCCTTCTATCTCTGTGCATATTTTCTTTCTTTCTCTTCCTCCTCTCCTCTGTCTCCCTTCCCATGGCAACTTCTCTGGCCTTTGGCCTAGAGGCCAGTATACTTGTGTGCCCTAGAGCAGCTTCCCCATACATGTGTGTGTGCGTGTGCGTGTGTGTGTGTATTAATCTGGCTTGAATTGCTTCAGTTTACCAACAGAGAAATAACTTATCAGACTCACTGGCATTAAGCATATTTTGTGTGTTTGTATTTGTATGTATGCAGGTACACATGCATATATCTATGCATGGTGTGGAGGCCAGAGGACAACCTAAGCTGTTATTCCTCAGACTGCTCCTTCTCCTATTCTTTTTGTTTTATATTACATGGGTTCTGAGGATTGAACCTGGGTCCTTATGCTTGCAAAGCAAGCACATTATTAATGGAGCCATCTCCTGAGTCCTGATGTAAAAAGCATGGATGAAACACACAGAATAAACATTTGTGCCTTGCAGGAATTGCAGCTGATTTAAGACTTGAGAATTGGCAGAAAATTTAATTCATTGGCTCACAGAACCTCAAACTCATTTCCTACACACACAGTCCGCATCACACAACAGTGCAATCAGGAATAATAATAATGCAAGTTTTTTGTTTTTTTTTACCAATGAACCTGTGGAAAGGCATTTCTGTGACTGCAATGCACATGGCCTGAAATCAGGATGAGCAGGACTGGAGCCTGGGATGCTGAGATCCATTGGTGAGCTGTTATATTTACAGCCAGATCCTAGAGAGACTCAGATGGAAGAATCCACCACAATTAGAATGTCAGATCACGTTCCCAGTTCCCCTCCTTCAAATTGCATTTCTAAAAATAACATAATGGAAATATGTATTTGTGTGGGAGAGAGCTTATTGTGGAGAGCGGCAAATAATACAGGAGGAAGTGCCTGTGTTCATAAGCCCCCATCAGGAGGGCACTTCCACTGCAGTTAGCTTCTGAGCCTTGGAGAAAGCTGTGCAATGAACTCTGCCCCAAAGGAGAGTGGTCAGGAAAACCAGTGGCTATACTGCTGAGTCTTTAGAATAAAAAGAAGGCAGGCAGCATTATTTTACTGGTTATAGCCTATTTATTCCTCTCCATACCACCTGACCTCTGCTTCTTTTAAGGCATAGAGGCAAGAATTTGCTAGTTCATTAATTACATCTTGAAAGACTTAAACCTTTAATGGTCCTGGAGACTATTTGGGGCCATTTAGTAATGAAAAGAATGCATAGACTATGGTAGGAGCCCAAAAGATGATGCCTACGCCATCTTTCCTTCAGCTTCCTGGGGGCATGGATATAGTTAAATATGGATCCAGCATGTTGGCTGACACCTGTCATCCCAGACTGATTGCTATGAGTTTCAGATCTGCGTTGAGCTCCATAATAAGCCCCTGATCAATGAAACCAAAGGAAGGAAACAAATACCTAAATCAGCATAAGAAACAAAAACCTTGTGATTTTTACTACTGGTGTGTAAGAAAACCCAGGTGATCAGTGAGGTCCTTTTTATAAAGATAATTAATTAATCACTTGATTAATTATTCAAGAAAGATTAATTAATTAAATGGGAGGAAAGTCTAGCATCTGTAATGCTGGAAGATTTAGGCTTTTACGTTAGAGATTATAATGAGAAGGATTCATTTACTGACCTAAGAATAATAAACTTTGTACCAACTCTATAAAGTCATGTGATAATAGGAATATAAATTTTCTTTGAGTCAGATGAGGATGGGAGTGAAGAACATGACCATTTGAACATGTGTGATAGTACACACCTTTAATCCCAGCATTGGGTTGTAGAGTGAGAGCAGAGGAAGACAGATCTATATTTGAGTTTGTTTGAGACCAGCCTGGTCTACATAGTGACTTCTGGTCTAGTCAGGGCTATATAGTGAGATCCTGTCTCAAAAACAACAGTAAAACACAAAAGACAAGAATCAGTAATAAAAAATATTTTTCGAGTAAATTAAGGTAACATGATTTTCACCATTGAGTTAAGTACTTACTATATGATCAACAGCCTGCTAGAGTCAGTCCAGGTATAAGTAACTGAAGGTGTATGTAAAATGATTGTTAATATTCTGTATATTTTAATTAATGCTGGAAATTAATATGGTGGCAGTTATTCCTTAACCAGGTAGTTCCCCAAATAACAGCACAGAGACCTTTTTCAAAGTCCTGACTTTAGCTGGGCAGACCCTCAACTAAGTTCGTCTAAGTTAACCCAACTATCTAGCCCCATCCACCCACATGACTAACTATACCTTCCAGACCCTGTAGCCATGTCTTTTTCCTCTCATATCTCTTGGCAAAAGGCCTTCTTCTTTCTTCTTCCCAGAGTTCTTTTCTCCCTCCCAGGAAGTCTGGCCTTCTACTTCCTGCCTTGCTAATTAGCCATCAGATTTTAATTACAGCCAATCAGAGAATGCCTTAGGTAGGTGAGAAAAGACAGAAACTTCACACAGTATACCCAAGGCTCCCTGGTGGGTTGTAGAAAAGTTTGGCTCTCTCTTGCTTCTAGTGGTTCCATGTTGCTTTCTTGAAAACACTTTCCTTCTATATGATTACAAAAAATCCTTTTAATAATGCTATTGTTTATCTTAGATGTGCTAGCAATCTCTTCTTTGCATTGAGAGACTTTGTCAATCATCACTAATCTAGTCCTCCTTTATTTTTGAGCATAGAAATATTGATTGGCATTTCTCTCTGTATACTTTAAAGATGGCCTCCATTGTCTTCTCTTCATCATCATCTCTGATAAGAATTTAGCAATTGTTGCTTTTTAAAGATAACATCTTCCCCCCTCTTTCAAATACTTTATTGCTATTATCTGTGGTTTTCAGCAGTTTGATGTGATGTGGGTTGAGTTAGTCTTTTGGGGGTACATGTAGGGGGAAACTGACTTTGCTTAAGGTCCTCAGAATTCCTCAAACTTTGTGCTTACATGTTCATGAGTTTCACAAGTATTCAGGCATTCTTTCAATTAACAATCTCTTATTTTTTTATAATTTATTTTTTCTCAAATTGTAATTCATTCACACAGGGGTTATAAACACAGAAAATCAGGATGTGGGGAAGGGAATGACACTGGAGTGTGGGTGATCAGGAGGAATACAGATATCAATCATCAGAACCGGGTATCGGCTAGGTGAAGATTCAGGGGACAAGTCACTATGACTCTGCCTATGACTCGCTTGTCCTTATCTAAGTTGGTATTGTCTGCCCAGGCTACCTATTTACAAGGTCTATGACTACTCAGGCTGGTAAATTTCCACAAAAGCTGCCTGTTTACATTAGTTTATAGCCATCTGTTTCAATGTTTTTCCACTGAGACCCAAGACTTGGTGTTAGTATACATATATGACAGGCCTATTGCTGATTTTAGGCCTATGGCTGATTTTAGGCCTTCAGTGGGTAAGCAGGGCTGCCCCTGACATCTCCTCTCTTCTCTAAGTATAGAAGGGCTGTGGCAATTCTAAATTTGCGAAGGTGGAGATAGATGCCTGACCTCTAGTATTTGAAGGGGACCTTGTAATGGCTCCAGTCCCTGTCCAGTGAGGCATGAGGGCCATACCCATCCCGATGTCTTTTTCCTGGAGAGGGGATACTTTTGACATCAACCCCTATGCAGTCAGGCTTGTCCCTCAGGGAACCCAGATAGATATTTTTATCTTTTATTGATATTCCCTTGCAGTGCAAGAATTCAGATCGCCTGACAGAGGGGGTTCTGGGTGGCCCCTCTCTGCTTGGTCTAGGGGCAAAAGTCTCCCCTTTTAGGTTGGGTGGAGATGGGTTTTTGAAACTGCCTGATAATGTATCTGAGTAGGTTTTGCTACCAAATTATTTATCTGTTGTAACACAGAGTTAGTCAGCCTATTTGAGAGCCAGGGACCAGCAGAAAAAAAGCAAAAAGAACCCAAATAATGGTCCTAAGATGGGAGGAAATAGGGTTGACAACCTTGGAGAGACTGAAAACCAATTCTTGTACCAGCCTTCATCTGTCTCTTTCTCTCTCTGATTTTTCTTAGGGCCTTCACTACCTGTTTTGTGCTCTCTTTAACCCTCCTTGTCTTGTCTATGTAAAGGCAACCTTCTTCTTTAAGAGCTGTACACAGTCAAGAGCTGTACACAGCCTTTTCTATTGTAATAGAGTAAATCAAGTCCAATAAGGATCTTTGAGATTTTAGGAGGTGTCTTCAGACAGCGAAACGAGGGATTTCTTCAGATTAGTGATGTCAATCTCTAGCTGTTTGATGTTCTTGTCAGTGGCCCTTCAAAGGTCTGAGTAGTGTAAGTTCGGAGGCCAGTATCTGGATTAGAACTTCCAACAGCAGACATCACGAGTGATTCATTTTTACCTGGGATGCTGCCTGAGTTAAAGCTCCTGGGAGTCCCTCTTTCTCTCGGTTTTCTGGGGTTGGGTGCTGAGCTGCTGCCTGTGACCTGCTCTATGCTCGGGCCCAGACCAGACGTCTTATTTTGTTTCTTATTTTGCTATATTAAGTATATATGTTAGACTTCTCATTACTTATATATGTTCATATTCTTTTTTGTAATTTTTGAATTCTTTTTCTCTTCTTTCTATCAATATTTTTATTGTATTACCTTCCATTCAAGACTTGTATCCTTTGCTATATCTTCTGTGGTAATATGTTCCTGACTTAGTAATTAGTCTTAATTTCTAATTAGTTTATGTTTGGTAATTATAGGTTTCAGTTCTGAAGTTCTCCTTTGACACTTTGTTTCCGTATTTCAGTTCTTTGTTAAAATTTCTCATCTGTTCATTTATTTGAAAGTTCTTCTACTTTATTGTTTTGAACTTCTAACCTAGAGACATTTTCAAGATGTTTTTATCTTCTAACTCTAATACATGAATCAATTACAAGAAAAAATTTGGGTATTTGAACATGCCCTATTTCTTGACCTGCTTAATAATAATTTTTATTATTTTTTCTCTTATTATAAATAGAAAGTTACAGTGTCTCTAGATAATGTTATCTCCAACTCAGAGTTGATACTTTTTATCCTGCTATTTTTTAAGCCTAACGAAAGCTTCAGTTTGGCTATGTCTCAGTTTGGTGGCTCTCTTCTATGGCCTAATGCTCTGAAGGGCTTGTGCAGTTCACTGAGCCCCTCCCTCTGCCAAGTCCTAAACTCTTATTCCTTTTTCACTGTGACTTGAAATCATAAAACCTCTGCTCTGCTTTTCAGTTTATCTGCTTAGTTTTAAGCTGCTTCGCCAAGCTTCACTGTTTTGACGTGTACTTAAGGGGATGACCAAATGCATAGTCAGGCGTAGTTATAGATGTTTCCCTTGTTACAAAGATCTTGGCTTATATAAAGCCTTAAATTTTATGTCTCTCTGTCTAAAACATAGCAGAAATTCTCTTTTCTCTCCCTAGCCTCCCATCTGCTCACAATCTAAAATTTCATGCCCTCCCTCTGAAATCAGAATCATCAAAATAGTTACACAATATCAATATGTCTTTGTTCAGTTTCCCCGCCCCATTTTCTAGAATTTTATTTCCTCTCATTCTGGGTGTCTCCAGTTTGCTGCTATATTTTAATATGGAAGTCCTTAACTTTCAGTTATTCTCAGTGGCAATCATAGTGGATTTCTTTTGTAGAAAAGAACTTTTGGCACCAATACCTGAGATGCAATGGCATTATGTAAGGCCTGGAGAACACAAAATACATGAAGCTGATGCACTCTTGGGAGTTGATTCTATTTCCACAGGAATACAATCAAAGTGCAAATTGAGTCATGTTCCTTCCCTCTAAAACACACACTGAGGTGCATCTTTATGCCTCAGAATGTATCTTGTCAGGATTTAGGGTTATTGCCAGTACAGTTAGCTAAGACGAGGTCATATGGAAATTTTTGGTGGATGGTAATCCAATATATTGCTGTTATTATATGAACATGATCATGTGAGGACACATTGACATAGGAGGAATGAGTTGGAAAGATGGAGACAAGTTGGAATGCTACGTCTTTACACAGAAGATTGATGGCAACAATGGCAGCTTGATGAAAGTGAAGGAATATTCCTTTCCACATGTCTCTAAGACAATACATTTCTATTGTTCAGAGTTACCTGGTTTGAAATACATGGTCACTGGGACTGTTGGTGTATATGTCCCTTGTCTTTTGAAGTGAGAAGAATGTCTAGGGTTTCTGTGGACAACAGAGAAAGCAGAGCCATGGAGGATAAGAGAGAGAAAATCAGAAAGTGTTTTCACAAAATAATTTTGTGTTTTCAGTAACATTTGCGGTATCTTACATGTTCAACGCATGTAAACATTACCTAATTAGCACATTTAAACTTTTTTGCAGCAAACTGAGACAAGCCTATAGACAACATCAAGGTAATCATGGGACAAAACAAAATTAATAGATATGAGGCAAGAAACACTAATGGTGGTTTGAATGAGATTGGTCCTTATAGGCTCATATATTTTCATGCTTAGTCTCTAGTTGATGAACAGTCCAGAAAGGATTAGGAAGTGCAGCCTTGGTAGAGTAGTTGTGTCATGAAGGATGTGCATTGAAGTTGCAAATGCCCATGCTAGACCTGGTCACTCTCCCTGCACCCTCCTCTCCAGCTGCCTGTGTATCAAGATGAACCTCTCAGCTATTTCTCCAGCATCATGCCTGCTTGTGTGATGCCAAGCTCCCCACCATGATGATAACAATGGACTAACACTCTGAAACTATAAGCAAGTCCTCATTAAATGGTCATTTTAAGAAAGTTTTTCTTGAATCTGAAAGTCACAGTTAACATTTACCATGTATTCATTTATTCCTAATGTAGAATTTACATCCATCTTATCTGTGTTATTGGATTATTCCTTTAAGAGGTTAATTTTCTCCTATTGATTATTTTTGGATTTTTGAGACAGGCTCTCAAACCTGTAGTCCAGGATAGCCTAGAATTTACTATGTAGTCCATGCTGACCTCAAACCTTGACTTTCTTCTGCCTTAACCTCCCAAGTGCCAGTATGAACCATCATACCTGGCTATTGAGTTATTGTTTCAAGTATTGTATAGTGCCATCTGTGTTAGCTCACAGGGACAAGGTTGAGTTTAGTAATAACTTCATCCTGAAATCTTAGCCATAGGTTGATTTATCGTCACATAACATGTCAGTTGTGTATAGTAATAAGAAGAGATGGTCTGTTCCACATGGTTACACAGGTACTCAAGGTGACAGAGGCTTTACTATGTCAATAAGCTACATCACAGTTCCAAGGTGTGACAGGGCAAGACAAGCAGTTTCTTCCATCTTGTATTCTTTCTGAGGCCATTTTAAGTTTAACTAGGATTTGATCTTCCTGATGGAGAATCCCTTTAAATTACCTAACTCTAATCTAGGAACCTGAGGTCAATATGCTCCTGCTAAGGTATCTTAGCTTCTGTTAAACTACTTGCTTATGCAAAACCTCCCTCTTCATCTGCTAAGTGAGATACCAGAATGTAGTTTTTGCCTTTAAAAGCCCCTTGCTCTAAATTCTCAGGACCCCAAATATCTGAATGTTGTCGCAGCTGGCTGGAATAAAGACTTTCAGTTGACTCTAAATTGTGTCTGAGTGGTCATTTCTGGTGGGTTCCTCATAACATTTTGTAGGTTCCCTAGAGAGTTCCCCAGAAACTCAACCTTGACATTTAAATGCCTTGAAAACTCCCAGGAACAGGGAATAGTGTTCTGGCTGGAGAAGACTCCTAGGGGTTGCACAACCTGAGACATCCCAGGGTCATGGGAAAATTCTTTCTGGTCAATTGCTATCATGTGCTCCAGGGACACTCCAATACCACTACCCAAAAGAAAAAGAAATAAACCAAACGTCATTTGGTCTGAACACTTCTGAAGGTAAGTTTGGTCTATGGGAGGCATCATCTGCTTGGAGCACAAGAGGAAAGATAGGACATGATGGTAGGTCCTGTGTCCAGGATCTAAGTTGAGATATCAGACTCTCTTGGTCTATTCAGGTATATAAATGTGTGATGGCCACACATGGTTATCTATGTTCTCTCTTTATGACTATGTCTCCTTATATGTCTCTCTTTGTGTTTCTGTCAGTTCGGTTGGTTGGAGAAACAGAGCTAAAATGGAAGGGGGAATTAGCTGTTATGAAACACTGCTGTCCCCAAGATGGGGTATGATTTCCTACAGAATCACAGATCATGCTGGGATGCCTACCTGTGCTTTGGCACCTATCTTCTGGCAGCAACAATGGCCAAGATGTTGGCACCTGGCTGATGCTGTAGCTATGGCTACACTGGTAGTTGGAGTGGCAGTGATAGCCACAAGTTTTCCTGTAAGAACCAATGGCTTTCTATAATGCAAGATTCCCTCATTGACTTAAGATCTATGACTTCTCCTTGGAGATCTGAATTTAGGCTAGATTGTCCAGAGAAACTCCACACTTTGGCATGCTTACTCAGCCCATCTGCAGGGAAGAAGAAATAGTTCCCCAAACTACATGCCCCACCCTCCCAATATGATTTTTCCCCTGCCTATTCTAAGCAGCTACCAAGGCTCAGAGAAAGGGAAAGTAGTTACCCAGTGGCCCCCAGGGGAAAAGCAGAAGTTCAATTCCTTTTCCATTCACAGTTTACGTGCCCTTCTCTATCAGTGACTGTATAATTGGACTCTCCCTTTTTTTTGGAGAAGCCACAGTCCATAATTAGAATGTTTGAAAATATTTAAGTTATTAGAGTGTGTTGGAGGTTTCTTCACCCAACATTATTACGGGGATTAAAAGTGGTAGTCAGAAAATCTACCAACTTATTCATGATAAGTTGGGTTACTCAAGGACCTGATGAACAGCCCATTGGGTTTCTGGAAAGGCTCTATGAGGCAGATCAGGTATTTACTTCTATAGACCTAGATGTTTCCTGAAACCAGTGAGCCACTAATATTGCCTTTATCAGACAGTTGGCCCCAGGCATAAGTAGAAAGCTTCTGAAATTAGAGGGATTTGAAGGGATGAATAGGTGTCAACTTTGGGAAATTGCTCAGAAAGCTTACAACAGCCAAGATTCAGAGGAGGACAAACAAGGAAAGAAACTCTTCTGTGTGCTGACAGATGTTGTAGGGAGATAGACAAGAGAGAAAACATGGGAAATAGACCATGAGAAAGGGTTCAAAAGCCCATTAACATTGTTTATGAAGTCATGTGTACAGATATGCTAAAATTTAGACAAAAAAATCTACAAAGTACCTTATTCTAGTATGTAGATGGCTTCCTTATAGCTTCAACCACTGAGGAAGCAGTTTTGTTCATGATGGGATCAGGTATGCAGGAGTATTGATGGTGACCTGAAATAAGTCTACCTGGCACAACCTTTAAGCAGAGAACATCAGCCCAATAGACTGAGATCCTAGCTTTGACTCAAGCATTCCACTGAGAGAAAGATAAGATCTTGCCATATAAGTGTAAATGATTGTCAATATGCTTTTGCCACAGCCCATGTCCATGGGGTTATACATGGGGAAAGACAATGCTAACCTCAGCAAGAAAATAAATTAAAAGCAGAGAAGAAATCTTAGCTCTATTGGAATCTATCTAGTTACCCAAAATGTGGCCATTTGTGCCCTACCCTTTCCTCTCTAGAGGCTGTTGGCTACCACCTAAGGGGACAAATGAGATAGAGGTGGAGAGTAGGGGTTTGACCAACAGTGAGTATGGATAGAATGACCTCTGGAGACTGCTACAGTGAGATAAGTCTACTTTATTCTTTCAGGGATAGGGTATATAAGGGTTGTTGTAGGGCTGCAGATGGAAAGGAACGATTGGTCATAGCATCAAGCAAGAAGGAACAGCTGACTGGTTGTAATAAAGCACCTAATTTTTATGTGGGCAGGAAGCCAGAGTGGGATGTGTGTGCTGAATTATGCAGCCTTGCAGAAAGAGCTCTATACAAGGTCACTTTTCAGACAAGGCCAGCCATCTGTGTTCAGGAATACTCTCCAGACAAAGACAGGCAGATATGGGGAAGCCCCACTGAGAAACAGAATCTCTCATTTTGCATTGAGCTCAGAAAGCCATCCCAGTCATGGGGGACTGATATCTTAATAGTAATGTTCCCCAACAGCCATTGTCTGTTGCAAAGGACACCGAAAAGGAGATTCTCCAGAAGCTAAAAGCAACAGAACAGCTGACTTGGGCACCTGGTAAATGGCTCGAGAATGAGTAGAACCTTTTTAAGTCTTGAGGTTCCTGTTTACTAGAATATCAAAAATACACACAGGCAAGGTTACTGGGTGAAATAAGAACTGGCCACACCGGATAAACATGGATACTGGATGTTGCCCGACAGAAGATGCATCCTTCTCATGGATCTAGGGTCTGGGAATGAGACTGATTCTGAGTTTCTACCAAGCTACTCTGGGAACTATAAAAACTGCTAAACTCCACAGATGTAGGTATTGTATTCCAAATTCGGAAAGCATGATTAAAGACACCACTTTTAGATGTGAT
>NW_021605377.1:3360363-3397863 GCF_004785775.1 Grammomys surdaster | reverse complement strand
CAGCATCTCAAGGTCTTTGTTTTTTATCATCTAATCATTTGTTTATTACTTATGGTTTCTTAGGTACTTATATTTGACTCGACTGAGAAACACAAGCTCTGAGTGAGAACAGAGGACCATCTGTTCCTGCTGTTTTTCTTGGATTTCCTTCATTCTCTTGGCCAAAAGTTTAGCACATTCTGCAGCCTCCTCCTTATCTTCCTTAGTGTATTGTTTCATTAAAACAATATATCAATGTTTGTGTTGCAGGACATATAGAGTAACAAGACACTGAATCATGGGTACTTTGACCCTGGGATTCTTATCTTCTTTGTTTAAGGGCTTTTTGGCACTATATTGGCATGTATCATCTTCTTCAGAGAAGACTGGAAAGCTTTTGGATCCTGCTTGCTTTTTGTGGGCCCCAACCTAAAGTCAAAGTAGTATCCATCAGTCCAAGAATACCTTTCTCGCCTTTTTTATTTTTATTTTTTAAACCACAACCAAGTTGAGAACAATAAGAGTGCCATCACAATACATCTGCAAAGAGATTTATGCTTCCTCTCTCCAATTCTTCTTGGTCTATAGCAATAATGTCTAGCAGGCATAGTCTTCAATGAGTCAAAACACATTGCTTTATGGGAAAACCATTTTTGTCATTCTTACCATTGATTTGGGCCACAAGACTCTACCACTCTTGATCCAGAACATCAGTAGCTATTTTTGTGGCCATGTGCTTCTTGTAGAAAGAAATGGCTTGCATTCATTGTCCACTTCAATGAGTTTTTGACAGCAAGTGTCTGGAAAGGAGATCTTGTAATGGTTAATCAATCACCCAAGAGAGGTCACAAAAAAGCTTTTACATTTTAATATCATGATATAAATTTTGGTGCTACTATTTCTATGTTTATGGCTTCAATTTTTTAAAAAATGTGTATATAAACACAAACAAATATATTTAGGGGAGAGAGAGAGAGAGAGAGAGAGAGAGATACAGAGACAGACAGACACACACACACACACAGTGTTGAATGTTCACGAGAGAGAGAGAGAGAGAGAGAGAGAGAGAGAGAGAGAGAGAGAGAGACATACAGAGACAGACAGACAGACAGACACACACAGTGTTGAATGTTCACCTTTGCATGATACCATGGATATAATAGGATAAGACACATATTCTTTGGGCTATAGTATAGAGGCAAGATCAATAAATACACAAAGAAGCACATAATATTCACTGAACCATCCGTGGATAATTTTCCTAACTTAATTACAAATTTCTAGACAGCATTAAACATATCTTATACTTGTTGGGTCTGTCCCTCATGCTTGATTGCACTCTTAGTCATTCTTGGTTGATCATTAATTATCTGACAATCTGGACAGGAGAAGGAAGCTGAAGTCTAAGCACTTGTTGGGAGAAAGAATTCTCCTAGCTGATATGAACTTCTATTTGGATACTACTTTTGTTCTTTTCCTCTTAGAAAGATTCTTATGCTTTTTGACATTGGCTTATGATGTGGGTAGAGGTTAATTGATTCTATTAAAGAATCTGTGTTCGCTCATGAAATTCAAAGTCTGAAACCGAGGTCAGGGGTGCTGTTTTCCCGTAACAGACTTGAGTTAAGCAGGTGGGTAATGCAGTTTCCTGTGCAGGTGATAATGTTGAGTTAGCATAAAGCTGATTTTATCTCAGATGCCCCCAAGCAGTAAGTTGTACAAAATGAACTGAAGTATTCTTTTAACCAAGCTGTGCTATCCCCTACATTCTGACCCCTGAACAGGGCAGGCTTCATTCTACATTCTAAGGCAACATTGCTTGTACACTCCAGTGGGAATCTGGTGAAAGGAATTTTAATGGCAACACAGCCTCTCATGCTGCCTGGAATTTTCTTGTCTTGTTCCTTAACAAGGCTTAAGGACTGCACTGCTCTGAAAGGATTGACATGATTCTGAAGCCTACATCCTGCTGAGAAGAACTTGAGGAAGTCTTAGCAGGAAGAGCAGCACTGCTTGGCTGAAGGAAAGCCAGGAGGCATCTGACTGTAAGAAAATGAGTCAACCATCTTTTTATGTTGGCTACTGACATAGTTCAAGAAGCCTTATCTGAAGGAGGGCTTTTTCCTTTTATATTATGCTGCTAAAACAAAGGATCGTGTTTTTTCCTTTTTAAAGGCAAATTACTGTTTGAGCATCTTTGGTTTTCAAGGGGATATACCCAGATAAAAGGAAGATGTTTTCTCCTGGGGGATGCTAGACTTGTTTCCAATGTAAATGTTGACTAGAACATGACCCAGTTAGACATTTTTATGCTTAGTTCATAGTTGGCTCTCCACATTGCCAGGATCACAAATAGGAATCGATGTTTGTTTGTTTGTTTGTTTGTTAGTATTTGTTTCACATAGGCAATTATCATTCCACAGATCCATTGCTGAGATAAAAATCTGAAGTATCTGAAGAAATGGTTTATTTTCCAACGTACCATATTAGTTCCTCGTGACAGCTGTAGTGAATAACTGCAAAATTAGTGGTTTAAAACAATGGATATTAATCATCTAACAGTCTGGATGTCAAAAGTGCAGAATGGGTCTCACTGGTCTGCAATCATGGTGCTGCTTAGGCGAACTTTCTTCTGGAAGCTCTAAGGGAATATGTGTTTGCATACTTTCTCTGACTTCTAGAGAATACATTTATGCTTTCTGTAAAGAACTCCTTCTTCCATCACTAAAACAAACAGTGTTGGAGCATCTTTCTGATGTTGCCATCTCTCTAGTTATTTTCTGTCTCTCTCACCACTTTTTAAGATACCCTTGTAATTACATAGCCAACTTGAATAAACTAAAGCAATTCCTTTAGTTAAAGTCAGATTAAGGTCAACTAACAGTCACAATTTCATCAGTAATTTTAGTTCCCCCTTTACCAAATATCCTAAACTATTCACAAGTTCTGGAAAGGAGGTTTTCCATGTGGAATCTATAGCCTCATGAAAAGGGCCTGGGTAAGCTCTTTGGCTCCTTTTCTGCCATGGGAGGACACAGTGAAGAGGTAATTAATGTCTATGAACTTGGAAGAGAGCTTTCATCAGACACTTGATCTTATGATGCCTCGCTCTTGGACTCCCACACCTATCAGAAATGAAGTGTGCTGTTTAAGCTACCATGTCTATAATAAGCTGTTATATAGCATCTTTGAGGAATCATTATTCTGCTGAACACAAGACTTTTAAAATTTGATTTTGTTAATTCCAGAGCCTGAATCCTATTATCTGCTTTTTTTTTTCCTGTAAAATATTTGAAGAAGGAATCTTGAGGTTATATCTTTCCACCGTATTCATTGGTCTTGATTTAGTGCTATGTCATAATACTCTCAATTTTGTCATTTAAGCAATTAGACACAGGCATTGATTATCAACCATCTGATGAGATGAGAAATTGCAGTTGAATTACTTATTGATTATGGATGATTGTGTCATGATGACTTCTGCTGTGTTGCAGTCTTTGCCCTGACTTTAAGATGGGATCAAGTTCAAGCTTTTCTCTTATATGACTTATCTCTGTTCCATCAATCTGCTGCTTCTCTGCGTTTGGGATCTAACTGACATAGTGACCAGAAATGTTGCTGTCATCCTTGATACTTCAAAGCATCTATTCTCGGGTCCCAGATTCCCTGTATGCACCCTTTCACATCCCTGCCTGATTTTCTCTAATTGCAGTCTATGCATCCTTATAGCTTATCCTGTAGCTCCAAGGTAAAAGGTTTCTCAAATCATTAATTTGTACTCAATACTTACAAGCTATCTGGCCTTTCATGAGTTAACTACTTGGTCTGAATTTGACTACATGGAATTCACATCTAATATCTACCCTTTAGTGTAGTTGAGTTGAGATTTGCTACATATAAGGTGCCTCAACAGGCTTACATTAAGCATTCAACGATGTTTTCTAGATATTCTGTAACTGTCATTAGCATTTATTACTGTTATGGATGTGACCTCTTCTCTTATGACCATGATTAGTGCTTGTCACTGATGCATTGACAGATATACATGCCATCCCTGTGCTGGTTCCCATCCCTTTTGTCTCTGTTCTGACCACCCCATATGAATAGCCTCTCTTCTCTGCTGGCTTTTCCTCTATCTGGCTACCATTCACTGTTCATCCACAACTTTCGGACCCAGGGAATCCAGTGGGTCTTAGAGGGAAGGATGAGAAGATCTCCTTTATCTTATCAAGTCCTCCCGCCTGTATCGTCTCTGGGCCTGCACACATCTGAAACCTCAAAGGCCAAATTTTGAACTTTTAAAGGAAGGAGTTTTTCTTCTATTTTTTTTCTTTCAACCCTTTCTGAGTTGAAGATCCACTGCTGAGTACAAATGTGTGAGTGTAAAGAAAACCCTAGGAAGCTCTTATACTCCCCAACCACAATCTTACATGTAAACACATGGTCACACACACATACATGTACACACACACACACACACACACACACAAATACAGAGACTAGTTAAATTATTAACAAGCTATGCTGTTTAAGAAGTGTCTTGAACAAAAACTACAGCAGCTAGTATTTACTAATAAATTATTTCCACATACCAGACACATGGCCTTCCTCATGCCACCTCACCTCTGCCTTATTTTTCTTGGTTCCTGGATGTCTGGCATCAGAGTTCTTTCCTGGTTCTGGATTTGTATTCCTGCCCCTAACTCTTCATTTCTGCTATTTCCCTTCTCTAGTTTGACTTCTTCTTTCCCTTTAATAAAGCTCCATGGGCCATAAAAGTGAAGCTAAAGTCAAGCACGTTGACATTGAGAAACTGACCATGGAAGCAGAATACAAAACCCAACAGAGAACACTTCTCAGCACTGTTACATTCTGGAATAAAGGGGTAGTAACTTCAGAGGGACCTGCAAGATGGCTCCATGGGTGAGTTGCTGCCACAAAGGTCTGGCAATATGTGCCCACATAAAGATGGAAAGAGAGAAGAAATGGCACACAGTTGTCCTGAGATATCCACAGGTACACTATGGCACACATAGTGTGCCTCAGGTACAACAACAAAAAACTGAGGAAAAGTCATATGTCACACAGGTATACCGAAGGCATAGATGCTGCATAGCCTATTATAATCTCAAATCAGCACAGTGCTAGAATAGGCCAAATCTTTTCATTCTCACCAGAATTCCCAGTTTATTTGCCTGTTTATGTTACCTTGTATAAATTAGATCAAGAGACTCTCATTCTTTGTGGAAAGTGTGGAAGTATATACAAAACAGGGATGCAAAACACCTGGCAACACAATTCCACCATGGTAACATGGTTCCACCATGGTAACAATAACAAATATGTATCATAAGAATTTCTTCTATGGAGTACAGATTAATGATAAATACATTTAATATAGATCTGATTTCTAGACTTTGTTTTGTTTTCACAGAAATTGAGGCAAGTATGTGATTTCCTTATGGGAGAGTCTGAAGAGGTGAGACTTACTGTGATTTCCTGATAAGCTTGATTCACTTCCAGAAGCAGCTGGAGTTTAGGTTATGTTCTTGCAAACGGAGCATGTTTAGATGCTCACCAACCCCTTGTAAGGAGGGATTTTGCTCCACTGCCCCCAGGAGCAATGTTGGCTCCATTTAGCCATTGTGGGTCACTGTAGAGTCAATGGTGACCCAGCAGAAAGGAGAAACCTTGACACTTAGATCATCCATTTCAACAGCATGGGTTCCTCAAGGAGTTACTTCAGTGAAAGTTTAGCTATTGAATTTTAGGAATTTTCAAACACCAGACACTATAGGCAAAACTTTGTGTATGTGTTTAAGCTTGTGGGAAGGGGACTCATAAACTTAAACATACTTTTAATAACATAGATTCTCCAGGAATTACTGTTTATTCTGTGCAAAAGCTTTGGGAAGTTATGTGATCATCCTCAATGTGTATCAGACATACTTGGAACTTGGAATAAAGTCAATTTGATACCCAAACTCTTCCCTCACCTTCCCTCTCTATTTTGACCATCTCACTGGCCTCTTTGCAGTCTGAAAGCCTCCTTTCCTACTTTGTGTGTGTGTTTTTAACATCTCCTCCCTAGCCCTTTGCCCATTGGACGCATTGCTGCCCATACTTCTCAAGTAACTTACACGAATATTTTACATTTTAAATCCCTTATTATGTTGAGAGAGAGAGAGAGAGAGAGAGAGAGAGAGAGAGAGAACACAATGGTCATCTTTACAGATGTGAACTTGAACAAAGGTCTCCTGTTTGTCCTGGCCGTCTTACTTCTAAGTCTTTCTGGTATGCCTAATTTACTGTGTGTAAAATTTCCTATATTGATTTTACTATTTCTTTTGTTATTACTATAGTGTTTGTCCTTTAAGCATTAAAGATTAAATTGCATAAGTAAGTATCATTCGTTTATCATCTTCTGAACATTGCCTTGCTGCCTTCAAACTTGGAAAGAGTTCTAAGAAGGACATTAAAACTGAGCAAATTATTCTGTGTGGTGATGAATGGAGGGACCTAACTCGTGAATCCATGTCATAATGATGAAGATTAACTACTGACATATGTATGTCAGCCAATTGTAATGGAATTTGGTCTTTTGTTTTTAGCTTAAAAGTTTTACATGTATTTGTATGGTGTATGTAAGTGGTACACACACATGAGTTTGTGGTGCATGTGACCCTGCATGCATATACAGGCCAGAGCAGGACTTCAGACATCTGCCTTTGTTACTTTCCATCTGCCTTACTTTGGTGCAGTGTCTCTCACTGAAGCAGAGGCTTGCTTATTCAGCCAAGCTGTCTGGATGGTGAGTTCTTGAAATCAGCCTACGTTTGCCTCCCAGATATGAGGTTTTAACCACAGGCGTACACAGTATTGCAATTCTCTTTTATCTGATTCTGGTGGGTGGGTGGGGATTTGAACTCAAGTCAAGTACAGAGACTCAGTCTGCTGCTCTGCCCCTGTGATTTGATATTTTACATAAATGCTTGCCAATTTGAGTGCAACATTTTCTCATTGAAATAGAAAATAAGACTATTCTTGAAGAATAGCCCCCTCCCCCCCACACACACATAGATTTCTTTTTAGGAACAACTTGGGTCCAAATAATGATGTAATAAATCTACTTTACTTATTGAGAGGGGCTGGAAGATTCTCTATATCTGTGACCTCAGTGGCCTTCTCTAGTTTTAGGAAAAGATAGTACACAATGACCAGTTCTTCCCAATGACAGGCAGATGCTAATTATCTCTAAAATCTCACATTGAGAATGTGGGTACCAAAGTTACAAATGAGGATCTATGATTCTTCCAGAACTTTAGATGAGCTTCTTCTGCCTGGAGAATGCTTCTAATTTTCATCTTCATCAACTATAAATGCCAAAAGTACACATGTAAATCAATCAGCCCTGTGCGTGTGTGCACACACATATGCAGTGCGCAGGATGTGGTTAATTTAGAAGGACCAAGAGGCAATGTCGAGACAGTTGTTGGCTCCAAGGTGCTGTAGGAAGATTTTGATAGATGTTGTTTACTGTCATCAGGAATCTGAATCAAGCTTTCGAGAGAAAGGTCATTAGTGACACCCAACAAATCACTTTTATGTTGAAGCCATTGTGAAAGTCAAATGAAAATTGTTTTGAAAAGTCAATCAGAGCGAGGCTCCACAGAAGTCTGGTTAAGGGAACTTTTCTCAAACTTACCCATTGGTGACCAAAATAAAGTCCTCTCCCCAAACAAAGCAGTAATAAATGCAGAGAGAAAAATCTAGCTTTCCTTGAACAAGATAGGAAGAACCTAAATATTTGTTAGGCCGACATGGCTTTTCCAGAGCCAGAACAGCCAGCCTCCCTTCAGATTCTACTCAACGCTGTGAATACAGGAGGCTCTCAGCCTGCCTAGACCAGTCTGCTAGGCAGAGATCACTAGGTCAAGCAGAAAAGCCCAAGGGGACTGGAGGGTAGGATTAGGAAATTGAAGACTGGCTAAAAACTTGAGATTTCCTGTACTTAGCTGGGGACCTGGAAGAGATTTGATTAGATTGCACACAGAGAGGCTGGCTTCTTTGTTTCTTGGCTGCCTTTGGACTGAAGTGGTGGGGTGCATTCCAGAGTCCTATTGCATTCTCGTTGAAGCTCAAAAGCATTCAAAAGTAAAATTCGATTGATCTAAAGGTCAGTAGGGGCTGGAGAAAGGCATGGCAGATTTAATGTCTTGAACTGGGTGATTTCCTGGGACTTTACCTCTGGGACTCTGTACCAGAGGTATCCATAAAAATAGAAGAAGTGAATGTTTAAAAACAAAAATAAAAAAATAAAAAAACCCATCTTGAATACTAACACAAAAATGTAAACATGGCAATTATTTCCAAAAGGATTAATACAAATAGCTATTCTTAATAGTATTTCAACTCAGATTCTGTAGAACATTTAAAATGTAAATAAAACAAAGACAAGAAACTATATCCAATAGCACATGATGGCTAATGTAGGCATGCATGTTTTCTAATAAAGCAAAGAGGAGATTGGGGCTCTTCCCTCTCATTGGGTCTCAAATATGAAATTTTCTTTCCTAGCAGAAAAAAAACCATCAAAATTAAAATTAAAGGAAGGACAGCCTAGCACAAGGTTGAGTGGAATCAAGAAAATCAGAGACTAAGTTGGGGAATTAGCATGAGATAATCCACTGTGCCTCCCCGACTCACTGCTGAGAGTTCTGTGGCAGGTGTAAGTGAGGCGTGTTCAGTGTGGCTTTCCAACATCTAAGATTCCCAGTGACAATCAAATGCTACCCTCTTCACCCCTGTATACTCCCTCAAAGTTACCCTTTGATTAATTCTGCCAATTTCAGCGTGCTGCCTCAATCCTTTTGATTTACTGACATTTTCAATCCATCTCCAGTGTTTTCCTCCTTCTGCACTAGTCTAATGTTAGCATAGCCATATTACTTTGATGTATGGTTGCCCCAAGCGCCAGAGCCTCATAGCCCCAGAGAAATTACTAATGTGGCATGTCTGATTTTCCTAATCTCGAAGATGGCAGAGCTGAAGTGTCTCAGTAATGGAAAACATTTTACATAGTAAATATGAATGACCTCGCTCTCTCCTAGGTCACGCTCATATTTAACATCCATTTCACTCCCCTTGCTTGGCGCTTGCAGACCAGGGTTTCTACTAGCCATTTCTGGCTAAATTGGTCTCCAGGTTGGGGCCAGCATAGTACTGTTTACTTCCAAATAGCCTATTTATAGCAGAGATGCATTATCAAAATGCTAGGAAAACATGAAAAGGCAAGAGATGAAAGTGTGCACTGTTCATAATTATATATCCCCAATGCCTAATGTTCCTACGGATGTCACCCGGCATCTTGTCTGGTCTATAATAGGTATTGCCTATGGATTTTTTTTCCCAAGTGAACAATTTCATTTATGCAATAAAGTACCAATGCCCAAAGTGAACAAAATCCAAGTTTCTAGAATCGTGTTTTAAGCTTGAAAGATGTTCTCAGAGCAAATGATAGTCACAATCTGTGGAGCCAAAGGTATTTACAATCTGTGTATAATAAGTAGCCTATATCAAGAAAACTGATCTCCAATTAGGAGCCATCTTTGCTTGGTCCTTGCTGACTGTGGGTGATTAAAGGTAATGGGAATCTTTTCTTTTTTTTTTTCAATTTGGCCAGAGAATTTTTTCAAATCTCTAAAAATGTATTTTTATTAATCCCTTGAGAATTTCATACATGGACACAACAAATTTTTATTATATTCACCCCTACTTCCTCTGTGTCCACTCTTCCTGGATCCTTCCAGGATTCTCTCACATCTCATGTTCAGTTTTTTTTTTAAGCTATCCTTTTTAGTCTAAATAGTGCTGCCGTATGTGTATGAACATGTACAAGAATATGAGAGATCCACTGGAGTACGGTCTTCTAATTTAGCATGGGAATATCCTCTCCCTCCTACAGCAACTGTCAATTAACTCTTCAGCTAAGTGCAGGGGCTCATGAGCACCTCTTCTTACATGCTGAAATTTTCACTGGCTTGATCTTATACTGATCTGGTGCCTGCAACCTAGGCTGCTGTGACTTCATGTGAGTAAGGACTTCCTGTCATATCCAGAAGGTCCTGTTTTCCATCCATCCTCTCTGGGCTCTGACTCTTACAATCTTTCTTCTTCTGTAAAATTCCCTGAGCCTGGGGGAAGGCGAAGAAGAAAGGTTGTCACACAGATGATCTATTTATGGCTGAGCACTATTTCCCAGACACCTATTCTCAACATGTTGGCCAGTGATGCATCTCTGTGTTAGCCACCGTACACTGCCATAGAAGCTTTGCTGAAGAGAACTGAGAGCTGTCTTAATCTATGGGAAGAGAGATAAGTACATATAAGGACGTTTGATATTGTTCCATGTAATAAATTAATAGTATTAGGTTTCCTCCTATTTGGCCCATGATACTTTCAATACCCTTCAATATAATATTATCTTTCCCTGGCCTCTCGGTTCATTTTGACATTTTTTCTACCCTCCCAGTTCCTTAGCCAAAGACCTTGGATTTGGCTCGTGTTCTTTGTTTCCTCTCAATGCAAACTCTGCTGAGTCACCAGATCTCCTTGTTGCTGCCTTCGAAGACTTCAGAATATTAGCTTCTCTCACCCGCTCTGTGGCTACCACAGATTTTGCTCTGCCATCTTCTTTCTGGATGATCCTAGCAGCCTTCAGACTTCCTTCTCAGCATAGCTAATGAATGATTCCTTAGGCTTCTTTGATGGCCATTCATAATTCTCCTGTGCTTAGTAGCAGCATCAGTTCTTCATCTCATTCCAAAGAAAAGCTAACCATTTGAGGATTAGTCCACTCTACTTAGGACTTTTTACTTTTTACTAGGCCCTTTCCTTGTTTCCAGGGCCACTCCACCCACTCTGCTCTGCCCACACTGTCTTAGCTGGGCCACAAACATACTAGCCCACTGAGTACCTACTGCTTCCACCATGATGCTCTTCCATACCCATGTCCACAGCTGTCTTTCTTCCCTTGTGTAAATATTTAGCTAAAATCCACCTTCTTGGAGTCCTTCTGCGATAGTTGGGTTTGGATTGTCTTCTCCTGACATCCCCATATTTCTGCTTTAGTTATCATCTTGTGACCCTCTTGTGTTGTCTTGATTAGTATATCACCACTATAAACTGAGTTGCCTCTGCTGTATTCCTAAAATTTAGCAGAGAGTCAACCAATTAATTATCTGCCACCAAATGCGTGAATGGGTGGATGGACAGATGGATGAATACTTTCCTATTGTTTTAACCAGGATGCAATGCTTACTTGATTACTTTACCTCTTAGCAATCAAGTGTTTCTTTCTATAATATAGCTTAATAGCATGATGTAATATGTATTTAAAAGTATATGACAGAGTTCTGTCAGGCCTATCCTCCAAATGAATGCAGTTTTCAGTGTAATTACTTTAAGCTCCATGGAAATCACACCTATCGATCTAGAATTGCATGGTTCTTTATCAAATTGCCTTTAAAAAATTATTGATACTCCATTATGTTTCTGAGCCCATCTCTGTTTCTCAATACATAGAAATCTAGAGAGAGAGCCTGGGTATCAGAGAGGGAAAGACAGAAAGATGCAAGGAGAGGAAAGTAGTTGAAAATATTGTTATGCTAATACCTCCCCCATAGCTAGTGTCGACCAGTCTCAATGAGCTTTTGTTATATCTAAGGTGCAGTTCAATTTGTAAGAAATTATTACAGTGTCTAAGTCCTAGAAGATGCTAGCTAAATTACCATTTCAAAAGTGAGATTACTATAAAAGGGACAAGCACAAAGTCTTACCCGAAACGTTGTTGGCATTATTGACTGGCGAAAGCTATGATAAGGTTTATTATAAGCCAGAGCCACCAAAGAAAAGTTGTCTCAGTAAAGAGGCTGCTCCTAAAAGCCCATGAAAGTAGTTTCTGTATACTCAAGTCAATTAAGAAGCCTAATTAATGGCATCCTATTTCAGTAGTAATGAGGCAACCCTTTGGCATTGTTTGGGGCTTTGTGACAAGGGAAAATGTGAAGAACAGTAAAATGTAAAACATGAACATGGACCATGCTTGGCCTTACCCAGATCAAAAGACTGCTGGAATTTCAGGATGAAAATGTTAATAGATCCAGTGCCTCCCCCACCCCCCACCCCGTGTGTGTGTATGTGTGTGTGCCTCTCTCTGTCTCTGTCTGTCTGTCTGTCTGTCTGTCTGTCTGTCTGTCTGTATCCCTCCCTCTCTTTCTCTGTCTCTCTCTGTCCGTGTCTCTGTGTCTCTGTCTCTGTCTCTGTCTCTCTCTCTCTGTGTGTGTGTGTGTGCATATACTGCTGTGTGCATGCTTGCATGCATGCATATATGAATGTGTGTGTGTAAACCAGAGTTCATCCTCAGATGTTTCTCTGAAATCATCCATCTTGTTTGTGACACAAGCTTTTTTATTGGTTTGGAGCTTACTGGTTTGGCTAGGCTGACCAGCAAGCCATCAGGCCCAAGAATCCTCATGTCTTTCCAGGTCTGAGTTACAAGCACATACTATTAAGCCTGGCTAGTTTTCACTGGTGCGGGGACTGAACTCACATCTTTATGTTTGTACGGAAAGCTCTTCATTGACTGAGCCATATCCCCAGCCCTGACTTTTTTTCCTTTGAGGCAGAGTCTCCACAGCATAGCCTGGACTCCAACTTGATAATCTTCCTCATACGTCAACCTCTCAAACGCTAGAATTATAGCTGTGCACTACTGCACTGGACAGAAATGTACTTATACATTTATATTTATATGGATGTGGAATATACTCAAAGATCACAAAGCTAATACGAGTCTTTGTACCAGATAGGAGTATTAGGCGACCTGTATTACCAGGTGACCCATAGGTATATCTTCACACTTGAATTGTAAGACTATTATTTGGATAACTATACTTGGACATTTTATTTTCCAATTCCCTTGGAATTGGTGTTCCTGATGGTTGCTTATTCCCATGTATACAAAATGCTAATTTGTATGGATATAACATTGCAATATAGTATTTCATCTTTTATTCAAATAAGGCTAACTTATGGTATAACAAGTTACAAAACCGTCCATCATAAAATGGTTTAATTATGAACAAGCATTAGAATAATGTGTCTTTTTTACATTGTTCTAAGCTTCTCATTCAAATTATGATCTATCAATACTCATCAGACACGAACTTACACATGATGTTTAGAGCAGATTATGCACAATGGCCGTGGCACACCTGGTCCCCTGAACTTAAGCTTACAATGTGTGTGTGACAGCTATGGAACTTTGAAAAGAAAGGACCAACAACTGGGCCAGGGAGATGTCTTAGTGGATAAAGTACTTGGTATGCAAATCTGGTGCCATGTGTACAGATGCCCAGAACCAATGTAAAAAGACAGACTTAGAAGCTTACATGTCTACAGTCTCACCATACCCTAACAGGGGTTGGAAGACAGAGACAGAGAAAGTCACCAGAAGCTCAGGGTCCAGCTAGGCTGGCTTACATATTAGTCAATAAAGGGGACATTGTCTTACACTCAACTTCTATATGTGATCTGTGGTGTATGTGGCCCTGGACTCACACACACATGAGCATAACACACAGTCACACAGACACAGACACAGACACAGACACAGACACACACACACACACACACACACACACACAACTGAGAAGTTAGTGTCTCATATAATCTGAGACAGAAATATAGAAAGATGGAGATGAGTGAATATCAAAATTAGCAGCCTTTCATACTCATTCAAATGGTTCTCCTAGGTCCATATGCATTTATTTATGCTCAAGTACTGGCGTATAGCCAGAGAACCATGGGAGAACTGTTTTTCCTTTTTGCCAAGTGAATAGCTTCAAGAATTTGTTGATGAGTTGAAGACAAACAGAAGTCATACAACTGAGGCTCCAGTCACAGCTCTGCCACTTACTGGCTACTTAACTTGAAGCAAGCACTTCTTATTGCCATAGCAATCTCATTTCTGAGGTGGGACTATCAATGGCGTCTGCCTTGAGGACTTGATATGAAGATAAAATAAGCACTGGTAGCAGTCTTAGAACAGCACTGAAAGTCACAAGACTCAGCTAAGTGAATGAGTCAGTGAATGAATGAATGAATGTTTAAAACCAAATATATCAGCCGATCTGTTCTCCTATCTTTTTGAAGACTTATTTTTCTTCCTTTATGTGTATGAGTATTTCGCCTGCATGTGTATCTGAGTACCATGTTTGTGCCTTGTAGCTGTGAAAGCCAGAAGCCAGTACTAGAACCCCTAGAATTGGAGTTACTGATGGTTGTGTGCTACCATGTGGGTGCTGGGAAGTGAACAAGGGTTCTTAACTGCTGAGACACCTCTCCAGCCCCTTTGTTCTCTAGAAACATAATATGTTATTTTATCATTTTTAACATTAGTTTCTTTATTGGAAAAACTGGGAGAATACTTTCTGTTTCTCGGTACTTTCTGCAACATCAAATAAAATGGTGTTTTTCACCAATGAAATAAAAAACAAAAAAGAAAAACTGTATAGGTAACTCTGTGGTTTTTAGAAAAATAAATGATTCTTGTTATATTCATAGGAATATTAAATCATTTTTGAAGGCCAGTATGCCAGTATATACCCTCTTCTTATCCTCTTTTGACAATTAAATTCACTTCTAATGGTTTATCTTACTGACATGTAAAACTACACAGGCAAGAATGCATACTACTCTATTGTTTGTAATGGTGAATAGTGAAAAAGATACAGGTCATTTGGTGAGGAACTAGTTAAAGTCATTTACAGGAAATCTAGATAATAAAGTCACATGTACTCATTTAAGGAAATGAACTAGTTATCCAAATATAGAAAGAATCCAATACATTATTATAGTAAGCAGTTCTCTGAAGACTAGCATAGGATAAGGATCGTACATACGCCTCGACTCTGCAACTGCAGATAACATCTGAAAAAAATTGCATCTGTACTGAACATGAGTGGGTGTTTGTTCTTGTCTGCATTCTCTAAACAGTGAACCTAACTTATAGCTTCTATATCATTTGTATTGTATTAGGTACTCATGTAGGCAATAGGCAAATTTTAAGCCATGTTATTTAAAAGCTTTGAGCATCCAAAGGTTTTAGTCTCCTCGAGCATTCCTGAACCTCAAGTATTCCTGAACCAATTTCCCATAGATTCCAAAGGGAATGTATACCGCATATACATGCATATACACATATACATATATAAAGTATACATAAACATTTAAGATATGTATTCTGTTATGTATAACCAGCTTGATATACATCAATAACTTGATCCAAGGATGAATATCACTTTGTTTTCTTTACTAATCGCTCAAGGAACTTGTCAAAACCCACAGGGTTATGCAGTGCAAGGAAGACAGAAGATCAGTCTGGCTCCCAGCTTCAGGGTGTGCTATCACGGTAGCTTTTGCTCAATAGTTTCAATGGTGCTTTTTGCTTCTGGTGGTCCTGGTACTAGGAAGCTGATAGGATGTCTCACTCTGGGAGCAATGGTGGCCTAGGTTTGTTCCAAAGAGATACAGACATTATCAGTTTGTGTTAATTATCTCTAAATCAAGAAAGACCTTCTGTGGGAGACTTAGACCTTGGTGGTAAGTTGGTATCCTTGGGCTCTGCCTGGGGAGTTCTCAGTTTCTTTTTCTGTTGAGCCCAAAACACCGAACTAGTTTCTCTGATGTATAAAAGAGACTAGGCTGTTGAAAACTTCTTTCTTAGAAGGAAACAGAGGTGGTGGCATAGCTACAAAACATGCTTCCTAAACCCAGAATAGAACTGGCATTTTCTAAGGTAGATGCATACACACTGGCCCCATGGGGTCTCACCCTAAAGCACTTGGTGACTGATGGCCTCCAATATCTATGAGCAGAAGAGGGGTATCTTAGTCAAGGCTTCTCTCTGAATCTTTCTCTTCAGGCAAGCACATAGATTAGGAAAACTGACTCTTATGATGCACATATTTGATCTCTATTTCTTAAAACAGTCACATGTTTGCTTGTTGACATTACATATGCATAGACATTTCAAGGAAGAACACTCAAGAAATTATCAATAGTATTTATTTTTGAGGAGGAAGTATGATGGCTAGGAAGGAGCTTTGTCTGGCATTTAACATTTTTTTAAATTAATCATTATCTTTATTTACATCCCAAATGTTGCCCCTCCCTCCGAGTCCCTCCTCCCAGAGTTCTTCACCCCATATTCCCTCCTCTTTGACTCTGAAAAGGTACCCCCCATCCTCCTTCCCTGGGGCATCAAGTCTCTACAGGATTAGGCGCATCCTTTCTCACTGAGGCCAGACAAAGTCCTCTGATACATATGTGTCAGAGACCACAGACCAGCCTGTGCATGCTCTTTGCCTGATGGCTTAGTCTGTGGGAGCTCCCAGAGGTTTAGGTTAGTTGATACTGTTGGTATGTTATATTTTGCTTTACACATTACTGTTTTGCTTAGACTTTTTAAAGCTTATTATAGTTAGCAAACAAAGCAAAAATTAAGAAATGGATCATTTGATGGGGTTTGGAGATGACTCAGTGGTTAAGAGGATGTGCAGCTCTTGCAGAGAATCCAGTTTCAGTTCTTGGCATTCTGGTTTCCACCTGACAGCTCACAACCATCTGTAACTCCAGTTTTTGGAAATTTAATGTCCTCTTCTGGCCTCCATGTGTACTGCACACACATCTGCACTTCAATAATACAGAATACTCACATACATAAAATAAAAACAATCTTTTTTAAGATAATGAATAATTTTGAAAAATAATGTAATACATATATATATATATTTGGGAAATGGCAAGTATTAAAAAGACAATTCTTTCCTTTCTGTAGCTCATTGTCATATATGATCTCCTATCTAGATGGGACAGGTTAAGCCTGTTTAACATGTCTGATATGAATGCAGGTATTTATCTTTTTCAGAAAACATTTGGAATGTTTGACAGCAGTCTGGTATGTATGAGGATGCAGGTTCATGTGGGTGTATTTCCTCCTATAATCTACTGTATGTAGTTACTTGAGCTGAACACTGATTAAGAATATCATATCACAGACCATATCACAAATAGAGAAAATTTGTTCGTCATCATCTCTATCTGGAAGCTAGAATATGTTTTGTTTTAACAAAATGATTATATTATGTGTTTAAGAGAAGGCCATGGGCACTACAGTACAGGGTGCATCACTGCAAAAATAACTGCTGTCATCAATGATGGAAGAGTAAGTGTATCGCTGCTCTCCTCTGGTACCTGCTCACTGTCATAGGCATGCTGGTCCATGCTACAGAATCTCATTTCTGTGGGAGAAAGGTGAAAAATGCAACAGTGTAGTTGCTTCTTTTCCTGAAGCCTTCTCGTGGATCCTCTCAGAGTTAACTAGTATGTTCACTGCCATATTTGGTATTCTAGATGGATGCTCACTGGTAATGCCAGCTTCGTATGGAATTCCCAAGTAATGTGTGCCCGATATTAAACTAGATAGTCACTGTAGACTTTCAGATGTAAAATCCTTGATCTTTAAGTTGTTTGGACTACAGAAGTTTTAGTTTGGGTTTCTGTCACTGTCCCAAGGCAACTTCATTTTAGTGTGTACATCCACATCATAAGCCCATCATTGAAGGAAAATCAAGGCAGAAACCCTGAGGGAAGGGCTGAAGTAAAAGTCATGAGAGAGTGGTACTTACTGACTTGCTGCCCATACCCAGCTCAGCTTGGTTTCTTATATCATCCTTGTCCACCAGCCCACAAAGTGACAGCACTCATGTGAGCTGGACCTTCCCATGTCACCCATCAATCAGGAAAATGGCCCATAGACTTGTTCACAGGTCAGTTTGGTGGAGGGCTTTTTCTCAACTGGGGTTCCCTCTTCTCAAAGGATTCTAGCTTGTGTCCAGTTAACACAAAACCATCCATCACAGAGGGGGATGACAAACTCAAGGAGACTGGGTCATTTGACTTAGGAGTATAGTCCATATCTGAGTTACTTCTTGACAAAAGCAACTACTCTTGACAAAAGCAAACAAACCAGCTAAAAAAAATTAATCTAGACAAAAGCAGTTTCAGAATAAAGGACAAGAGCTTGAAACAGCTGGTCACATCACATCTACAACCAAGAAGCAGAAAGCCACAATATATGCTCAGGTCCTTTTCTTGACTTACTCAGTTTAGAATCTCCAGCAGGAAATGATGTCACCACTCACAGCGGGTAGTGCTTGCCACTTCAGTTAAAGACATCAAGATAATCCCCCTCTCAGACATGCCCAGATAACATCTCTCAGATGGGTCTAGACTCTGCCATGTTGATAATTAACACTGACTATTCCATCCAATATCTTTGTCAAAACGTAAGAACTATTATTGTGGACTGTTTGGAGTACTATGGAGCACTAGTTATTTATTGGACTGGGTGTTAGTATTCTGTCTAAACTCCATCTCCACAGTTACCTGGCAATACTCAGGCATGCTCCTCCCCACAGTTACCTGGCTACAGACAGGTAGGCCTGCCCACTATAAAAGGGGCTGCCTGCCCCCTCCTCAC
The DNA here is from genome assembly GCF_004785775.1 of Grammomys surdaster. NCBI lineage: Eukaryota > Metazoa > Chordata > Mammalia > Rodentia > Muridae > Grammomys > Grammomys surdaster. Next base: position 3,379,280 of record NW_021605377.1, on the reverse strand, counting down.
TCTCTTGATCTCTCGCCTGCAGGTTCTCTCTACCCCTCTCCTCTTCCCCTTCCTTTCCCCCTCTCTCCACGTGGTCATGGCCGGCCTCTACTCCTCACCTCCTTCACTTCTCTTTCCTTTCTCTCTCTCTTCTCTTTCCCCTCCATCTTCTTCTGCCTTTCTCCCCACCTTTGCCCTCTGCCCTGAATAAACCCCCTCCCCTCATGGAACAGGCTGGTCTGGTGTTGTCTGTCTAAGCTGTGGACTGAAATCTTTCACTGGGTATATTGATATCAGCATACATTATTGAATTCTATATAAATTTATTTGCAGTAAAGTCATTGGTAGTTGTACTTACATGTGCAGTTGGCAAACTTTGACATCTAGGCTCTAAAAGAGAACAGTACAGAAATATCTGAAGTTGATGCACTCAAGTGAACACTGTTTAGGAATTTTCTTACCCACCTCTGTTGGTCTTATACTAATAGAATGGTGCTGACTCCCTGGGAATAATCCCCGTGAATAGAAGATTAAGTAGAGAAAATATACTTTTTATTGGAACTCTGTCAGTTGTAAGCAAAAAGACTAAACTTATACTGCTTTAAACACATAAATAAGAGCAAAGCCCAGAAGCAGGGCAAACCTTGGTATTGGCTGTGTTCACGTCTCAAGTGATGCGAAGATTTCTTTCTCTAGAGGAGGGTTATTTTTCTGTATTACATGCCTGCAAAGCAACTCAAAGATATTATCTGGGTACCCAAGTTCAAGTCCATCAGAGAAGAGCAGGTGCTTCTCCTTCCTAATAGCCAAAATATTTTAACTGGCCTTGTGCCCATTTCTGAACCAAGAGCAATATCCAAAAAGTATAATCTAGTTGGTTAGGAGGGAGTCATGTGTCCATGCTTGGAGCCAGATGTGGAGTCAAACTCACTAGAAATTTATGGATTCTAATATAGGTGAGGAGGCCTGGTTTCCTAGGAGACTGTTGAGATAGGTATGTTAGGAGAAAATACACCACAAAACAAAAGAAAATGTATCTGTCTTTTTTGAAGGTAAATGCATTTACCCAAAAGAGAAGGGGTCAGATAGAAGACCCTAATTGAAGGGTATTTCCTGGGGTATAACAGAACCCAGATGAAGAACCTCAGCGAGGACATGCCTTGAGACTATGTTTGACAGTGTTGGATATGCCACCCTACAAAATGTTGATTATTTATTAGGCACTTGTATCTAAGGGGTTCTTTTGTTGTAAGTCTAATGGAAAGTATGGCCTTTTTCTTTGGAAAGCAGATAACTTTTTTATTTTTTATTTTTAGTGTAAATATTTGCTTTGTATTTCCCAACTATATATTTCTGTAAACAAAACAAAACAAAAAAACTTGTGAAGTACTGCAAAGTAGAGAGAAATCACTCAAACTTAGATATTTTCTCAGCTAGCATCATGGCATGCTCCCACTTACTTTGCATTGAATTTTTTATGAATGGCTTGCAGGGGTTAATGAAATAGTGGCAACTATTCGTTAGGAGCTGGGTACCTAGACATCAAGTTTCAAATATAGAAAGTTTGGAGGGCATTTAATGTATGAAAACAAACCTTGGAAGACAACTGCATTTCTCTGTGTTGTGTTCTAGGCTGCAGGCAAGACATTATTTTTCTCAAGCTCTGAAAGGTTATTTCTGTGATATTGGCTTAAATCAGAGAGTCAGATCAATCTGTCACATGTCCCTGAGTTTTCCAATCAGCAGGATTTACAATATTACTAATCATATTTTTATGTCATTTTATCTGTGTAAAGGTCTTGGATGGAACTCCGCAGAGAATATACAATGTGTCATACATTTTTAATGCACTTGATATTGGCCCTGCTGTAGAGCTTCTGTCCATTCATATTGGTGGATTCTCACATTAAATCATTTTTTTTAACCAGTAAAAAGAAAGTAAAGCCAGGCAGACTGCATCCTTTCCCTCAGCCTTTCCAGATACCACTTCCTTACAAACGGAAATCCCAGTTAAGAAAAGGTTGTCTAAGAATGAACTTCCATAGTGTGTTATCCTTGAACCTTGTCAACCGATTTCCTGTGTACTGGTGAGCACCTCAGATCCCTGTTAACTGAAAAAGATTGAGGTTCTCGTTATTTTCACAAAACGCTGCTCTGACGTTTCTCTCATTGTTGAGACACTGTCTGAAAGATCCCTCGACCCTGACTCAGGAACTATAAAACATGTCCATTCAAACTCAGCCAAAGTGAAATCCTCTGGATGTTCCTCACATCTCCAGGATCTGTCTTACTCCTGTCTCTTGGTCTGGAGAGCCACCTACCTAAATGCTCCTTAGTCCTGTTTATTCTTCCAGGCTTCAGCGATCTCTTCCTAGAATTGTAGTGTTTCCTCTTTTGTCAATCTGCTCAGGAGCCCGGACACAGCTGTTAGAAATTTCTAGCAATTCACCAGCCACCATTTTTTTTTTAATCTCCATCTCTTCTCTTTTATTTCTCAGTCTCACATCTGACCACAGGAGGCACTCTTCTGGTGAGGAACCAGAATGTTCTTAGTCACATCGCTATGTTTCAAATGGAGTGGACACAGATCATCTCCTAGCCTTTTGCACTTCAGGCTACAAACCTTGAAAAAACCACTGATACAAGAGACTTCCCTCAAGAGATCTCCAAGTCAGAGCTGCTTTTGACCACATTAGCTGAGCTAATGGGAGAAGATCCCTTTAAGGTTCCACGCTGCTGCTCTGTTGCCTCTGAAGTGACTGGACCACAATAACCCCTCTTCTCTTCAGTGGGTTTGCCTTAGGAGCTCCCATTGCCTGCCTTGGCTATTCTAGAGCCCAATTAGCCTTAAGTGTATTCAATTCTGGTTTTAGAAACATCTTTCCTTGAATGTGTAACTCACTGTCAGCTGCCATTCTTTTCTCTCTTATAGGCAAAAATCTTGAGTGGTTCGGAGTAGCGATCACAGTGTCTTTGCTTCCAGTGTATTCCTCTGATCTCTGCCCAGTTAGCTTGGACCCCACCAACACTGTCCCAGACTCTCGTCTTACAGAATCAGGACTCAAGTCTACTATTGATTTACTTTTTGCTTACCACTTGACCCCCAGAACTACTTCACTCTCCTGTACACTTCCTGCCTCTATGCCTGTCCATCTCAATCTTTTGTGGATTTTCAACGGTTAGGAACCTCAGAGCTCTTTGCTGGCTGTTTCTTTCTTACTGTGTGTCGTTTCCCTGAATGATCTTATCTACCCCAGTGGTTTTAATCACTATCTTAAAATAGATGATCCTATACTGACCAACACCCTTAGGGTTTGAAAAGATGGAAGTCCAGTATACATGTTGGTTCCATATTGAGAGCATCTAGCATTTGATGAGGCTCATGTCTGGTTGTACACATGTGCTCCAAGAACATTCAAGCTCCAACTGTCACTGAGGTAGAGTGCCTTTGCATAGCCACTTAGCAATCTCAGTAAAGGTATTTTCTCTTACAATAATAATAATAATAATAATATTGGTGATTATGATGATGATGGTGGTGATGACGACAATGACAATGACTTATCTGTGAAGTAATTCCTATGGTGATAGTGGTAAGTATTCTGAGCAGTCAGGACCACTTCACATGTCTATACTTGTGATGGCAGTAAAAGGAACGAGTAGATATAGCCTCATCCAGACTACACAAATTGATTGTAGATGAAACGTTTCTGTTATTCAGAGACAGGAGGACATAATAAATGGGTAAGGCCATCTGTCTTCAAAACAACTCCCAAGCCTTAAATTTCACCTTATACCTTTCTCAGGCTAGATTTCTACACACCAAGCTGCCTTCTTGGTGCTTCTTTTAGGATATCTCAAGCTCAGCTCCACTCGGCCTTCCTCACACACCTCCTTGTCCTCCTCTAGCCGTCACCTTTGGAATGGAAGTGGCTCCCTTTCTATGCAATTGTCTAGATCAAAGCTTCTGAGACCATAGATCATGGGAACAAATGAATGTGAGGTTGCAATATACATATACATCGCATATATACATCACACACATATAAACATACATGTATGTATTTATACACACACACGTGTATGTGTATGTGTATATATATATATATATATACATATATATATATATATATCAGTTTCTGAATACACAATGGCTAAAATTTAATTCAAAACTATACTGATTGATTATGAAATGTTTCTGGCAGTGCTCATCAACGCTGTATCACGTGATACCCTACAGTTGGTTCTGAACTCACACACACTTGCTTTGCCCTCTGTAGAGAGTCACATCATGTAACACAAAGAATTCTGCCTAAATACCTTGGCTCAGAATCCAGACTATTTCCTGTTAGGATTGCAGTGTCTGTACGATATAGTCAAAATTTTAGTTCTTATAGAAACACTGGTTCAATTGCAGGAAACAAAGGGTTTTAATATTTTCCTACCATTTTTCCTCAGCATTAAGTATCCAGTTAGTATATCTTTGAGTGGTATTGTTTTAGACAAACTATCTCTTTAGTACAAACATTTGATTTAGTCTTTAATAAATCAAATATATTTGCTGAAATTATATATCATATATAATTGATATGTTTATATATAATTTGAAATTATTATAGAATTATATAATATGTATAATTTAAAAACAGGTTTCTTTATTATTTATCATCAGTATATATTTAATATATAAACCTGTTTTGTATACCAATATTTTTAGGTTCATATAAAATTTTCTTATGCAAGAGGGCGTCATAGGTGGAAACAGTTTAAAAAGTTGGGGATCAGAGGTCTGTACCTCCCTTGATTCTTACTCCCCTGCTACCCACATCCAAACCCAAAAGCTGTGTGATTCCAAAGATTCAGTTTAGAAACCATAAATACCACCCCTGTCAGAACCACAGCTAAAGCATCAGTACCAACTTTGTACTTGACTCTTGAATTTTTTTTTTAGAACTTTAAAGCACACTCGTCCAGACTATGGCTTACCTACTGCTGAAAGCATTCCTAACTGGCACAGTGGCCTTCACGCATTCTAAGCTGTACACTAACCTCTTACCTTAGACCACCCATATTTTATTATGACATATCATTTAGCTATAAATGTCTTTAGCAATTATATTAATCTTGATAACTCTCTCGAGCACTTCCGTACCTCCTAAGCCTAGCAGAAAGCCACAGACCTGGGAAATGATTTACTATTGGCTAAATGGTTGCACAAGGTGTCCCAAGCCCTATCTTCTTACTAGCCCAGTCATTAGCACGCTAGAATCAACTTAGCTGAGAAAAATCAGAGTTGACACAGTTTTACTGGAGATCTGGAGGTACTATTCTAAACAGTATAGACGGCTCTATAAAGTCAGCTTTGGGCCTGGATACTTTTTCAGGAAGGCCCACTCTAAACTTCTTGCCCTAGGTTTGGAATTCATACATAAAATGATGACCATAGTTGGATATGTTGAAATGAAGAGCAATATTCTTCCAGCAAAGACATTGTATCTGTGTCCAAAACATGGAACTGGTAGTCATTTCTACAAAGAAGTGTTCTCTCTTCACTTAGAAAGTCAGTTTCTCTATATGCATGTGTGTATCATTCCAGGTCGGAAGACAGCTTGTCGCCTGTTCTTGCCTTTGGTCATGTAGGTCCTGGGGATCAAACTCAGCCCTTAAGAGGCAAACACTTTTAGCAGCTGAGCCATCTCACAGTCCCTCTCTTGGTTTCTGCTTTGAGGGCTATTTAGGGGGTGGTGGGTCGTACAGGGCTTTTGCTATTGTGTCTTGAATATGAGACGGTTCCCCAGGATCACGTTTAAACACCCATGTCCCTCCTGGCAGTGCTGTTTGAAAAGGTTATGGATCCTTTAGGGAATGGAGCTTTGCTGGAGGAAATACGCCTCCAGCGTCACTCAGGAAGGTTTTGAGATTTTGTAGCCTGGCCACTTCCTGTTCTTTCTTTGTCTCTGGATCCAGTGGTGCCATGCTCCCATGGTATGCTTTCCCCACCATGGTAGACTGTAGCCCCTCTGGAATGGCAAACTTAACTAAGCCCGTTGCTTCTGCTAGAGAATTTTATCAGAGTTACGTCAGCAATGAAACTACCAGAGCCACGTAGCTCAGGCTGGCCTCATCTCTAGGCAATCCTCCTGCTTTTGCTTCAAGTGCTTGGATTATAGGATCATGTCACTGCGCAGGGCTTTGCTCACCCCTGTTCTTCCTGAAGTGACCTATTTTCTCAGTTTATGTCTTACCAGCGCGTTTGCAACCACGGCGCAGGCGCAAACACTATGTCTTCTACTGTAAGTGACCACAAGGAGTGTATCACAACCGTGGCCACTAGTGCATGGCTTCAACATCAGGGACAATAGAAACAATGAGGCTACGGAAAGTGGTTGCTATGCCTACTTGTTAGGAGCAGTGGTTTTCAACCTTCCTAATACGGACACCCATTAATCCAGTTCCTTTTGTTGTGATGACTACCAGGAATAAAGTTATTTTCATCATTACTCCATAACTGTAATTTTGCTAGTGTTTTGAATTGTAATATGAATATTTTTGGAGAGAGAGGGAGAGAGGGTTGCCAAGGGGGTCCCATCCCACAGGTTGAGATGGTTTAGAGGTTTCTCTACCGCTCAACATCAGCCGGAATTTGGGCTCAATTCTGACAGATCTGGTTTTTTTTTTTTTTTGAAAAGATGAAAATATCTTTCTGTATAAGAAACTTACTATTATTATTATTATTATTATTATTAATTATTATTATTTGTACTTTTAGTCATCTTAAAAGACAAACAAAATAGAGATGTGCTTGACATAGTTAGAGATCAGAGCTGCCCCAGGCTCAGGAGTTTTCAAACTCCAGCTCAAGTAATCAGACTCCAGCAGCCTGCAGATGGGCACATGGGTGAACGAGAAGGGCCTTTCTCCTTCTGGTATCTTCCCTTTTCAATGCGGTTGCTCCAATGCCCACCATAAAACACTAATCAGATGGTGCTCCCCTTGAAGCACCGGATGTTCAGTCATCGTCCATTCACCTTGTGAAAAGACGAGTCAAGCTTCCCTCACCCAGAACCCTGAACTTGTAAATTCTCTCAGACTCAGAACTTCTTGAGCACCAGCGTAATGCTATGAATGGAAAATTCCACATGTGACCTCATGCCACCCCAGGTAAAACCAAGGAGTGTGCAAAATGACCTTGGTGCCGTGTGCCTGGTTATATGAAATATAAATAAATGATGTATCTCGGAGATATATAATATTGCATGTGAAAATACTAAAAACTTTGAAAAGTGTTTGAAATTGGGAATGTTTCCGGTCTTACTCAAGCATTTCAGGAAGGCATAGCTAACCTCTGCAAGCTTACCAACATGGCTTCAGACCACTCTGTCCATGGGCCCCAGGCTTCTTAGATATTTGCTCAATCACCTGTCTTTTGGAATTTTGAGCCAGTTCTCAGTTTGTTTGTACTAGAACATTGGGCTAGAACATCCCTTCGTTATCTGTGGAACATCACACCAAGTAACACATTCCTTGTTAGTTGTAGCTTACTCTGCTACTGTCAGAGGAAGGAGACACAACTTATTCCCTTCTCCCATCTTACCAGATGGCTTTAAAAGGTTTTGTATTTTATTTACTCGTGTGTGTGTGTGTGTGTGTGTGTGTGTGTAGGGGTGGTGGTGGGTGTGTATGCTATGACACACATGTGAAGACAAGAGAACTACTTTTCATGGTGAGTTTTATCTTTCCATTTGTTATGTGGGACTCTGGTTATCAAACTCCAGCCACAAGACTTGTGACAAGTGTGTTTCCATCTTGCACCATCTTTGCAGTCCTTAGATGACTTTACTCTTAAGATGTACTCACCTTTGTGTGCGTGTGCGCATGCACGCGCTTATGTGCATGCACTTGCTCTCTCACATGCACCCATAAAGTCGAAAAGAGAACACTGGATCCCTTGCAGCTGGAGTTACGGCAGTTGTAAGCTGTCTGATGTGGGTGCCAGGAACCGATCTCAGGTCCCCTGAAAGAGCAGGAAGCGTTCTTATCTGCTGAGCCATCTCTCCAGCCACAGCACCCCCACCCATGGCTCTGTTATGGCACACATACCATGAACTTGGTTCTCTCATAAACCTCTTTTGAACTGTCTCTTTCTTTAGTTGTGTGAGGAAACACAAATAATGTTCAGATTTCCTCTTAGGCATGCTCTTGGGTTTTATTGCTACTTTGCCTTTTAATCTTAGATTTTCATGGATTTGTCCCTGTTTTAGGTAGAATGGAAACTCCCTAGAGTTTTAGGTAATGTCACATTCTGCTGCAACTAAGGCAAATGTTAAATAAGTATATTTTAAAAGGTCTGGGTGATTGTTCCAAGACCACACCTTCAGGGAAAGAACGATGTAGGTACTGAGCCAGTCTAGGGATGTGCTACATTGTTGCTTAACTAAATGGGTCCTTAATAGCATCTAATTGCAGTATTTGGCCCATTTCTTTTAAATGTATACAATCAGAATTACAGATTTTCTATGACAGCTTAGCTTCACACCAGATAAAACAAATGTTTCCTCATTAATCCCTCCATAATAAGGAGAATTTTTCTCTGTGTTTCAGAGAGTGCTGGCCTCTATGCTTAGGCAGATGAAACCCCTCCTTGGTTGGTATTACTCCTTTATTCAACAGTGAATACATTGTTCTACTTTGGAGTATACATTTTAGAATGGCAACTGTCACTGTGGCTACTGTTTCACTGTCACCATTGTTGATGCACTGGAGAGTTTCAAAATCTGGGGAACCCTATAGAACTGTGGTTCTCTACCTGTAAGTCAAGACCCACTTGGTGGGATAAATGACCCCAACGCCTAAGGTTTCCCATGGTCACCTATGACCATCTGAAAACACAAATTGTTACATAATGATTTTTAATAGTAGCAAAATTCCAGTAATGAAGTAGCAATGAAAATAATTTTATGATTGGGGGTCACCAAAACATAAGGAATTGTATTGAAAGGTGGCAGCATTAGGAAGATTGAAAACCACTCTTATAGAGCCATCCATTGATATATTACAGACTGGATCCTTTAATATATATAACATCTTAATTACTTAAAATTCCCCGGGTGCAATACCTCTGTCCAACCATTAATCAGATGACTAGGTAGATCATATTATCAATAATTGTATTCTTCTTAAAGTGGGTGGATTTTCATTATGTTTTAATTTTTGTGTGCTTTTTTAAAATGAAAGTTACCTTGGTTTCTAGTTGAAAAGATATCTCATGGTTTCTTTTATGTGGGCACCTCAAACAGAAATGAGTTCTTTTCCTATAACCCTGCCCACCTTCAGACCTGGCTTTCCTCCATTCTGCTACTGATTCCACGGAGAAAGTAGATTCTTAGAAAGGGGCCTCTCCACTCTTTTAATAGGCAGAGTTGCAATCCCAGCTATGACCGAACTTCAAATCAAGGCAAGTGGAAGGTCATATTCAGGATATTAATGAGAAACACATTTTTCTTCTTCGGTAGCTATTACAATGATAGATGTCAGTGCAGTGGGCTAGAGGAAACCTCACCATCTTGAGTGTTATCAGTCGTTGTTAAATCCCACACACGCACATGCCATTATACATCAGCTCTGTGTAGCCAAACTAAGGCCCTGGCCACCTCCCTGTCCTGCCTGTCACTTGGCTGTCAAATCCCAAGCAAATAAATTTCCCTTGTTACCGATTCAATGAGGAGACGGCTAGAGCCCAATTTTGAATCTTTCATTCCTAAGTTGGGTTCAAGCCAGGTCAAAGGGTGGGAGTCAGGTAGCAAAACAAATTCTTCATCTCAGGAGATGACCTGCAGCAACAGAGGCCTGTTTACCCAAATGATCTTGATCTGTAAATCCTACCTCTCTGTCAGCTGTAACCAGGTTTAGTGACAGTTTTAAGGGCTGCTGTTTTACTAGGCAGTGGTCAGACCTGATCTTTGAAATTAGAATGGATGAGAAAGGAGATCAGTCTTGGATGATGCAGAGTGAGAGGGAGAGAGGAAAATATGTAGATAGGATTAACATGGCATTAATCCATTGTGTTCGTTCTATCCTTCATTCGCCAGTCAGCTTTTATTGCCAGCTTATTAGATGCCAGACACTGTGCTAAATTCTGGGTGTGTGTCTGTTGTCCCTTAGGCTGCCCTCGGGTTTGGTGATTTACTGGAAAGGCTCAGGGAGCTGTGGAAAGATATTCTGTTCAAGTGGATGGTTGTTCTAATGAAAGAATGAAGATTAGACTCAGCCAAGAGCAGGGAAGACACAGCCAAGCTCCCCATTGTTCTCTGTTGGTGGATTCACAGGAGGGCTTATCTCCCAATCGTGATGTATGATAATATACATATTCCCAACCAAGAAAATCCACAATGCCTTCATAACTAGGCATTTATTGGATGTGAACATACAGGTATAGGACACCTGGATGGCTGACCTTAGGTATTTGATCTCTAACCCTGACCCCTCTGAAGTCAAACTGATGTAGTACGAGCCAGGGCTTTAGGACAGCAATAGCAAGCATCCAGCATAAATCACATTGAAGGCTTAAGCTATCTGGTTGAGCCTAAGGCTCCTGGTGCACAAAGAGAGGTAAATTGGCCAGAGGGTTAAACCAGTAAGTCACAGGGGCTGATCAAAGCCGATCCACCCTACATTTGGCAAATTTCTATAGAGCAAATTGAATTAAGGGGAAAGCTAGAAAATGATGGGGTCATATTTGGTAGATCAGATCAGCATTTTAAAAAGACCACTGTAGTAGCCAATCCAGGGATCACGACAGGAGGTCTGGGGCTCACAGCAGGTGCCAGCCATAGCAGTCAGAAATGATGACTAGATTCTGGTGCATTCTGAACGTAGAGTCAGCAGAGATTTTGAAAAGACGGATGTGCAATGTGAAATAAAGTGGAACTGAGAGTGTCAGCTCAAAGTTAAGTTGAGATTTCCATGACCTGTAATGGAAACAACTTAGAACCAGTTTCCAGGACAGATTAGGGGTTCTGTTTTGCTTAAGTATGCTGAAACGGACATGTCTTTAACTTTTTAAAAATCTATTTATTCTATTTTAATGTACATGAGTATTTTGCCTATATCCATCTGTGTTTGTGCCTGGTATCCATGTAGGTCACAGGAGAGTATCAGATCCCCTGGAACTGGAGATATAAATAGTTGTAAGCCACCATGGGTGTGCTAGGAACAAAACCCCAGTTCTGTGCAAGAAAAAAATGCTCTTGACCACTGAGCCATCTCTCCAGCCCTGACGTGTGCCTTTACAATGTCACAGTGGAAGCATGGAATGGATCTTGCTCTTCATAGAAGCCAAGGATGGAGCTTTATAGCTCCAGGAAGATGCTATCATATTATGATATTTAAATTCACGAGCCAGATTAACATCCCTAAGGAAGAGAGACTAGCTGGGGGAAAGCCTAAAGACTGAGCCTTAACGCTCACAAAATGACTAAGGTTAGGGAGAAGATGAGAAACCAACTAAGACTTGACTAGTGGCCAGAAGGATGCTGAGAAAATATGTCCTCTGGAAACCAAGACCAGGAGGAGGAATAAAGACCATGAAAGCTGCCATGTCAGGGTCAGGAGGAGGGTTCTGGTGTCCCTGTCTGTGAAGGGCAAGGCCAATGGCGTTAGTAGAGTGATAGACTTCATATTAAAACCTTTAAAAATTATTTTCTTAAAATACCTCTGTTAGGTATTCAGGTCTTTGAATGTCCATAACCTGCTTTCTCAATATAACAAATTGATTTTTGTCACTCTTCTTCTGTTAGAGCAGTTTCTTTTTGACAACAAAGCCTTTTCCCTACTTTTATAAACAATAGAATTCTTTTGATTATTCAGAAGATGAATGTAGTTCTGAGGGTAGGCATTCAGTGAGAGAAATAGAGTGAGGTAAATAGAGAGTCAGTTCTACCTGGTCCTTAAAACTGAGATGAAACCACTCCTAACATTTTCATGGTAGGATCAGCCATGTTGATGTCGTTTCTGTCCCTGATAGTGAGATGGCAGACTGACTATTTGAACCATGTTGGTCTTGTTTATGTAGCTGTCCTCTTGGTACCAAAATCTATGGTTCAAATTAAAAAAATTAGTTAACGTGAAGAATATTGGTCCCTAGTGCAAGAATAAGTGCTTTGAAAATTCCTCGTTGAATTTTTCTTGATAACATTCTGTTATCATTTTGGGAGCTTGGCGGTACCCTAGACATGCTCAGCTGGCTGGAGCCTTTGGCCATCTCCTCTTCTCCCAGCTGAGGTTTCTTCCCCCTTCTTGATGCAATAGAAGACAGACACAATTTCAGGTTGCCTGGTTTAAAAGCAATTATACCTTGGGAGGATCTTGCTGCCTCTGATTTCTAAATGCTGGTTGTTTATAGAATTACTGCTCAGATCCCTTTAGTTCGAAATGAGCATGCCAATGAAACTGAAATGAGAAGCTGCACTTCTAAATTGGATTATCGGCTTCCCTGGTGGACTCCTTGCGCCAGCCCTCCCTCCTTCCTTCTGCAAAGTTGCCAGTGATTTGCAGCGGTTTAGTGAGATGGCCTATGTGGATGGTTGGGAAAAGGTGCATCTAGTTAACTTATTAGTGACTGTGTGTCTTGGGGATGCCTGTTGCCACAGTAACAGACCAACAGACCTCCTACCTGTATAAATTGGTTCTTAATTTTTACTTAAACTGATTGAGAGGAGGGTAAGAGCCAACGATCAGTTCGAAATTGGTGTCCTTCGAGGCAAACATTATTTTTAAAAACAGAACAAAATATTCAAGAAATTGTTCCTTGCTTCTTTCTCTCTTGTCTACCGCTTAGAAACCCATTTTGAACTTTTCTTTGTGACACGGAGTTGAAATCAATATAGCTATTTTGATATAATAGCAATTTATAACAGCTTGTTTTCATGGAGTACTATGCTGTTGTTGTTGCTTTGTACTGTCATAATTGACGAATATCAACACAATTGGTGGATGGATTGACGTTTTTTTGAGCTAACTGCTGCTATTGAGGCACACAGAGGCAGGAGAGCGAGGTGTCATTCCCAACTTGAAGAAGACTAGATGAGTGGTTTAATCCTTTCCCCTGCTGAATGGAATACTAGAAAAGCTAGCAGATTTGAAGAACACAATATCACTTTTAGGCAGATCAGGGCTGGGTTTAATATCAGTCATGTCTTCTTTTCATTTCTAAGAATGGACTTGATTTGAAGATGTGTTAAAGACATGTCTTTAATGAATTACTGCATGTTTGGGGTTATATAATAAAGATAATATGTTGCCTTCCTAGAATTTTGGAGTGAAGAATTAACTGTGGAAATGTAAGGCAGAATGGTTTTGACATTTCAAAAACCCCAACACAGGGATGGATATCGGACCAGAAGCACGATTGCTTTATGCTTGGAAGACAAAAGCAAGGATACTGACATCCTGCTTACAACCTTAGTCCATCAAAAGGATGGACTTAGGCCCTTTAAGGAGCACTTTATCTCCTCCTCCAAAGGGAATAAAAATCTAGAGACGTTTTCAGATGCTAATGAGAACAATGGCGCCAAATGGGAAAAACTGAATCTATTTCTATTCAGCTCACCGGTTTGGTGCTGTTTTTTAAAGATACCATGTACTAAATACCACTCAATCTTCCTGATAGACTAGAGAATGTTTTTATTTGTAAGGAGAGTCTTTAAAAACAGTCATTAGAGTTAAAGGAAAATTAGATTCAACAGTGACTCAGCTCACCTCTGCATACAAGTCCAGCTTCTCCCACACATAACAGGAAGCCCTGGGCTCAAACTCAGTTTCACATTAGAAACCCCTGAATAGTTCTCAGAAATCTTCAAGTACAGTCTTACAGATCAATTAATCAGGGGCTCCAGCATTTTCTCAAAAGCGCCCCAGGTGGTGTGAAATTTGGCTGCCCAGAAGGAGCAAGAAAGTAGAGGGTCTTTTCGTGTAGAGAATTCAGTAGTAGCAAAGAGAAAGCATATTTTATGATGTTGAGAACAAAAGAGAGATGCTTTTCATGATACTACTGTGTAACTTTTATAGTCAAGAAAAAATTACCTGAAATAAATGCTGGGCATGGCAGGCATTCAAGACAAATGGCATTTATTAATAACAGCTTATCTTTGACAAAGGACAGAGTAGATGTGTGTGTGTGCGTGTGTGTGCACCCATGTTCACACATGATGAGTGTGGATGCCAGAGCACAGCCTTCTCTGTTGTTTCTAGGGCGTTATCTACATTCTTCCTGATCCCCCATTCCCCATCAGGGAGTTTCACTGAGATTTGAGACTCACTGTATAAGCTAAGCAACTTGTCTAGCCAACTCTAGAGTTCGGTCAGTGCCCATCCCTGCAGCATAGAGATATAAGCACGAACCATAACACTGAGCTTTTGAAGCACTTGCTGAAACCTCAAGTGCTCAAGCTTATAGGTTAAGAACTTTAATAAGTGGGCCATCTCCCCAGCATCTTAGTAAGTACTTTTCTATGGCATATCTCCACATCTTCATAGTGGTCCTACGTGGAAGATGTATTTATTGAATTGGAAAATTAAGAATTAGTCTCTGAATAACGTAACACATCTAGGATAGAACTGCCCTTGGAGCCAAGAGAGATTCCACCATTCCCATTGGATTCATGTCTATCCTAGGACTTTACTTGATGAAGAAGCTTCCTCTGTTTATAGCTGTCTCTCAGACCTAGGGGAATGAGGCCGTCCTCTGTTCTTCATTAGATTTGTCCCTATGCTCCCCGTCTACAGTTACTCTTCCTATTTATTTTATTTTCCTATCTTCTCATCCCTGCCTTTTCCGGTTTCCCTGCTAAGGCCAATATGAAAATGTTTACATTGATCACTTCGAAAGCTATTTCCCGGTACAATACATACTTTGGTTTGTAATCATCATTTGTCTACATTCAACTCATGGTGTGTATTTCATTAAGCACACTTAAGCACGTGGAAAAAAAATGGAAGAGGAGTGGTATCATTGTTTATCTAGGATTTGAACTATTTCCCTAGTGTAAGAATGTGACCAGCAATCCTCTGTATGGTAAAACTGTACCAGCCCCTAAAGGGTCTTTCCTACAAACTTAGACCAAAAGGAGTAAATAAAGAGCAAAGGATCCATGGAATTCATGTCTAGAATGGGCAATTTTCCTGCTATGAGTGAGTCCCGCTTACTCGAACTTTGGAGAAATCCAAGAGCTGCTAGGGATCTGATCTAATATGGTGACTTAAAGAATAGTGTGAAACAGAGGTGAATCCTTGTGTAAGTCATGATAAATAATGCCTCTGTCTGCAAGTAGATGATTCGTTGTAATTGAGACTCCTGTTTCTAATATAGTTGGGGAGAAGACCTATTAAGATATCAATAGGCTGCCTCCATTTATATAGCATTGTGGTGGGTGTAATTGGCGAGTGTCTCATGTTTCTATGTTTCTCCACTCCCTGACTTATTTATGAGTGTTACATAGTAATGAAAAGATAGGCTGCAATGAACCACTGCCAGGCACAACTGCTCCCAATGTGACTAACAGTTTCTTCTCCTTCTGATGAAATTGTTTCTTTCTTTCTCCCTATAATCATTAGTCTAGTCTGTGTTTTGATGATAAAACAGAATTAGAAAGTTGGCTATCCATAATTAATACATGTTTACTATGCCAAATGGTTTCTTGCAAGAGAAAATAATTGTCAGAAATGGTAGGGAGGGGTGCTCAATTCTGTTGGCTTTTCTTTTATATTTGATGTGTGTGTATGTGTTCCTTTTATATTCTTTGTGTATATGTGTATATGTGTGTGTGCACACACACACATACAATGCACACATATGTACCATATGCGTTGTTTGGTGTGGATGTGAGTATGGAGGAATGAAGTGGACGTCAGCTCTACTCCCCGATTTCTCTCCATTTTATTAATGTGCGTGTGTTTGGGAAGTGGATTGTGAACAGATATGTGCCATGACCTGAATGCAGAGATAAAAAGACAACATAATGGACTCTGTCCTCTCTTTTCACCTTACATGGGGTCCCGGATCCCAACTCAGATCATCAGACTTGGGTTGCAAGCACTTTCCATCTCACCAGTCTGGTCCTCTACTTTATTTTTTGCAATTTATTTTCTCACAGACACTGGGGCTTACTGACTGGCTAGGCGGTCTACTCAGAGAGCTCTGGAAATTCCATGTCTTCTTCATCTCAGGACCAGAGTTATGAATATGCAGTACCATAACTACCTTTATGTGGGTGCTGACATCTAAAGTCAGATCCGAATGCTTGTTCAGCAAGCCCTGACCGAACTCCTGTGACTTTCAATGGGCAAAATCGTTTCAGTTGCCTGATGCAGGAAGGGTATGTCCTGAATGTCTGTAGTGAGGAGGGGGATTCATGGTATATATTATGATTTTCTTTCTTTTCTGACATGATTACAAGTTGGAAAAAAAAAACATGCTTACCAAACTCTCAAAAAAACAAACAAATCAGAACAATTATACAACTAACTACAAATTTGAAAATCCCAACTGAACACATTGAATCATTGTCCAATATGTGGTTCCTATAGTGGGGGATCCCACTTCGATTCCTTTAAAAGAAAAAAAAAAAGAAAAAAAGACTGGTGTTGGTTATTATTTTCAAACGTGTGTTTATTTATAGTTTTTACATCGAATGAAAGTCCTAACATTTTTGATGAAAATCAGAAATAATGTGTGACTTGCCTCAAGAATGATGGTTCGTGTCTGTCCCTAGAAATCATTAAGCCCTATCTCCTCACTGCTGGGTAACCCCATGTTGTGCTGAAGCCATAGAATTTTCTTCCTGCTACTTTTTATTGGTGGTATTTATGTGTTTTATTGATTATATGACATAATAAAACATAGCAAGTTGGGGCTGTATGTGCTATATATTTTGTTCAGCAGCAAATGCAGAATGTTAGGGCTACGCGCGCCACTTGAAACATCTTGCTGAGATATAAATAGATTTATAATGACTGCTAGGCTCGGCGCCTGCAAAATATCCTGGTAGGTAGCTCATTATGGAGGTAACATCATTAATAAAATCGCTGAAAGTTTTTACACGTACAAGGATAGCTCTTATGTCTGTTGCTGTGAGGAAAATACCTGGTACGGGCATAACCTGAGACTCATTTCAAAGCTATAATTTATCATCATTATCTACATATTATAATGGCAAAACAGGTTTAATTGCTTTTGACTGGACTGGCATGAAGATGAGTACGGAAGTTAGTAGCAGATGGCCCCACTGTCAAAACTGCAGTCTCTCAGCCCAAAATAATGTAGCAGACTGAACAGGGAATGCTTTCTTGCTTTGTCTCCACTTGATAAGTATGAATTAGCATTTTCTGGTGTTATAATAGTCTGGAGAGAAGTGGAAATAGTAATTATTTACAGAAGATTAAAATAGCTGTGAAATTCATCTCTGGCAGGTTTTAATGGTCTTATGTCTTTTGGATTAACAGAAATATTTACTTTCAGTATGACTTAGGGGGTTTAAAAAAAAGCATTTTTATCCCAGCTTTTCGATATTTAAGAGCTGGTCTGTGAACGTTTTGGAAGCTGTCTTTTGGCTTATTGTATACTGTTCACCATTTTTCTCTTCCCTTCTGTGAATGATGCCAGTGGCAAAATTGTCTTTTTCAGAATAATCTGTTTGTAGACCATTTATCCATTGGTTCTTAAGTGTGAACGCTCCTTATATTTTACTCTGTGTTAAGTTCCTCTGTGGCTTTCTCCCTTCCAGTATGGTCTGTGTTCCTATATTAAACACAACACAGATGGACAAATGAGATTTATCTATAAAGGTTTTTAAAAGGAAAACTAAAACAAAAGCAAAAGCACTTTGCTTAATTATGGAGTCCCTCAACAATTCAAAGAATTTAAGACCACAATCTATGAGGATAAAAAAAAAAGTCTCCTCTGCCTTTTAAGACACTGGGGACCCAAGAAGAACACAATTGGTGCTAGATTACACTGTTGGCTGGTCAATGCAAGTAAATTAACTGCTGCAGCTGAGGGAAGAGAAAGGCCAGCTTTAGCAACATAAGTGAAGGTGACACGCTATCTGCAAAATAATGTGAATTTGAAAGTGCAGTTTAACCCCAACGTAAAAGAAAGGGGACAAAAGAAGAATGGGGCAATCTGGCAGCCTAAAATAATGCGCGACAGAGAAATTATTCGGAAATGGACCTGGTTATAGAACTACGGATTATTATTTGGTTGCTGTCATGATACATTTGCCTCAGCTCCAGCCATGCATGTTTCAGCGCTTGTGTCTGAGAGGAGCGGGGGTGTTGCCAAGGGCTTTGCACAATTGAAAATTCCAATTCTGAAACGATAAAGAGGCCCAAGCTCTTTCTTAAGAGTATGTTTATCACATAAACACACACATATGTTCTGTATTTGAAAAGACAATGAGGTATTGGCAAATTGAGAGATTCATATACCATATTGGATTTGAGACCATCAAGATGAGCTGACGAATATCTATTGATGCATACAGCGGAGAAAACCATTGCAATGGATTTAAAATGAATCTTTCAATCTAATACTCAACAGTTCCTTTTAGTGCTTGGTACTATGTGGAAACAATGCTATTCATAAGCTATCCATCATCTGTTTATTAACAAGCAGTTCTGCTTAACCTCAACATATGTATCTTGCTTTAAAAACCCTTTCCATGAAGCAAATTCTGTTCTCCTAAGGGATATTCATCAAGAAAAAGATTTTAGTTAAATATTATGTAAAGCAGAAAGCCGGTCATACCTGAATCCCAGCACTTGGGAGGTTAAGAGAAGAGATTCTAAGTTTCAAGTCAATCTAGGTTACATAGTGAGAGCCTGTGTCATGAAGCTCAGTCTCTCTCTCTCTCTCTCTCTCTCTCTCTCTCTCTCTCTCTCTCTCT
>NW_021605377.1:3357522-3360353 GCF_004785775.1 Grammomys surdaster | reverse complement strand
TCTCTCTCTCTCTCTCTCTCTCTCTCTCTCTCTCTCTCTCTCTCTCTCTCCTGTCTGTCACAGACACACACACACACACACACACACACACACACACACACACACACACACACACACAAAGAGAAGATCCAGAGGACAGATAGTTTAGATACAGGAGAAGACTATAGTTTATGTGTTGAAGTCCTTGAAGACCCGTATGTTAAGGTGTTGTCCCCGGTGGTACTACTACCATACTTTGTGGTCCTCACTGCTCACTGCTCAACAGAATACTTGGGAGAAAGAAGTTGGTAGAAAGAACTGGCTAGAGAAGTGGTTCTCAACCTGTGGACCCTGACCCACTTGGGGATCAAATGATTCTTTCATGGAGATGGCCTGAAGACCGTAGGAAAGCACAGAGATTTTCATAATGATTCATAACAGCAGCAAATTGCAGTTATGAAGTAACAACAAAAATAATTTTATGGTTATGTTGTGGGGGTAGGGTTCACCATGACATGAGGAACTATATTACAAGGTCACAGTATTAGGAGGATTGAGAACCACTGGGTAGAGGAAGATGAATACTTTTCATTAGAAATTATCTGTATTTTAGGGGAGTATTCAGGCACAGACAGGCTCTATGGGAGGGAGAAAAAATTAAAATGGGGCAGAGGGAGAGCATGTCCAGAGAGGTCATGGGTAGGGAATCCATGTACCAGCTGAAGTCCTTATTGTATAGATGTATATCTTATTTTCTCCTCTCTGAGAGAACGTCACAATGGACTTTGCCTTTTGTAACTGGTTACTCTGGATCTTAGGGAGAACTTCTATTTAGAAGAAATGCTTAGGGAGGGTCCTGTGAGAGGCTGAGGGAAGAGAGAGCACCAAGGGAGAGCTTCCAGTGAACATGTGTTGTGGAATACTCAGAAGAGGTGGGCCCATGAAGCAGTGGGGCCTATAGGAAGCTTGGTCATGAAGGCCATGTGCATCCATTCGTTTGCTCACTTTTGTGACAACATACCTGGCAGATGCATCTTAAAAGGGAGGAGGAGAGGTGACAGTTCTTCGGGAGTAAAGAAGTCATGGCAACAGGCCAGAGTATTGTGTTCCCAGTCAGGAGGAGATAGTATTGACCCCTGATACTCTGCTCCCTTTTTCCTGTGTGGTCAGTTTAGGACCACAATCCCAGGCATGGCCTGCCCATGTTCAGGGAAGGTCTTCTCACTGCATTTAACCCAATCTGGATTCTTCCTCGAAAGCTTCTTCATGGGCTTTGTTTCCATAGTAATTCCAAAGCTCATTAAGTTCAATATCAAGACTGATCACCACAGAGTGCCCTCCCAGAGGATCTTGTGGTTATTATCTCCTTCCTTCTCTGCTGGTTCTTGGCCACTGATATTCCGTGGTTCTGCTGCAGGCTCCTTGTCTTTGTTCACTGGCACTTCCTGAAGAGGTGGAAACGCATTATGTTCCACGGATCATGGCCTAGAGCCCCTAAGAATGAAAAGAACCCTTTCCTCTTTCCAAGTTAATTGTTTTGTATTTGGATGGAAAACTGATACAGAATGCTGCATTCCATTGCATCAAAGCTCAGAAAACTATGCTATTCAGAGGATGTTTGGCAAGAAGACTCACACTATTGTGGGCTTCTACTAACAAAGTACCTAGACATAAGTCTCTTCTGATGGTTTGTTTCCTCTAAGAAATGTAGAGGCATATGTTTCCCTTTGGAGAGTTATGATGCTGTGGGTCTAGGCTCTGCTTGTTAAAGTTCTCTGTTTGATTATTGCCCTTTGATGCAGGTTTTGCTTCTGCTTATGGTCGACAACAGGCACCTTTCTATAGCACCTGAACCTTCTGTGGGTCTGCCATTGTCCTCTCCCATTCTCAGTGAAATAAACTTTTCATTCTTTGGTCATCAGTCCCTGCTTGAAATCCTCCCACCTGCAAGACTCTGTGTCAAGTAATGTAACAACACTTCCTGCTTTATATCATATAAAGTGAGCTTCAGATCACCCTTAATTTAGGCACAGGAATCAGAGAAACAGCGGGAATGTCCTAGGTGTGGGAAAAGAAGCTTAGGAGAAGCCAACTAAGCATCTGAGTACAGAGGGAATGGGATTCCAGGTTTGTCTGTCTCAGGACAAAGGATTGCCATAGGGATTTGTGATTACAACACAAAAGTATAGAGAGATTAGGTTTTAAAACTTTTTTCTCTTTTATGTGCATGTATGAATAGAGGCTGTGTGTGTGTGTGGACTTGTGGAAACCAGAAGATTCTGTGGACTTGGAGCTAACGATAGTTGCATGCTGGAAACTGAACTAGAGACAATGTTTTAGTTAGGGTTAGTAAGGCTTTCTATCACTGTGATGAAACACAAAAGTAACGTGGGGAGGAAAGGGCTTACCCAGCTTCCACATCACAGTTCATCATCAAAGGAAGTCAGGACAGGAGCTCAGGCATTACAAGAACCTGAAGCCAGGAGCTGATGTAGAAGCCATAGGGATTGGGTGGGGAAGGTGAGGTTGCTGCTTATTGTCTTGGTCCTTATGGCTTGCTCAGCCTACTTTCTTAAAGAATCCAGAACCAACAGCCCAGGAACAGTGCTAACCAAAATGGGCTGGGTCCTCCCCCATCAATCACGAATTAAGAAAATGCCCTGGATGTGTCCTGCAGTGTAATCTTATGGAGGTATTTTCTCAACTGAGGCTCCCTTCGCTTTGATGACTCTAGTTAACATAAAACTAGCCAGCACAGACCCCTTATTTAGAAAGGAAACAAAGTAAGAAGGAAAAAGAAAGAAAGAGAGAGAGAGAGAGAGAGAGAGAGAGAGAGAGAGAGAGAGAGAGAG
>NW_021605377.1:3317936-3357422 GCF_004785775.1 Grammomys surdaster | reverse complement strand
GGAGGGAGGGAGGGAGGGAGGGAGGGAGAAAGGAAGGAAGGAAGGAAGGAAGGAAGGAAGGAAGGAAGGAAGGAAGGAAGGAAGGAAGGAAGGATCGAAGAAAGAAAACAAGATTCTTAAGAATAGATGTTTCCTACTGAACTGGGAAGAAGCTCCCACAGCATTTAACCACATTTCCCAAGACCCTTTACGAGATGCTTACATAACACCCTCTTCTCCCATGTCTGCATATGAGGGAGGGCTTGAGCATGCTCTTAGAAGAAGCCTAGGTGATCAAGGACTGCCAGTCTTCCTCTGCAAACTGTCTTCTTTTGTGTGTTAATTTTGATGTCTTATTCTCCAGTCTATTTTCCTCCACACTTACATCATCTTTATTGTATATATTAACTGAACAACGTATAACACACGGACACCCTCCTAACACACTGGCTCACAGTTTACATACACAGTAGCTCAGTGCGGGGGAGACTCCTTTATGAGCCCCACTTTACAGGGAGGGAGCTACAGCTCTCCAGAGTTCAGGTGTGCAGGGTCTCACAGTTCTAGGGTGTGACTTGTATCTCAGGATTTGTGCTGTTCCCCTAGGCTTTGCTGTTGTCTGAGAAGTTTAGACTCTCAGTTTTGTGTAATTTAATGCAATCATATCGAGTTGGCACTGGATGGCCGTGAGGCTTGGCTCTGTTCTGGACCTGCGGCTTTAGCTTGTCACATTTACTAGTGAAATTCATGTGTATAACTAAGCAGTTCTCTTGAACTTAGATTTTGTATTTACAAACTTTTAAAAGGCAGATTTTCCCTTCCCTCCCTGCAGTCTCTTTCATACTGAAATGCATCTTGTGCTTGTCTAGAGAATTTGTTAGACCCAAAAGGTCTCTCTGTGAAAAAGGAGGCTACTCACAGTCTTTTGTTTTATTAAAGTGAGATTGTTTTCTGTTTTGAACAAATAGAAAACAACAATCAGATTAATGTGAACTAGAAGCTATTAATTAGAGGCAGGGGCGGGGGAGGTTTTGATATAATAAAATCTATTTCATCTAATTCCTCCATGGTGATTTATGCTGTTGTCTTCTAGAACAACCCGAAAAGAGCATTTGGAGGTGCACTGCTGGAAGTGCACATCTTACTGTAATGTATAATTATAGCCTACTATAGCAGCTTATATTATCCTTTAAATATTTATCTCCTTGAATAATTGGATTTAGGAGATGTGAATTCATCTGGTGAATATGCTATTAATTTTTCATATATTTTGATTGTATACCGATCGTTCACTTGTCTACCACCAAGTCAATGCAACTGAGTAGCATGTGAGTTTACAGCAAAATTATTGGTCTTCCTGGATCCCGTTGAATATTTATATCTAAAATAACATACCTGCTGCAAACGAGGCAGACTGTTCTCGCTTACCTATCACGGTGGCTAATAATTAATTTGATGGTAACCTTCTAGTTCACTTCCCTTTGTAGTTGAAAGTCACGATTAAAAATAAATGAAGACAATATTACATCAAAACCATTCCAAAGCTCAAAGAAGGGTGTAGGTTGTTACCATGGAGCCCGCTGAGGGACTTGCCAGCTGAGCTTGGCAGAGCTGCCCGGACAAAACAGGCCTAACTTTTGTTTTCTACAGGAAAGTTAGACTCCAAAGGCCTGCGTTGACAGGTAATGAGATTTAATTCATAAGAGGCAAAAAACTGAGAAAGAGAAAAATATCCATATTCATTGTTTAATCAAATAAAATTCTTTCTGAGGATTCTGGGGACTGTCCCTGGCTGCTTGCAAAGCCTTGCTTTGATAGCTATAAACAAATTGCTTTTAGGAATAACTTCTTAATCAGAGAAGAGAAACTCGGTTCTCCACTTGATCTTGCTGCCCTTTGGGTGGTCCCAGCCGGAGATCTGCAGCCTTCCTCCTGACAACCAGGGTTCCGAAAAGACATCTAGCATTTTCTGACAGCTGTAGACCCCTTTTTTGTTAGGATAACAAACACCCTGTGTTGAGGACAGCATCAAGCCAGCTTGCAGTATGCCCAATTAGAGAAGCTAAAATCTCATTTGTTTCACCATGGGAGCCCCCTGAAAGCACACCGTTTTGGCCTCATTACAGTATTTTTAACTTTACAAAAACAATTTCATTATGGAAATTAAAGAAGCTCATTTGGCCTTAGCATGTATGCTGAAGTTAATAAATTCCACAAGTATTTCAACTACCACAGCATGGAGTTTTGTCTTCACTTAATCACACACAATATACATAATAGTTGCTTTAAAAAATCACACACACACACACACACACACACACATACACACACACACAGACACACTTGTGGGAGTCCTAAGGAAATCATATTATCTCTTTTTCTCTTCTTTTCTCTTTCTCTTTCTTTCTTTCTTTCTTTCTTTCTTTCTTTCTTTCTTTCTTTCTTTCTTTCTTTTTTTCTTTCTTTTTTTTTTGGTTAAGAAGAAACCCAAACTTCAAGAAAAACATTATCTTCAGCTATGCTGGAACAGAATGAAATGATGACATTGGTGTCGTCTTTGGACACTGATCACATGGTCACATGAGTGTATGTGTGTGTCAGTTCTTGGAAGTAGCTGTGACCTACAGAACAAAATTGAAATAAAATCCTCAGCTCACAAGTAGAAGGGTTTTTGATTTTTCCAGTTGTGACAGTTTGAAGAAGGAGGAGAGCTCTGGTTTTACAGGAGAGCTCTGTGTTACTAACAATAATAATAATAATAATGATGATGATGTAACAGGTTATTAGTCAGTGATGGGTGGGAAAGGGTTGGAATGGAGACTTTCTTTTTAAAAATATTTTTAAGTCTTCTTTAGGCAGCTGTATTGTTAGGCATCATGGATGAAGCTTCCTTGCCATTTCTACGAGGCACAGCAGATTTTCCGGTTATCTGGTTCTTGGATTCTTTTCAACCCTCTCTTCAGGGATGTTCCCTGAGCTTTAGATGTGTTTGTGTTGTGGCCATAGCCACTGGGGTTGGGAGATCAAGATCAGTTGTTCTCTGTGTTTTGACAAGTTGTGTTAATGGTCTCTGTCTTCTGCAAAGAGAAGCTTCTTTGTAATATTAAAAAGAATCATCCTCCAGAAATTATCTGGGCAGAGCTGGCTCCAGTAAACAGATACTAGACCATGGGTCAAGTTGTATTAAATTTAGTTGTAGTCTGAGAAGAAAGCTATATGCCAAGGATTTTCCTATCTACTTTTCCTTTATCTCTCCATGCTTTAAATACTTTGAAGTGACCTTACCTAGATACAATTTGAATTAGCTTGATTAATGAAGCCAAACATAAGACTTCTAAATTTCTAATAGTCAGACTAGGCATATAATTTAGCTATGGACACAGGACCTTGCTGGAGGCCAATGAGAGAGTTCTTGATTAGCAGAACATCCATGAGACCCTGGGTTCAATCCCCTGTGCAAACACAATGAAATAAGAAAATTATTTTAACAGGGAGGAGTGGAAGGAAGGAAAACTGTGGTCAAGATGTATTGTATCAGAGAACAGAAAAAAATAATAAGAGGTAGAAAGCAGAGAAAATAATTGTCAAAAATAGTAATAATTTGGACACTGTGTGGTGGTTTGAATATGCTTGGCCCAGGGAGTGGCATTATTAGGAGGTGTGTCCTTGTTGGAGAAAGTGTGTCACTGTGGATGTGGGCTTTAAGACCTTCCTCCTAGCTACCTGGAAGCCAATCTTATAGCTGCCTTTGCAACAAGATGTAGAACTCTCAGCTCTTCTAGTGCCATGTCTGCCTGGACACTGCCATGCTTCCCACCATAATGACAATGGACTGAACCTCTGAACCTGTAAGCAAGCCCCCAACTGAATGTTGTCCTTTGTAAGAGTTGCATGGTCATGGCGTCTCTTCACAGCAATGAAATCCTAACCAAGACAAACTGTAACTATATTTTTCTAGTATGTAGAATTCTATATATTTTGTATATTTTCTCTTAGCGATTTTCTCTATATGTTTACCCAGTCCCTGCTAACCTACCTCCATCTATCTATCTATCTATCTATCTATCTATCTATCTATCTATCCATCTATCATCTATCATCTCTTTGTAGCCCCAAATCTTGTTGATTTTTATCAATGGGCTTTGTTGATTTATTATCTTTTCAGTAGAAATGAGAAAAAAACTAATAGGACCTGTTGCTCTGCTAATTAAAGGTAGAAGTCTTCTATTGTCTAGATAGCCTTCTGAGCTTGGCAAAAATGGTGGACTCCTTTACCAGCAGGGATTCTCTTTCTCTGACCCTGTTTGGGGAACTCAAAAACTCCTATGCTCTCTACCTGCAGAATGTCATGTAGCCTTAGTGAGATTATTGGTTCAGCTTCCTTTCTCTTGATAAGAACCAAATGAGCAAGCATCTGAGATTCCTGGAATGCCTCCCCATGCTAATGAGACATCTCAGTACCTTAGCTTTCAGCCAATGACCTTTGCCTACCCGGGATATTCCTAACCCCCTTCTCCAATTTTTTTTTTAATCCTTGATTCATCACAAATAAAGTAGATCTGTCTGTCCAAAGCAGATCCCTGTGATTTCTTCGACTACAGCTCCCTTCATCTTCATGGACCAATGCCCAGGGAAGAAGGGCGACCCGCAGGAATAGCTACCAGTCTCATGAGATTATCTCACTATTGAATGGTATCTGCTTTCTGTCTTTATAATACTATTGTTTTGTAGAGCTAAGTTTTATACTATCAATGATTTATGTTAAACATTTAGACCCCCTCTTTTATCTTCCAAGGTGGTAATCGAAAATTTACAGTAAAAGGTTATTGAACTTAAAGTGAACAGTTGTGTTGATTCCAGTCTAACAGAAAATTGGTCAATCATTGTTGAAGGATCATATTCCACCCAGTTTAATATCTTGAAACAATAAGCCTATATGAACTTATACATCTCTGAAGGTCAGGCATGGAAAAGCAGATTATCTGGTTGTTTCTGATTGTATTAGTTTTCTAGGGATATACTAGTAAAATACCATGGTCCAGACATGGCTCATGTGAAACAATATTGTCTCACAGTTCTGAATGCCCTGTGTCTAAACTTAAGATGCTGCTAGAGGAGGTCCCTTTGAAACCTGTAGAATAATGGTTCTCAACCTTCTAATGCTGTGACCCTTTAATACAGTTCCTCATGTTGCAGTAACTCCTAACTATAGAATCACTTTCTTTTTGCTACTTCATAATTGTATAAATATCTTCTATGAAGGATATTTGGTATATTGACCTTTGTGAATGGGTCAATGGACCCACGAAGGGGATATAACCTACAGGTTGAGAACCACTGCTATAGAAGAGCCCAAGTAGTCTGGAAGCTGAAGTAGAAGAATCATGAGTTTAAGACCAACCTGAGCTGCAGAAGAAGGCCCTGACTTAAAAGACAAAACAACATCAATAACAAGACCCCCACGTGCTTCTCCTCTCCTGCCTCTTTGCTGCTTGCTATTGACTGATACTCACTGGTCTTCCAAGGATCCATCGTTCTCGTCTCAGCTTGCCTTACACCATGGCCATCTTCTCCTTATAGGTCTGTGTACTGTCTGGCCTCCTCCTGTTTTTTCTTTTTGTGCCCAGACATCTTTTTTATAATGTTACCAGCTGTATTTAGCTAGAGCCCTTCTTCATGATAACATTTTAAGAGGATCACATCTTCAAGGGCCACATTTTTAAATGAAGTCACCTTCATAGGTACGAGGAGATAGGAGTTTGGGGATAACGGAAGCGTAACTCAACCTATATCTGGACTTTTATTATGAAATTAGTTGGTGTTGACTTGATTTCAACAAATATGTATGCATGTACATTATGTGTATCTATTTGGTATATGTACATGTATGAGTATAATGTACATGTACATACAATGTACATATGTATGATGCATATAATATGTATGATGTACATGATGTATACATGTATGTATATGTATACATATGTGCATGTATATATGTGTATATGTATGTGCATATGTTTAGTGAATCACTGTAACTAAAAGAATCTACTTTCTAGATGGCTCTGTTACATGGCTGGCATGTCGGAGTAGGATGTGGTGAAGGGCCTCAGTTTTCTCCCATGGACCTCCCCACAGCCATGTATACCATAGCTAGATTTTGTGGCAATGACCACTCTCATTTTGCTTCTATAAGAGAGGAAAGACATTTGTTTCTATTCCTTCTCATTGGATTTGTGTCTGAGCCCCTACGTTGACTGACCATGACATAATATTTCAGTTTCAACATTATTTATACAGTAATGTTCCATAATGTTCCCCCAAAGAATCTTTCCCAGTAGTCTATGAACTGTTTTACAATTTCATGTAAAGTTCTTCTCTATTCTTGTTTTACTTCTGAATACTGTGCCACTTGTGTGGTAACATAAGAGACTCAGAGAAAACATTGCCTCCTTCTTATACTTGTCTCTTTCCTTGTTTTTCGTTTGGTTGAGACAGCGGTTCTCAACCTTCCTGATGCTGTGACCCTTTAATACAGTTCTGCATTTGGGGTGACTCCCAACCGTTCATTACTACTTCATAACTAATTTTGCTACTGTTATGAATTGTAATGTAAATATCCGACATGCAGGACATCTGACATGCAACCCCAACGGAGTCATGAACCAGCTAAAGTGTCCTGTGGTTGAAAGGGAAAATTATTTCTCCAAATGTATGTGGTTCAAGGTGAGGGTTTCGGAGCTCAGGGGCTTGAGCACTGGTCCTGTGAAATAGATGGGAACTAGAGTCTAGATTTTATCAAAAGCTTTCCCCCTCTCATGTGTGCATACGAGTCAGCTCTGTTTCATTCTCCTGTTTATACTTGGAATGAAAACATTTCCATACATGGAGCTGAACAATGGAAGTTTAGACTTATTTATTTTTTATTTTGTTTCGTTTTGTTTTCATTGCTGTGTGTATATTAGGAAAGTCTGGATATTGTATTTAGTAATTGAAAGCCCATGAGATTTTGTTCTTGTTTTGCCATGAAGTTGTATCTCCAAGTAAGCATATTTATTTTATTTCACTTTCCTTCCTTCCTTCCTTCCTTCCTTCCTTCCTTCCTTCCTTCCTTCCTTCCTTCCTTCCTTCCTTCCTTCCTTCCATCCCCTGGTACTGAATCTAGGGCCCCCTGCACACTAGGGAAGCATTCTATCACTAAGCTGTAGCCTCAGTTCCTTTTTATTGTTGTTGGTGGTGATGTTACTTTTGAGACAGAATCTCTTATGTCACCCTAGCTGTTTTGGAACTTGCTCTGTAGACTAAGCTGGCCTTGAACTCACAGAGACCCTCTGCCATTCCTCACCCTCAGCCATACTGCTCAAATGCTGGAATTAAAGTCATGCACCATCACCTTAGGCTCCCCTGCCTTTTTGTTTGCTTGTTTCCTTGTCTTTAGGACAAGTCTTCACAACAGTAGCAAAAACCTAGGCTGGCCTCCATGTACCTCACCATGTAGCTGAGGCTGGCCTAGAAGTCCTGTCTCAAGTATGCCATTACATCTAGCTTTGTTCGTTGGCAAGTTCTCACCTAGTTACCCCAACTGCTTAAACTTTTAATCCTCATGCCCTAGACTTCTGAGAAGCAGGGAGGACAGGCCAGTGCCAACAGGCCTAACAAATATGTCCCCTTTGGGGGTTTGATGCAGTAGGAGGGGCAGTAGAGATTTCAGGAAGTGGTGGTTCGTGCTTCCCCATTTTAGGCCACAGTGAACCCGTTATCACTTCTTACATTGCTTCTCTGGGACTATTAGAACTGTAGAATAGCAGGACTGCAGAAAAATTTAACTGGTTTTCCTAGTTCTATTGTTTTCTCTCATAATCAAATGGAGACTTGAAGCAGCGATGGTGTGTGATTTTTTTGCATAAGAAGCTAACAACTGGCAGTTTAGAGAGTTTCCTTGACTTTGACCACCCAGGTCCAGCAGAGCATGGTACATGCTACTACAGTTCTCCTTGTTCCGGAGCTGAAGCTTGACATCTTGGGTCTGTGGGTATGTGGTTCAGTGGTAGAGTGTTCTACTTAGCATGGGCATGGCCCTTGGTTCTATCCTCATTAGCAGAAAAAAAAAAAGACAGAAAGGGGAAAAAAACGACAAAGTCTTTTGTTGCATTTTGTTGCCATTCAGCAGTGGAAAATTAATTCAAGAAGCCTGAGATATACTAAACATCAATAGCCTTGGCCCTATGAGTAGTTCTATTAATTCGTTTAGGAGAGACAGGCTATTGATAAATAGATCTGTCTGCTCTGGTGAATGTAAATAGCTCCTTCATTGTCTTAGAAGTCCAAGATCCTTTTTAAACATTAGACATACCTCCTGAGAGATACAATTATCACCCCTAGAAGTTACTGAAGAAGTTGGAGCTTTGAAGAAAGTTTAAATAAAAATCAAAAGAAGGCACTAATATTGTTCAGTAGCCAGCCTACCCCAGATGCCATCAGATTCCCAGTAGGGGCATTGTTTTATAGATCAAGGGGTCCACATTCATCCCCTTTGCACCAGAGGAGCTGATACATGGAGTTTTCCCTCTATGCTGAGACTGAATTTTAAATAGAAACACTCTCACTATTCTAAATATTTATAACAAAGTGGTAGAGAGTATAAAAAGCGACCATCTGCCAAATAGGAGTGGGGTGTTTCTGAATGTCCTTAGCCTCCATTTCTCTGTCTAAGTTATTAAGTGGTCCATTGCTGTACATGGAAGAGAGTGACCAGGGGGTTGTTTATTCACTATATTCTGTGAACGTATCTATGTGTTCATGAATAAATGCACATGTGGGCATGTGCACATGTATGTGCAGGCCAGAAGTTGACACTCAGTGTCTCCCTTGAGTGCATTTTACACTTATTTTTTTGAGACTGGCTCTGTCACTGAATTGGGGATTTGCTGAGGTTAGACTGGCTGGCCAGCAAATCCAAGAGATCCTTCTGTCTCTGCCTAATCCAGTGCTGGTATTAAATATGTGTGAGGTCACACCCACTATTCATGTGTGAGCTGGGGATAGAATTCAGGTTTTCCTGCGTACACGGCAAGCACTTCACCACCGACTTAGCCATCGCTTTGGCCCCTCACTTGGTTTGCTATCAACAGGTAATGTAGGATCTAGGACACTCCCTGTCTGAGCCTTATCTGCCACCACCAGAGAAGTTCTTGAGGTCTGGTGCCATTCTTCCATAGTGATGCTTCTGAGCACCTAAGAAGCGTGCAACCACATTGGATATTCGTTCAATAACAATCAATCGATAGAGATTTGTCCTTCAAGAGAAAACTGCAGAGGTGGCAGTGTAGGAAAATAATAAAGCAGTGCATCTCGCATGGCAGAGTCTGGGACGTGGTTGCAGAGGAAGTGTTTTATCTTTGTAGAAATTGTGAGGTGAGCATTCTTCTATTCATTTGGCTAGATGAGCAAGAGAGATCAGAAACCTTTCACCTGTGTCAGTGTTTCCTGTGGAAGAGGCTGGAATTCTGGGAACGTTGCAAGCATTCAGACAAAAGACATTCTGCAGTGTGTGGGCTCTGACCTCAAGGAGCACTTCCAGGAAGACAATCCTTTGTTCCTTGGTAATTATCCTGAAGGCAAGGAGTGAGAATAGATACACATGTATTACAATAAATTCCGGGAATAATATATCATTAGGCAGTTTTGTTGTTGTAATCAACACCATAAGGTATATATACACAAACCAAAATGCCATACCCTAGACATAACCAGTCTCTGTAGAACCATTTGGTGTATTTGTGTGTGTGGTATGTGTGTGTGTACACATGTGTGTGTGTATGTATGTATGTGTGTGTATATGCACACATACATATGCATATATATTTATGTATTTATATGTAAATTACATATGCATGTACTCTTCATTGCTCTCTAAGGTCATGATGAACAAAATAGCCAAATATTAAGAGCAAACTCAAGAGAAAATGATGCAATCAAGGGACAAATAAATCCAGCATTTGCTTATGAGGCTGCCATAGGTAGGACAATGTACTCTGTTACCCAGTAAGCTTTTTAATAACAAGCAAAATCTAAAATATCATAAAAGGTTGTCATTAATACAGAGACTGATACCATAGCCACCAATTAAGAATAATGTAGTCATTTATTATGACTATCAAGTATTGAGTATCATCTCTCATGGTATGCACCTTACTTTTATCAGCTGATGGGGAGGTAGATGGGTTCATATCAACATCAATGGGTGCTCGTCATAGGATGGTTGTGATGCTCTGAGGTGACAAGAAGTTTTGAGCTCTCTGATACTCTCATGGGACCAGTGCCACTTATGTGATCCATCATTGGCCAAAGTTCTCTGTGGAATATGACTGCCTTTCTGTTCCAAATATTTGACATATTATCCAGGATTGCATAGTTCTGTATTTTGAGACAGGACCTCACTGTGATCTTGAACTTCTGGGCTCATACAGTCTCCTATCTCAGCCTCTGAAACAGCTGGGATTACCAGCATGTGTCACCATTCCTATGTGTATTGACTTCTGAATCTATTTATACAGACACTTGGTTTTCATTTTATGATTTCAAAATAAAAGCATTTAAATTCCCCACACAAGAGCAATTTTCCTACCCTTCTTTCTCTGAGTCCTCCCTTCTGTTTTGGTCCCTCCTCCTCCCAACATCCAATCAGTGATTGCCAAAGGTGACTTCAGTGCCATTGGTTTACTGATTTAATAATGGCTTTTCGGTTTCTTGTCCACTGGATCAAAATGTGAATCCTCCTTTGTCTCTGCCATAAATCCCATCAAAGTGTTTACATCCAGTCCTGAATCCCTTTTAAATGCTAATAAACAAGTTCAGTTCGGCAGAGGCACAAGCATGGCATGGATTGTTAAATGTAGTTAGCAGATTGTTCCAGTCCTTAACTGTGGCTTGTGGAAATTCAGGATGGAGGTGTTAGGGAGGAGGGGGAAGGAAAAAAACGAAAAAAAAAAAAAGAAATCAAAGCATCGAGGGTCTCTTTAATGAGGCTTTCCTTCTCATTTATCAAAGACCATGTAGCTTTGCCCAGCTGGCCTGGTTAGAAAATTAGAAACTAGCTTAATCTGGTTCCCACGCCAGCTCTGGAGAGCAGGTGAGGGAGTGCACGCTCTACGGTGTATGTTTCTTTGATTTATTTATTTTTAAACCATGCCCTTTGCCATAAGGCTTAAGGTCTCCAAGAGATGATTAAAGAACACAAAGACTCTGTCCACGTGAGTAAGCACCCTATTAAGTAGACAACATTTTTCTTTCTGATTCTTTCTTCAAAATCCTTGGCAGGGTTGTTGAGCAAGTTAGCATAGTGAAAATTCTATTGCTGGAAAGCCCTTAGAAATCCTCCGTTCTGGTCCCATCATGTCTTGGAGGAAAAGTCCCCAGAGGTCCACCCAGGGTCAGTGATGAGTTCCTATCTCACAGGCATTCGGCACACTGGTGCAGCCAGCAATCTGGTGCCCCTGTTCCTGACCCCATTCCATGCTGTCCTTACACTGGTAAGTTAGACATGGAAAAGATGCCACTACGATTCAATGATCCTGCCTCCTCTTTTCTGCAGGATTCATAGACTCCAGTGTGCACGTATGAAAGTGATGAGGTCATGAGGGCAGAGCCCTGGTGAGGGGCATTAGTGTTCTTATCTAAGAGCACTGAGATAACCCATTATCCTTTCCCATATTGAGGACTAAACGACGCAGTTTGTAAAAGTGCTGTACCTGCTCTTGCCATGGCTTTGAACTTCCTAGGTTCTAGAAAAGCGAGAAATGAACTTTTGTTACCCATAGGAAGAACAACAATATCAACCAACCAGACCCCCCAAAGCAACCAGGGACTAAACCACCAACCAAAGAGGAGGGACCCATGGCTCCAGCCACATATGTAGCAGAGGATGGCCTTGTAGGAGGAGAGGTCCTTGTGGGAGGAGAGGTCCTTGGTCCTGTGATGGTTCGATGCTTCAGTGTAGGGGAATGCCAGGTCGAGGAGATGGGAGTGAGTGGGCGTATAGGGAAACACCCTCATAGAAGCAGGAGGAGGGAGGATGGGATAGGGGGTTTTCGGAGGGGAAACCAGGAAATGGGAAACATTTGAAATATGAATAAATAAAATATATAATAAAAAATTACCCCACCTGTTATATTTTGGTATAGCAACATAAACAGAGTGATATGAAGTTGTTCTTTGGAGGGAGGAATTTGCCTTTGGGTTCTGAATCTTAGAGTGTCATCTATTTGGCAAGCACACACAAAGAGCCCAGGTGAACCAGCATCAGTGGGAGTAGACCTTAGAAGCTCCTGTGCCTTCAAAGTCTCTGGCTTGATACAAACCTAGCCCATTTTTATTTCTAGACTTTGGTCTCCTCTTATGTGGCTTTATGGATGGCTGCCTACTACACCAGGATTAGATCACTGAAAGTTCAAATCTAAGGTTAAGAAAGAACCTGTCTCTTCCATGGCAGCATGATTTATCGCTAGTTGGCTTAATGTGGAGGTGACATGTTTGTATATAAATTATGGTCCACAGAGATGTGATGTTTTCCTTGGAAAATTCTGAGTCACACTTCTGCCCTTGGGGCCAAGAACACAATTCTAAAAGAAACTCCGGGTTGTGGAAGAAAGGGAGTCTCTGAAGCAAGACTGGGTGGGGTATGCTAACCCAAAGCGGGTTGAGTGAATGTGGACAGGGCACACACACATCATCTCTGCAAAGGGCATTTTACAACCATCTTCTCAGAAGTCAGCATTCTATTCTCCTTTGTTCATTTGTGAATTCCTTTCAGCTGTAGGCCAGAGAAATCATAAATATGCAAAGAACAAAGTCCTGTGGGAAAGCATATGCTTGAATATGATAATCAGCCTTTCATTAAAACGTTAGTTCCTATTATTTTAGAGAAATAATACAGGGTGAAATTTTAAAGCAATAACCTGAGAACTCCGGACACACAGGGGGAGGCCTCTTGAAGCGATGGATTCTGTCAAGCTTGACTGAGATGCCCCTCCCCTATATCTCACCCACTGTGTTCCTCAATGACTTTTACTCTTGCTTCCTTAGCATTTGATTGCTGCGAGATTTCCTTCTCTTTTTAATCCCCCATCCTACAGAGAACGGTTGCCACACACACTGCTCAAGCAGTTTCTAGTCCCCTTTATTTGTTTTGCTGGACTTGGCACCATAAATATTGTCAGAAGCCCATTTGTTAAAGACCTGGTACTACTGGGGGGTGGTGGGTAGAACCCTGAAAAGATTAAAGTAAGTTATTGTGATGTTCTTTTGAGGTAGACAGTAGGACCCTAGATTTCTCTCCCTCCTGTCTGTCTGTCTGTCTGTCTGTCTGTCTGTCTCTCTCTCTCTCTCACACACACACACACACACAGACACACACACACCTGACTGTGAGGTAAATTAGAGGTAAATTAGATTTGCCTCATTACAAGTCCCAAAGAAACTGACCATGACCGTCAATTGAAGCCTCCAATGTCATGAACTGAAATAAAACCTGTTCTCAATATCAGTTAATTATCTCAGGTATTAGTTATATTCCTGGAATGCCAGTGAACCAAGAGTTAGGTCAAAATCATTTAAATTGTTCAGTAGAAGTGTCTTCCCACTCTTAGGTGCTCCAACACAGTATTTTTCATGTTCCCAAGGCTGTTGTCTTTCTGTGAGGCATATTGTGTTATCTTCATATCTTTGAGGGAGAAAGGAGTGACTCAGATAACCAGAGGGCAGTGTTTTATGGGATTCCTTACTTGAGTGCCCTCGATGCCTTTAGAACATAGATACCATCTATCCCTTCAGGAAGGAAGTGGCTTTATTTCTCTGTGTTCAAAGTCACTGCCCACAGTATTAGATCAAATGGAAGACAAGATTGCTTAGCTTAGCATCCCACCTGTTCAAGCAGGTGTCTGCTTATGCTGATTGTTTTCCCTGTCCATACTCAGCCCTCTAGAACTGATCTGAGAGAGCAGAACCCACTCAAATATGGCTTAATTATCAAATATGCCTATGCCCTTATAGCCCCATAGTCCCTTTTATTAAGTTAGCTTGTATATGAGTCATATCCTGCAGCAAACTTGCCTGTCTGTGAATGAGATATTGGCTAGAATCTCGGGAGCAACATCTGACTGAAGCATGCCTTTTTCTGTGAAATCTGTAATTTGAGCACAGCATGAATATACACTTTTACCATTCAGCCACACATGAGAGATTCGCTTGAAGCCTTTGATTAATGCAAATAATTGCTTCATTAAAGTGGCTCTTGGGCTTAGGAGGCCGTGAGCAGAGACACAGCTGCCATCAGCCAGGAGCAACCTGCATGGCCATAGATGATTCATAGATGGATTTGTAGCATGAACATATTGAGTGCCTTACACTTGAACGGGGACAACTTGGATGGTTGAATGTCCTATGGTGTGGTCTGGGGAACACAGGTGGCTGGGTGGCAGTGCCAGCAGAGGTGGAGCAGCAGAATGACTGGTAAGATATTTCCTCAGTAAGTTTCTTCTGCCTCTCTATCACTTTGTACCTAAGCTGTTCTGACTTTGACTCCCACACCAGAGTGTATAGTGAGTAAGGAATGATTTGTCACCTCCCCTTTTACCACGAAGGGGTGGGGGACAGAATAAGTCACTCAGAACCACAATGCTCAGGATCTATAGAGTTAAGACCCACATTGGGACTAAATCAGGGCATTATTTTTTTCTTGAGACTGGGTATAAAAGTGCCACATGAATCCACTTCTTCAAAATGACGGGTAAGCTGGTGGGACAGGAGAAGTAAGTTAGTGCATATCTAGACTGTATATGAGCAGTGCATAGAACGATATGTTAAACAGACAGGTAACTGGGTGGACTTTCAACATTATTGTTTCTGGAATAATCTCATCTGCTACGTGACTCAGCTGGGTCTTTAAGACTAGTATGTGTCCTGATAGAGCATTCTCTTGGTCTAATTCCTTTTCCATTGTTGCTTTGGCTTACTAACTCCAATCGACTAGTTAAGGTGATTATTTTAGGATGGGGAAAGTTGACAGGTGCTTTGTCTATTTCTTTTATGATTATTTTAAGTATTTGCTTTCAGAAAAACACCTGTTTTTGTTTCTGGCTCCTGATTGGACATGGGCCAGTTTCATTTGAATCTCTTTGTACGAACAATGTCTATTATAGTTAAGACTGGACCATGTGATAGAGAAAAAGGAAGTTTTCCGTAGGCTATGATCATAGCTAAAATCAAACCACTCTAATGCTCACTTGTGGAGCATGTGTGATTAAGACAAATGAGGTCTACTGGCCTGCTCATCCTCTCCAACAGAGTGGGGCCAGATAGATGATAAGCTGGTTAACCTTGATGGTTGGCCTCCCAACTCAAAGAGTGGAAGACAAAGACTCTACCATTTTCGTTCTTTGTATTTGTGATGAAGTATGCCAACAAAAACACCTTGAGGAAGGAAGGGCTTGTTTCAGCTCACAATGCAAGGGTGCAGTGTATCATGGGGGCTGGGGAAGATGGTCAAAGGAGCAAGAGCTTAAAGCAGTTGGTCCTGTTGCCTTTGAAGTCAGGAAGAAGGGAACAATGAATACCCTTATTACTAGGCTTCTTTATCTTTGTCTTGTATAGGACCCAAGCCTAAGGAATGGTGTCACTCACTTTTAGGGTTGGTCTTCTTCTGACTTCAGTTAACATAACCAATGTGATCCCTCATAAGCATGGCCAGACGTTAACCTAATCTAGATATCTTAATGCGTGTGCCCAGAGGCTTCTTTCTAGATGATTCCATATCCTGTTAAGTTGACAAACAACATTAACCATTACAAAGACTAAAGTGGACCTAGAGCGGGGATCAGAGGGAAGGCAGGCACATAGGATTGTAGGTGCTCGGAGTGAAATTCCATCCAGTCTATTTAAGGGTTGAAAGGCAATGCCATCAATCACTGCTCGAAGCATGAAAGAGTTTACATAGTAGGAGCACTTGATTTGGCTGCACATGCTCAACATCATGACCGAATGTTCAGACTTCAAGCTGTCTAGATTTGGACTGTGGCTCTGATACCCTGTAACCTATGTTAACATGCAGACCATACTGAGATCCACTGCAAAATGGAGACAGGAATAGTATCCATATCCTGGAGTTGTTGAGGGAATAATTGAACTGACATGTATTAAATGCACAAGTAAGACCTTATGGTAGTAACATAATGATAGTGAGCAGTCAGTGTACATGACTGACTACCTAGCAATAAACAAAGATCCCAGATCTTCAGTATTAAACCAAGAGACGGAAGAAAAACCTCGTGCTGAGGGAATTTAAAGCCTAGTTGCAACAACTCTACTACTTATCTGGTTATCTATAGAAATATAAAAATAGACTTAATAAGAGACAATTATTACCTACCAGAAGGTAAATTCATAAACATTTATGTACATTACATATTTTCACATGAAATGAGATTTTCTTCCTGCTTGAATAATAGCAACTGCCATTGCATGAATGGCCAGATACGTATATGATGATTGCACTTTAGAGTACCAGGGAGTTATGAAGTGAGGGGGTTAGAAGCGAGGAAGAAGTCCAGATTTGCATTTGTAGAAGTGTTTAGTATAGTAAGACACAGGAAGCAAAAAACCCGGTATAGTACAGATCCAAGGATATGATATGCTACCTTAGAGAATAAAAGAGACTACATAAAACAATTTGTAGCTATTTCCTTATTTTCAGTGGAAGAAACCGTAGAAAGAAAAGTTAGTTTACAAAAAATGAATAGCTTTATGGGCTACTTTGTTTCTATTTCCTCTTTGTGGTGCTGTGGGAAGAACTCAGGGCCTCTCTCATGCTAAGCATGTGCTCTACCACTGAGACGACGCATACCTAGCCCCAGCTCACTTGATTCTAAATCACATTGACAGCAGATGGGTACCAAAGAAGGCTTACACCAGTGGAGTTTGGAGATGATGTTCCAACTCTTTGCTAGACAGACATTTAACAACAACCACAAAGGAATCTTAAACGTTAGTCAGGGATTTCACTGTCAGAAACAATATCATTTGTGCAGCTTTAAAATAATTTTATGTGTGTTAATTCTAACCAAACCTGATATGTTAGACTACAAATGCCAAATTAAAATGGCAATGTCAATCATTTCGGAAGCTAATCCTATTGCCATTCCTGTTAGAAGTCAATGTGTTATCATAGAAAGTAAGATTAAAGACATTAAGAAAAATAATCCTATAAATTAAATTTGGTAACTCTCAGTATGAATTTATGATGTTTTTTAACATGACTGATGGGCTTAGAAACAATCATCTGCACCCCCTTTTGGTTTCTAAGTACATTTCCTCCACAAAAAGCCAGAGCTGATTAGGAAAATTCCGCATTTGAACCAGGAGACAATATGCACAAGCCACACCTAGTGCTGGAAGAGCAAGACGTGAGTAAAAGCTAACAGGAGCATAGCAAAGGGACTCAGAGGATGCTGTGGTGGGCTCCTCTGGTCCATCAGCATGGCAACATGAGTGGCAGAAGAACGATAGCTCAGAGTGTAATGATGGAGAAGTGTGTGCCACATGAGGCCAGCCTGGGCCACAAAGGGAGGTTCAAGCTTGCTTACGTTTTACAATGAAAGCAAATCTTAAAAACCAAAACCAAAATAAAATAAAAACAAATAAGCGAAACATTCAGTTTGAGGGAAGGAAGAAGAATCTTTGACATCACTTGGGGGGATAGTCCCAATAGCTCTTTGAAATGTGAACAAAGCAAACCAACTAAATAGAGGGTTGATTTTTCTTTGGGGGAGGAGCTATCATGTGTCTCTTGTTGAGACAAAGCTTTTCCTTAACCCGTTCCCACCAGTTCTACAACTGAACATGGAAAAATAACAGGAATGGAATACTACTTTTGTGCAGCCACTTCTGAAACTTTGGAGTTAGCCTGGGGTCAAAAATGGTTTTGGAAATCATTAAGTGAGAGGTCACTGGGAGCTGGGATAGCCTCATGGTGTCAAAAGGTCATGTCACAGTTAGTTAACTAACTAACTAATTAACTAACTGCTAGTTGCTAAGGTAGCGCCGGGTTTTATAAGCAGGAGGT
The DNA here is from genome assembly GCF_004785775.1 of Grammomys surdaster. Taxonomy (NCBI): domain Eukaryota; kingdom Metazoa; phylum Chordata; class Mammalia; order Rodentia; family Muridae; genus Grammomys; species Grammomys surdaster. The sequence continues at coordinate 3,339,328 of NW_021605377.1, read as the reverse complement.
ATGTCTGTGATAATAGACAGAGAAGAGCAGCCCAACACTGTTTGCCATATGAAGATCCCACTAGCCCCCTGTGAGTATTCTTACCAAATATTTAACCTCAGTGTAACCAAGTATCCAAAAGTACCTTCTAGTTTATAGTAAATAAAGGAAATTGTAGGAGTCAGGGCTTTCTAGTAGTACAATGCACAGAATGAATCTGTATATATGCAAAGGGGTTTTTAAAAGAATGCCTTACAGGCTGCTGTCTAGATTATTCAACAATGGCTGTCAATAAATGGATAGTCCAATAACCCAGTAGTTGGCCCCCCACAAGGCTGGGTGTCTCAGCTGAACTTCACTATATGCTGGAATCCAGAAGTAGGCTCTAATGCCAGTGAAGGAGTGGATGTGCTAGCAAGGTAAGGACACTCAGACAAAGAGCAAAAGCTTCCTTCTTTTATGTCCTTATATAGTCTTCCAGCAGAAGAATGGCCCAGATTAAGGTGTATCTTCCCACCTCAAGATCTGTATTAAAAGTGTATGTCTTCCCACCTCAAAGGTCCAGACTAGAAGTGGATTCACCTACTTCCAACCAGGCCAAAAAAGGTCTCACAGGTGTACCCTGCATTTCTGTATTGTAGTTCATTCCAGATGTAGTCAAGTTGACAACCAAGAGTAACTATCACAGGGATAGAGAGTTGGCTAACAATACAACCAGGTAAACCTAACATGTCAACCATTCTCACCAAAGGAATGGCCAGGTCTCTTCAAAAGTCTGACGCCATGAGAAAAACATAAACATGCATGAGCTGCTGAGGAATGAGAAGGTGAGGACAGTGTGTAGACAGGTGCAGTAAGAGAACTATGGTTACGATCTTCTCTGTCACTCTGGGTCCGATAGGGGTTTATATATATACTGAGGGTTAGATATTGTGAGGAAGTTGTTAATTCTCTGAAGTGTGATTGGACAACTGAATGGATGTAGGAGAATATCTTTATTTAGGAGCTACATACTGAGCTATTTAGTGGTAATTCGCAGTTGAGAGACAAATGGTGTGGCAAAAAGAAGCTTCCAATGCATATACACTTAAATATGTAACAGGTGCTTATGTACCTTCATAACACTAGTACACCTGCATGCACTCATATGTGCACACAGACACTCACCTATACATGTATACAGGCATACATAGTATGGTGGTTTGAATGAAAATGGTCCCTACAGGCTCATAGGAAGTGGCGCTATTAGGAGGTATGGTTTTGTTAGAGTAGGTGTGGCCTTGTTGGAGGAAGTGAGTCACGTGGGGGGGGCAGGGGGAGGTGAGCTTTGAGGTTTCAAATGCTCACACAGACTCAACGTCACTTTCTCTTTCTGCTGCCTGTCAATCCAGATAGAACAGTATGTAGGACTCTTGGATCTTTTTCTAGAACCATCTCTGCCTCCATCCACCATGCTTCCTGCCATGATGACTATGGAGTAAACCCCTGACCTGTAAGCCAGCTCCATTAAATGTTTTCCTATGTAAGAGTTGCTATGGTCATGGTGTCTCTTCACAGAAATAAAACCCTAACTAAGACACATATATATATCCTTATGTAAATATATACAAATATATATATATGTATCAATAATACAAATATACATACCTACATGCATGCATATGTATATAGATATACATATAAATATGTATCTACAGCTCCATATATACATATATATATATGAATACATACCTACATATATATTCAGACATGAATTTGTGCCTAAACATGCATGCATTATATATAACATATATCTATATTTACATAGATGCATAGATGTGTGTACAGAAAGATAAACACATATTCACACATATATTCACATGTTTAGGCATAGCAAAGAAGGAAACTACTAAAAAATGAAACTCAAGTTGATGGATGAATTAATAATTAATATCCCTAATCCTTTCAATCATTAAGTATGTCTGATATTTTTAACAATGCAAAGTTAGAAAAATATTTACAGTTTTTAGTGATTGTAGCAATTGTGAAAATTCATGTTATTGATCGTTTCTTCTATTAAATTTCAGCCAGGGTAAATTACGTTAACAGTACAATAGTGGAGACTTCTATGAACAGATGACAGTGGTCTTTGTTTTGTATTTCTATTCCTTTCATAGTCATTTTCAGGCAGGTGAGCTGTGCAGGAAACTGCCCTAAGGAATACTGGCTTGTATCTTGTTACTCTGGCTCTCATCTCGAATCTAAAAGCCAGGCAGGCTCTCTCTCATTTTGGCACTGATTAAGTATGAGAAAGTGTTTTGTTTTCTTACTAGGACCAAAATGAATAAGTACATTCCTGTAAAAGAAAGCCTTTTAATGCCTAATGCACTTGAGCTATGATACTCCATGCTGGGCCTTAATAAAGTACATCAGGTTTTTTTTTTCTAATAATGAGTTTAGTACTAGAGCAATTTGGTCTGGAAATCTATGAAAAAAGGAAAACAAGCTGGAAAAGTGTCTCAGTAATAAAGAGGGTAAGGATTCAATTTAATTTCATAACTTTCTCATGAGCCTTGGTATTAAGATTTTCCCCAAAAAGAATATTTGTGAGTACCATGCATTAATTTCTATACATATGGTATACATGTGTGTGTATGTTTGTGTATGTGTGTCCATGTCTCCTTCAAATGCTCCTCCTCTCTCCTTCCTTCCCTCCCTCTCTTCTTCTTTTCTCCTCTTCTGTTCCTCTTGCTTTCATTCAGTTTGGAGCTTGCAGTCAGACTGCCAGCAGTCCCCGCAGTCTGGGCTTCTGTCATTTAGCTCAGCTCAGGGAGGGACCTGTTGGAGAAGATTGGACCTGCTAATGATCAGGAAACCATGAATTACCCCAGCTATGGTCACCTTACTCCTCTCATGCCTGCAGCAAGGGAAGATCTATTTAGAGGGGAGGGACTTCTGGATCTGAGGAACAAGAGGTTTGAAGTCAGAGCTGACAGTACTTTTTAAAAAAGGTGTCGTGAGGAGAAGTCAAGAGACAATTTTCATTAAAATAAATAATCAAGGAGCATGATGTTAATATATTTTTTTAATTAGAGGTGGCTAGTTGCTTTACAAAACCAGCCAGATTAAAGGGGGAAAAAAACTAGGAGGGTAAGTTAGATATTCCTATCCCTTACTGAACGATTTTAATTTGTCTCTGAAAAACCCTGTCACTTAGCGAAAAGCCATTAAATAAAAACAATTTTCCATTAATTTTAATTGGAAAAAGTTGTGATGCATTCCACCCAACACAAATCACCTCAAACAATATTCATGAGTAGAAAAATATTATCAATTGAGCAGTATGAAGGCGTACTGCTAATGAACAATTTGAAATGAGTACTGCTTCTTCAAAGCAGATACAGGTAATGGAAGTTTGTTGTAATGAAAGCTACTCATGCAGCAAGGGAGAAGAAGGATGGAGGAGGAGGCAGGAAATGAGCATCGGACGGACGTAGAGTGTCAGCTGACGAGTTTCTGTTCACAAGATCTGGGATTGCAGGTTTCCTGCTATCAAGCGTGTTGCCGGAGGTATTAGAAAAAACGGGCGTGTCCGGCTAGCTCCGGCCTGGCCGCCATGTTCCTGCTTTAAGCCCATTTGTCTCCACAAGCTTTCCAGAAGGACCTGAGCTCCTGAGCTGGTTTTACCGGGCTGCTGTCTCTAACTTGGTGTTCCAATTCCTCCACTTGAGGCCGTGCCTGGTACAGTGGCTGGCCAGTCTTTAAGACACACTCTTGAGTTTCATATTGGAATGTTACTTTGAGATTTCCAAGTATCTGTTATCAAATTCCATTTAAGTTTTATTAAGTAATGTATTTTCTGAAACAGAGAAACACACACATACACTTTTCTATGTCAGTTAAAAATAGGTTAACCTGGCCACCTTTGGCTTGTCCTGTCTGCAGAGTATTCTGGAACCAGAGGCTAGCAGAATTGTCATTAAAGAGACCCAAGGTACTTCATCCAGCAACTAATAGGATCAGATTCAGAGTCCTACCACTGCACATTTGGAGGAGCTTAGGAAGTCCTGCAGGGGGGAAAGGGAGGAAGGATCAGAGGCACTAGAGGGGTCAGGAACACCATGAGAACGTGAGAACATGGCCGGTAGAATCAACTGACTGGAACTCATGGGGGCTCAAAGAGATTAGGGAGCCTGGTGAGATCTGACCTAGGTCCTCTGCATATAGGTTATGGCTGAGTGGCATGGTGTTCTTGTGGGACTCCTAACAGTCAGAGTAGGGGTTGTTTCAGACTCTTTTGCCTACTTGTGGGACTCTTTTTCTCCTACTGGGTAGCCTCATCCAGGCATGATGTGATGTGCCTGGACTTATTGTAGCTTGTTATTCCATGTTTGGTTGATGTCTCTGCAAGGTCTACTTTTTCTGAGGGGAGGTAGAGGGAGTATATTTATCTTGGGAAGAGGGGATAGAGAGAAAGAGAGACTGGGAAAGGGATGGGAGAGGGAATTAAAGTCAGGATATAATTTATGAGAAAGAAGAGTTTATATTTAAACACAACAAAGACAGACGTATATAAAGGAAAGTCTCATTTATTGGAGAGGTACCCAGGAAGAACACCAGAAGCTGAGGTGAAGTCTTTATGCAAACTTAAAGCACACGGTCCCCACTGAAGAGAGTTTACAGTAATGTAATGGTATTTTTTTTTCTGCCTGGAGGGAGATACCCTTACAAACCAAGATTTTCTTTATAGTTACAATTTTCTCTTACAATGTAGTAATCCTACTCTATTTTTAGTGCTTTTCTGCAGTTTCTAAAACTGATCAACTCAAGATAATCCTTGTGTCCAAGAGGCATATTTGGGGGTGGCATATTCCTACCCCCATCAACTCTTATGATTATATCAATACTTATTAGCTTGCTCATAAGATAGAATATTTTAGACATATCTCTTGGAAGGTTAAAAAGTCCCAGCTCAGTTCCAGGTTTTGAAAATTTACCAGTCCCCAACCTGGAAATCTCTACCCAGGAAAACTCTGCCCTGAAGAAACCCTATATAAGCCTGCCTCCTGCTCAGTTCTTTGCTGTTTTTCCTGGGCAGATACAGCCACCCTCTTGCGTATTTCCCAATAAACCTCTTGTGTGAGATTTGTTGGGCTGTGTGACTTTGTGGTATTCCTTGGCTCCTGACTAACAGGATACTTTTCCCCTCAGAGCTGCAATACTTGCACTGGGGAAACCTTCCCCTTCAGAGCTCTAACACATCTCTAAAGATTTATTTGCATGTTTTTCAAAAGTTTCTGTGTGTGTGTGTGTGTGTGTGTGTGTGTGCATACACACACGTGTGTTTTTCTGTGTGTACATCCATGTGAGTGCATATACTCTAAGAGGCCAGAAGAGGGTGCTGGATTCACTGGAGCTCATTTTGCAGGTAATTGTTAGCTAACCAATGTGACTGTTGGGAACTGAACTCCCATCTTCTGTAAGAACATCCCCTCAACAGTAGAGCCAATTCTCCAGGCCCAAAGATATATCTACTTCTCAACCATATGGATTGTCTTACTGCATATTAAAATAATTGATAAATACTGATAATTAAAATAGTGATAAAGTGCTATTTCAGAGTTCCATGGCAATTCTTGCTATTCCAGGGCAGAAAGTAGGTATCAGTCTTCTTGCCTTCTTTTCTAGCTATCTGAGAGCCTGGATGCAGCAGAATCTTTGCCCCAACTGCATCTGAAAACTTTTCAGATACACAGATGAGTCTAGGCTACATCTCTCCACACTCGGTATGTGTGAGCCTGACCTTTTCTGCTTCCATACACCTTTATCATCTGAGCCTTCCATTTGGTTGTGACGTAAGGAATATATTTGGCCTTTGCCCCTAATTCCCACTATAGAATTCTTACACAAATGTAACTTCGTGAGTGAAGGGATCAAGAAAAGCCTATTTAATGGTTTATAGTAAGCTATTCACTTTTCGATTGCCCCTTAAATAGTAAAGTTGTAACCACTGGAGGTTGGAGGGTAGTCAGGGGAGCCAACATGTGCTTACCAACTCCAATGGGAATGTGGAGCTCCAAGTCCCAACCTCCAGGAAAGGAAAAGAGACTGGAGATTGAGTTCGGTCCCCAGTACCCAGTGATTTACCTGCATAAGAACCCTAAATAACAGGACGTGGAATGCATCCAGTTTGGTGAGCAGGTTGAGGTCCCGGGAGAAAGAGTAGATGGAGATAGCACAGAAGCTCTGTTCCTCCTTTATACAGTGCCCCATGTGCTTCTTCTATTTGGCTGTCTTCAGCCTTTGCAATAGCCTCCCTCATAAACTAATACACATAAATAAATGTTTCCTTAAGTTTCATGACTTATTATAGCTTATTAAGCATCAAGAAGGGTTGTGATCATCTTTTATTCATAGACAAGTGGTCCAGGTGACAACCTGGGATGTGCTATTGGTGTCTGAAGCAGAGGACAGTCTTGTGAGACTGAGTGCCTAACCTATGCTGTGTGCACTGATTCCAGGTAATTAACATTAGGATTGAGTTAAACGGTAGGATACCCAGTTGTCCTTAGAGAACCAGAGGATTGCTTGGTGTGAGAGCATGTCGTGCATTTGAGAAGTTTTGAGAGTAGAGGAAAGCAGTTTTCCTTTATGGGTGCTCTGGGTGGTTACAAAAGCCAGAATGGCTTTGCTTGGAATTTCATCTGCACAGAGAAGACTCCAGAGAAAAACAAAGCTTTGCACTTTGTATCCTCATTCCAAGATGTGAGCATCTCATGGCAACGATTAGATCCAGGGAAATTTCCATCAGATTGTCTGAACTCAGCATGTCAGACTCTGAATCCATCACCTCCTTCTCTATACTTCATTACTACATTCCCTATCTAGGAAACATAATTACCGTACTTTTAATTGTCACAGCCAAAAAGTTAATGTATCATTTATTCTGAACCCATTCTTGCTTCTTCATCCCTTTAATGACTTGACTTCTGTTGATTGCACACTACAAGAAACCATGGAACTGGTATATATGTAAGCCTATCCCCTCCATTCTCAAAGCCAACGCCCAGGAGATGAGTCAGTGGGGGAAAAATCATGTTTATTCAAAGTCTGGGCTCCTGAAATATTGAGTCAGGGTCTATGATTCTTTACCAAAAGACGATCATGGGGAATGTAGAGTGCAAAAAAAAAAAAAAAAAAAAAAAAAAAAAAAAAAAAAACAAAAAAAAAAACCAAGAAAACAAGATTTTCATAGGAAAGGAGTTATTGTGGAGCAAGGAGAAGGAAGGCTGTGTGTTTGCTGGGTGTCTTCATCATCCAAAGGTATGCATCTCTACTCTCCCCTCTTTGGCTAGAAGATAACATTCAACCTTGACTTCTTAGTGCCCACTAGCAGAATTCTTTAGATAATCACAGTAATTTTGTGTACATCAAATCTCACAGCAATTCCCATGCTTTGTTAGTTGACCTATGTGACAACTAGAAGCAGGAGGGAGTTCTGCCTTCAGGTGTTATCTGAGGGTCCCAGATGTTCTTGGGGGTCATACATGTGGGGAAAATTTTAAAAAGGCCGCCACAGCGGCGCAAGCTTGCGCCGCCATGGCAGGTCCCACATCAGGGAAGAGGATCCTATGGTTCCAGCGGCCTAAGGGCCTTGGCAGCGGCGGGACCCAGTAACACGAAGAAGTCCTTGGTTCTAAAAAGATTTATTGTCATAACGGATAATAGATGGATCTAGGCGTACCCCCTCAAAACTCAGGGCAGTCCTGAGTTATATAGGGAGGGAGAAGGGGGAGGATTAGGGGAGGATCTGGGGGAGGAATGTTTAATTTGCTCTGCCCTCTGGTCTTCATTAGTATGTAAATCTCTAGGGCCTGAGGCCTAAAGCCTGGCCTATGTGACACTATGGAAATGTGGCTGTTTTCAGGATCCTAGATGATGGGAGGTACCGAACTCCTGCCGGTTCTCACGCAGAATTCCACGGAGAATCTCGGGGTTCTAAGTACCTGCTCAACCATGACCCAGGATACCCTTATACAGTCCCACACATATATATAAAGATTATTTAGCAGTTAACCTCTACTCATTTGGGTGCATGCAGCTTCTCTTCAGGATTAGAATTCCAGGTGATCAGAAAAGAAGTCAAAAGACAGTTGTCAAAGTGGTGGTCACTGGCCTAACACCAACGTTCTCTTTTCTACTCCAATCTCGATTGCCTTTGTACAGAGAATAGAGTGCAGAGACCAGTCAGAAGGTGGTTGTCATTGTGGAGTGACTGGTCCTGACAAAGCAAGTCTTATGCATTCTCTTCTTCCCAAGGTCATTAATCCTGCCACCCATACCATAAATATTCACCATTTAATGAAATGCATCCAATAATGTACTAAAGATCTACTATGCTCAGGAATTGCTTGAGGTGAGAGAACTATAGCAATCAACAAAAAGACTCAAAATATTTGTCATGGAATAAAGAAAACCATCTTGCCCTCCTGGGTTTCATCTTGTAGTAAGAGAAGACAAGAGATGCATTACCTGTGGGTAACTGTTAGTTTTATTACAGGGTAATATTACAAAGTACCGTAAGCAAAGTTAAGAGGTGGAATGAGCATATGGCAAAGAAAGAGGATTTTTTTTGATAGTTTAGTCTTGGATGATCAAATTGCAGATGCGTGATTTTAGTGGTATCTTGAAAGATGTAAATTATGAGATATGCAGATTCTGAAGGACAAGTATTATGCAGGGGGAAGATTAGGCAGAAAGGCCCGGACGTGATTGGCTTTCTGCTATTTCCCAGTGGTTGGAGCACAGTGGTATGGACAAGTGAGCCAGAGCAGTAGCTGAGGTGTAAGAGAGCTGCTGGGAGCCAGCTCGTGTCTGAACATCAAGAGCCTCAACTTCTGCTTCTCTGAGATGTGAGGCCTTTGGTGGTTCTGGACAAATGTCATGATCTGAGTTACATTTTAACTAGAGCAGGCTGACAGCTCAGCTGAGACTGGACTGTAGGAGGATCAAGAAGAGAGAAGCTGTTAGGAGACTTCTGATAATGTCATCTTCCAACTCAGAATTCTCCAGTGGCTTCCTGGTGTGAATTTGAATAGCTTCTAAGGTTAGCCATGCTTTGGTTCCTTCTACTGTTGGCTTGATCTCTTGCTACACTTGCTGCCTACACCCCCTCTCATTGACTTGCGTGAAGGGCAGTCTGGTACCTGCCTCTGGAGTCTGCAGATCACAATGGGATGCTGCCTCCTCTGTAACGGCTTCTTCTCTTTCCGACTGGTGTTAGATACAGAATCCAGCACTTGTTTTCATGGTGTCACAGTTTGAGCTGTCCTCACCACCTGAACGTGTGTTTGCTGGGATGAAGACTCTGCTTTTCTTCTTGTATAACATATAAATTGAAGGAATGAATAGATTATACATAAACAAATGACTGAGGACAAAGCTCGGATGGTAAAGGGATTACCTTACAAACATGAGAGCCTACATTTACCACCCTCACAGAGCTCATATAAACATGTTTAAAAACCCAGATAGTGTGGTGTGCATTCGTAATCCCAACACTAGAGAGGCATAAAGCAGGAAGACTCCTCAGGCTTGCTGACCAGCTAGCTGGCCTGAACTATTTGGTGAGTTCCCAGTCAGTGAGAGACCTGTTTTACAAAAGGGAGTGGAAGCCAAAGCAGAGATTGTCCTCTGGGGTCTACAGGCCTGTGAACTCAGGTCCATCTGCACATGCAAGAACATACTCATGCAATAAATACGTGCATAAATAGATAGACACGAATAATACAAAATAGCTAAGTAAATTTGTTGCTTCTCTCTGTTAATGTCTTCTTTCACCATCTCTTAAAAAAAAGTAAATTCCTTTCTGTATTAATTCTGTGCTGGCATTCTCCTATTAACGAACATATCAAGAACAAAGAAGCCATAGAGAAAGTTGTGACTTGTGCTTCTGCCTAACATCCGGTGGTTATTTATTTGTGCATTTGCCTTGTTACAGAAACAATTGTCCTGTGTATGTAGGGCAGCATTTAATCTCACGGTTAGACTGAGTACTTGCTTTCACTTTAGTTTTCCAAACTGCTTTTGATAGCTCTTAAGAAATGCCCTTTCTCTAAATCTTGCACACCATTTTCCCCCTGAACACTGGGTTGTAAGATATGTATTTTCAGCTGTTTCTGTGTGCTACTTGATTATTGAAAAACCTCTCTATAGAGAATGGAATCTGTGGCATCTCCCCACCGTACATTAAGAACATTCATTAGGAAACTCTTCTGTCTCACCATGTAGATCATTAACAAGAGCTGTTAACTAACAGTGGAGTGGAGTGTCTCCCTGGGGCAGGGCTAGCAGACACCTCTATAATATGACATGTTCTACCTATTCTTGGTTTCTATGTCACCAGCCTTACCTTACAGTTTTTATCTCGGGTGCTGAAATCTAAAGCCAATCCAAAGTAAACTCGCTTTGTAAGACTTTATTAGATATGTATTAAGTGCTTCATCGAAATTAGGTTGTTACATCTTTCTTTTCTCTCTCTTTTATTAATCATGCAGTCCTCATCCCCTTTTGAAGAAAAGAAAGAAAGGGAGAAAGCAATTAGGTTGTCTCATCTTGAATCAGTCTGAAAAACCAGGCTGCTCATGGCCCCTGGTTCTATTGTCATCCAACCGCCTACAGATGCTTCCCATCCTCCTCACTGCTGTCTTGCATCTCTGTGAGTTCAGTACACGACAGCTTCCAGGGAGACTTCACAGCTCCTTGGGCCTCAGTCATTTTAGACAGAAAGTTCCATCTGATTCATAAGGCTTAGAGCTGGAAGTCTCCCTGGAGGCATTCAATAATGTGGTTTTCACGAAAGCCCCGTCGCCCCAAGGTTGCCTTGGGGACCATAAGGCAATGAGAATGTGGAACTACAGAAGGACAAACTTGCCCTGCTTTAGAAAGCAATGTAGATCTTGTCTGGCTGGCTGTGAGAGTCCCACATAAGGCCACAGCAGTTGCTTTTGTGTAAGTTAAAGGAAGTCACCCTTTGTGTAGCTTTGTGTAACATTTGACTTTAAAACAGGGCTCTGTTGCTAAAAATTAAGCTAGAAATACTCTGCTGTAGCCCCTACCCATGACAAAGCCCAAATCAACAAGACTGACTTTTTAGCATTTATACAGTGAGAAAGAATAGAAAGGAATTTCACTTATTTTAAAGATGACATAAGCAGTTGGAAACAATAAAAATGTATTTATTTATTTTGCATGGCTTTAATTTACTTTTAAATTTAGTTATTGTGAGTGTGTATTTATGTGTGGTGGCTGGAGGGCAGCTTCCAGTGTGATTCCTTAGACGTTCATCTCGAGCATGCAAACTTTTGGTTCTTTTTGGTGGATGGGCATTCCTGTCTTGACCATGAATCCATGCACAGAGGACAACGAATTTGTCCCACAAGCACTTGCCAAGCCCAAGCTTTCGTGGAGTTTGAACTGTAGAAGATGAAAGCAAACAGCAACCAAAAGCACACATAAATGAGTTTCCGGGTAGTGGGAAGCACCATGAGAAAGGATGCAGTGGGATAAAGGGACAGAGCAAAGGATGGGAGAGAAGGTCTAGGTCCTCCTCAGGAGGATGATCCCTCGGAGTGGGGAACTGGTCTATTTGTAAATTCCCTTTTTATTATTTTTGTATTTTATTTTGATTACATTTTGATCCTATTTATGATATCACGATCAAATATATTTTGATCATATCCTTTTCCTTTCCCAACTCTTCCAGGATCCTCTCCATCCTATGGAAATTTGTTAGGTTATGAAGTATGACAAATGAAACTAATGTGGTCCCTTTTCTTGCTTAATAATGTTGACATTAGAATACACCACAGACACACAGCAGAGTCTTAGTTGAAACATGTACCAAATGGGGAGCAGGGTGTGTGCAAACAGGTAAGACATGCAAGAAAGTGTGTTTCCTGCTCTGTTGGAGCTTGGAGTTGAGAATATATTTTTAAAATAACTTTAATTTTTTTAAAGGAAAATAAAAGGCCAAAGGTCCTTTAGAACACAATTACAACTGGCAAGAGATTAGTAAAGAGAATCTATGCCCCAGGGAAACACAGGGGAGCATGTGGTGGTGTACTTCCTGCTCTGTAAGTGAGGATCAGGAATGGCTCAAATCTCTGGATGTGGACCCCTGGCTGAAGTCATTGTTAAATAAATACAGAAGACTGACCTATCATATAGGAAATAATGCCTGGAATAGCAAAGAAATTTCTGAGTTCTCTTTCTTTTCTCTTGTAGGTTAGTAGGTTGCCATCAGCTGTGGTGGGTGTGGCTTATCTAGTGATAGCTGAAGACTGTTAGAGGCCCAGGTTTCTTTTACCCTTGGCTCAAGGCATTGTGGCTGAGATGGTTATTAGATAGGTAGCCACTGCTACCATACCTTCGGTGGGATGAGGAGGAAGGACTGAATAGGTTACCAGATTCATTTTTATGTTTCTAAGAAGTCCCACGTAGTGTTTACATCTAACTCCAACGCCTGAAGCTCATTCCACGGCAGTAAACTTAAGTGCAGAAAATGGCCCCCAACCCACTCTGTTATGAGTATTTTCAATTAAAACACAGACATACTTTTCAGAAGAGGAAAATGAACATCGGGAAGCAAGTAAAGATTTGCCAAAAGAGGAACATGGGGTTAATCTGTCCACAGGGAGGACAGGCTGCTGGTTAGGAGGAGGTACTGGGGATTTTAATTTTGCAACCTAGGATAGAACAGTATACAGAAACATCAAGTCCAGGCAAACTGGGCTATTAGCCTCATTTCTTTACTTTTTCAAAAGGTATGAATGAAGGGTTGGGGATGTAACTCGTAGCGTGGACAAGGAAGGTGTAACTCAGAGTGTTTACCTAGCATGCACAAAGTCCCAAACTCAAACCCCAGCACCAAAAGTATATGGATAGGAATATAAATAACAAGAAAATATGAATAGAATTCCTCCTGTGTATAAAGCACAATTTACCGAGTGATTCACTGAATAAGAAACACTCCTGACACTCTGGAACTTAATTTTTTTGTGAAGGGTGCTGAAAAATTATGGAATTCAAGAGCTGGATTAATACCATATGCAGTGCTGAGGTAGCCCAGGAGAGCGACATCCCTGGGGACTCATGGGAGATGAGATGGCATGAGAGGTGTGTGCTACAAGCCAAGGGTGAGGAGAAAATGGAAAAGTATATGCATACTTGTGTGCACACCTGTGAGCATGCGAACACGCGATTTTGGAGGAAGGTTCCAGATCCAAAGGAGTGCCTTGAGCTAGTTGGACAGTGGGCTTCAGAGGGATATGGCAGCCTGGGGTACTTCCCTACACGATAGCATGTCACACTTAAGAAGGCAGGAAGAAGCATTTTTTTTAAGATGCTGAATATGGGGGTTTTGGGGTGTGTGTGGCAGCTAAAGAGGTTGAAACAGTTGCCTCCAAGGCTGATGATTTGAATGGAACCCCAGGACCCACATGGTGCAAAGAGAGAACCAGTTCTAAAAGTTGTCCTTCGATGTCCACATGCACCACGGCTCAGAAGGACCCATCTGTTCTCTCTGTTCCCCAACAATGTCAGATATGAAAAGGTTGAGCTTTTTTACACCGGTTTTGTCATTCATTGAGGTTTAACTACTGCAGGGCACCCCAATATCAAATAGGAAAAATCAAGACTAGAGCTTGAACATGCTCACCAACTCTACACCCCCAAAGATGCTGTCATAATTAAGAAATTTTTGTTTCTCTTAATGGAGTTTGATGGTCTTAGTTTATCAGCAACCTTTGAATTGAATTAACAACACGAAACTAATTAATCTCGGTATTACTCCACCAATCCACTTAGAAGCTGCGTGCAAAATTTAATTAAGTCCCTTTGCCTTTTCTGAAGCATGCGCACTCAGGGAGTCTCAGGTTGCAGCTGAGACTTGGGTACCACGAAGAAAAGGCGCGTGATGTTGTTCAAACCCAACTTTTGAAATTAGATAATGGGTTTCAGAATACTCCCCAGGTTGGGAAAGTTGGACTCTGAAAGCGACAAACAAAGATGCTTGCTGAACTAATTAGCCCTCCCATCTCCCTCACTTCCCACATCAGAGCCTTGGTCTGCGCCACTGCTTCCTTGGCTGTAGTCTGTTGCCAGAACAGTACAGCTCAGGCTGTTTCCTGAATACTTTTCGCAGGCTCTTCTTTGCCCTGGCTTCCGGCGTGTTCTGTGCTGTCAGTCTTATTGATTAAAACTCTTGGTGGATTTCAAGACCTTCTTGCCCTATATTGTCACAGATCCACTTAGAATGGATTTTTCTCTTTTTGTCGGTCGGTTGTTTCTCGGTTGGCAGAGCAGATGCAGAGCAGGTGGCTCTCAGACTTCAGATGGAAGGCTGTTGCTGTGACTTGGGGGGATAAACGGTGACATCCTATGCTCTGTTTGTTTTCATGTGTCTTTACACGTTTATTTATCTTAAAAAAAAAAACCCAGAACTTCGATAGATCAAAATGGATACTGATAAGTTACATAAGTAGCATTTGTGGGTGTTAATGAAGTATTATTTGGCAGGAGTAAGAAACTAAAGCTTTGAGTGTCTGAGGCCATCGTGAGAAAAAGGTGTGTCGTGCTACATGAGAATGAACAACCCTTGCAAATTCTAGGTGCCGTTCTTGTACTTGGTTTCCCACCTTCTCGTCTCCCTCCTATTCCTTGATGCTTGAAAAAGGTCCGGTGATTTTTGCCTTCTGCTATTTGAGTCTGAGAACTAGAATGTATCCTCTTGGTTCTCGTCTGGTTCATGGACACAGCGGGATTTCAGGTTTGGGTCAGGCTCAGAATTCTCGTTCGGAGTACAGGGTACCTGGCCTATACAAAGTGAACTAACCTGTGTATTCTTCTAAGTTGGGTTTGCCTCTGTGCTTGGCAGAGACAGCTTACCCGGGGCAGTTCTCTTCTACATAGCTCTCATCCCCTTGGGACCAGCAGGTGAGGTAGAGGCACCAGAGGGAAAAGAGGTTGTTCACGGATATCTTGAATTTGAAGTCATTACCGACTGGTTATTTCTGCCCCAGTCTGTTGGCCTGAGCAGATCCCTTAGCTAAATCTAAAGATCTTTCTGAGGAGGAAGTAAAAAGCCACATGTTGAAGGGGAGTCTGGAAAAGGGAGTAGTGAAAAACAGACCCATATTGCAATCCGCTCTGATCACTGACACAAGAGCCAAACTCCAATAGTTAATGCCACCTCTATAGTTCAGGGGATGTAAGGCCTTGGGTAGCAATACTTAGACCAAGGGCAGATGTGGTGACTCGTGCCTCCTTACAGGCAGGAGGTTCGTGGGTTTGGGCTACATGTTTAGTTCGTTTCAGGCTGGGCTGAGCTACATGACAGAACCCTGTTTTCTAGAGCAGAAAGAAACAAACCACACACATAGGCAGTCGGTATGCTAGGTGTGGCGACCAGTTGAAACCCAGGTGAATTGAGCTAACCTGTATACATTTGTGTTGATTTTTGCTTTAGAGAAGAAGCCGAAATTTAACTTCGGCTTGTTCTGTGGCTTCTGTGGCAGCTGAACTCTCTTTAGGCATGAATTAATCAGATGTTTGATTTAAAATATTTATCTTCCCAACATAGACTATTCATTTAGTGGTTATGAAAAACAGCCATTTCTTTGTTTAAAAAGAAAAGGATGTTTGTATATATTTATAGAACTATAGTGCCATTTTGCGCATGAGTGTATTTACTGAGGAAGGCACTGGGACTTTATATCTTCCTGGTTCAAGGTAATGTTGCATATTTTCTTGAGATTATAAGTGTAATACTTTTTAAACTTAGTTTTGACTCATTGATAATTTTATACATGAGGAATGTATTGATATCATTCTAACTCCTTCCTCTCTTCCCTAGATCTTTTTCCAGTCTAGGATCTTTTCTTCTGTAATTATTGTTACATATATATGCATATGAGGTTGTGTGTGTGTGTGTGTGTGTGTTTGTGTGTGTGTGTGTGTGTGCACACATAACTACTTAGCTCACTTAGTGTTATTTATGTGTACGTATGTTCTATGTTAAGGTATGTCAGAAACTGTTTTTACTATATTATACAGCACTGATTTTATGTTTTAAATTATTATTGTTTGGGCCTGTGAATCCCTGGAGAGTAATAAAAAATGTTTTATTAAGCTGGCTGTGGTGGCATGAATTTTTAATCCCAGCACTCCGGAGGCAGAGGCACAGAGATCTCTGTGAGTTCAAGGACAATATGATCAACATAGCAAATTTTAGACTAGCAAGAGATACACCATGAAACCCTGACCCTGTCTCAAATAACAATAGTCTTACCAATTTCTATGGCCCTCATACCTAGCACAGTGCCTGGATCATGGTAAGGAGTACAAAGAAAGTTATTGATTGTTTCTTTTTGTTTCATTTCTGTTTATGTTGTGCTGAATTTATCGCGGCTTCATCTTTTAGTTTCTTCAGCTCCTTCTGTGATGTCCCTTTCTTTTGTTTATCTCCTTTCTGCTTTAGAAAGAATGCATTCCTTTTTAGTGTGGATTGCCCCACTGTAATGGCACAGACCGGTCCTGGGTTAATCAGTGACCGTGTATCCAGCCCTATTATCTGGCCTGGACAAACTACCAACTCTATTATTCTACTAGCGAGATGCTAGTCATAGGTTTGCTTCCTAACTGGCTGCATTTTAGTCATGCATATTAACAAAGGCCTAGACAATGTCACAGATTTATGTGTTGTTCAGATTCCTGTCACTATGACAGAAATACACAAGATAAATGACCTTCTAGAAGGCCCACTGGTAATGGTTCCACCACCTCTCTGAACTGTCAGCTGGGCATCAAGGCCTTCAATACAAATAGCTCCAAACCAAAACAGGTATCACCAAGCCAATACAAATATTTGAATTGCACGACTTTGCAGGTTTTCTGGGTCATAGTAGTAGTGAATAATTTTCATAGGTAGCCTCAGACAACTTAAGGGGGGAAACACTGACAGCTACCAGTACTCACTGGACACGGAGTAACACACTGGTCCATAAGAAGACAAGTAATTATTGTAATCTCCAGTTCATATGTTCCCATTTCCCATGCTTCCCTGATGTAGGCTTAATTTAGATGATGGGAGTTGCTGGGGATTGAATTTAGGACCTCATGGATGTTAAGTCCAGTGGTTACTCACCTACACCTCAGTCCTATTCAACTTCATACCGATCGATGCTTTCCATGACATACTTGCAATTGAATGTCACTTTCTCTCCCCTTAAAATTAGAGCTGCTATCATGCCTATAGTGTTGGTCTGCTACTGATATCAACAGGCCATAATGCTCCAGGAATTCAGATTATAAGGAGACATTAGTCATTTCTAAGGTTTCTTCATTTTCTGTTTCACATGAACAAAAATAGGCATCGGTCCAAGGGTGAGAATTTTTAGCCCTACTAACTATTCATTTGAAAAACATAAACATCAAATCTTTATTCACAATTAATGCTTCTGAAATCTCATGCCAGCAGAAGTATGTTCTTTCCTCTAAGAACAGAATCTCAGCCATTCTGTCATCTCTCCTTTGAATTTCTACAGTATTTCATGGCTCACGTTAGAGTTTGGATATTTTTATTTTTCCATCCTCTCCACTGTTGTTTAGGACAAGGAATTAATCTTGTCTTATATACATTGGGTACCTTGATACTTTGCTGAAGGAACGTTGGCATGATTTAATGATGGGTATGGTGGTTCACATCTGGGATCCCAGCACTAGGGTGTGGAAGCATGAGGTAGGGGAAAAATGAGCTGTGAAGTAGCCTGGGCTACCATAACCTAGGCTTGACTACAGAGTAGAAACTCTGCCTTTAAAATCCAAGAATGGGAAAAAGAAAAGGAAAGAAATTCAACCTCTAGAGATGAATAAAGAAAAATAATGATCATATTGCTGAGGGACCTTCATTATTAAACTCGATAATAAATATAAACATAGTACAATGGAATTGGCTTCATTTTTTCATGAAGGTTGACGAATATTATTTTGAGCCAGTTAGAGCCATCAAATTATTTTTCCTCAAGGTAAAGCTTATTGTTATTTATTGATATACCACCATAGGTAGCTACTGTCATGACTGAAACACAGTGATGTATGAATGGATGTGTGAGTGGATATCAAGATGGTAGAATTTTATCAGATCATAGAATGTTCTTTCATTATCCGGAGGCGCTTGCTCAGTAAGCATATGACAATGAAGTCTTACCAAAGTTACTAACAGTACTGGTGAGGATTCAAAGCACAAAGGAAAGCAAAGCAAAGCAAAGCACTGAAGCGCCTTTAACCATCCATTTTAAGAATTCTATTTCCAGTGGGATAGGGTCCTTCATACACAGAGACACAACCTTCTTAACTCAGCTCTCATTGCTACCAGAGTAGGAATGAGAAAATGCTGCTTGTTTTTGCAGTTTCTTTGAAGGTCTCTGTCTTCCCACATACTTCCCAGTATATGTGTGTGTGTGTATGTGTGTGTGTGCGTGCGCGCGCGCGTGTGCACACCCATATGTAAAAGTCACCCATATCAGGCTGTAGCCACATCCTCACAGTGAAAAGATGACAGCCCGAAAATCAAGAGACAAAAGAGGTAATATATATATATATGTATATGTATATGTATATGTATATGTATATGTATATGTATATGTATATGTATGTATATATATATATTAATTTCATTGTACTAATGAGACAATACAGTGACCATCTAGGGGACTTGATGGCATAAAGGAGCTGCAAAATATTCTTCAGAGTCTTTTAGCCACAGGACAGGGCCAAAATGTGTCAATCACAAACCCAGATTTCATCTGCATCTCGCTGTGGAGAGATGCCCATTTAAAGGGGTTGATTTTAGCTGCGTCTTCCTTTGATTCCTGTTCCACAGGCATTAAGCAGGAGGCTGAATGGAAGGCTAAAGTATGCCAACGACACCTGACTATCATTTTGCAGCCTCTTCCATGAGCCATCTTTAAAAACAAGTACCATTATCCCATGTACCTTCCTGACAAGGACATTTTGACATTTTCCTAATAAATTATTGATAAACACGTTGAGATTTGTAAAGAGCCGCAGAACCGCTGTTATCCAACCTTAAGTACATGTAGTTTGTTGTGGGTTTGTGTGTGTGTGTGTGTGTGTGTGTGCGCGTGCGCGTGTATGTGTGGGTTTTTTTTTTGTGTGTGTGTCTACTATTACCATATTGTTTTCGGTCATTTGAAGTAGGAAAACGCCCTATCTTTATTAAATTTACAACTGAAGACATCTTTGTCCTCTTGAAGATTCTATAGAAAACATTGGTTTTCAAGGAGGCATTCAACAGGTTTCTTTTTTAATGTATATGACATTTTAATATTCCATACCATAAGATTTTTTTAGGAAACTTTAATCCTACCGCAGGATAAAAGTCTTAACGTGGGACCTAACAAAGGAAATGCCTGTCATTACATTAGGTTTTTTATGTCACAGTCACCATTGTGGCTGTAGCTATGGCTAGTGGCTTTCATTTCCCCCTTTCCTGTCCTCAGTACAGCAAGAATAGTTTTGAAGAAGCACTCGGATGTCTTCGTGGCAAACCCCATTCCGTTTCACATTTTTAAACTCACCACACTTGCTCTCTTCAGCTTTTATCAGTGTGACTTTGTAGATCCTCAGGACCTGAGTGACACAGACTGGAATGTCACCTTGTTTATTCTCACTTCCTGTATCTATTTCCATGACAAGGCTACTGATTCTCCCACCAGGATGTGTCTTCATGTCTTTTATGACAATCCTCCTTCACCTACTTCTAAAGAGCCCCCTCTTTTCTTTTCTACTATGGTAAAAACAAAAACAACAACAACAACAACAACAACAGTTCAGAGGGGAGAGGGTTAGTGTTGATAAGAATGGAAAAAGGTATTATAATCACCAGAGAAGGAGAAGGGCACTCTCCTCCACACTGTCAGCTTGTTTCAGGTGGTGGTCTTCATTGTGACACTGGAAACAGTCAAGAGGTATGTAGTTTAGTGTGACAGTGATAGAGCCAGTGTAAAGATTTTGGACACATCAAGGGTTAGAAAGGCTTCTAAAAGCTCTGCTCTTTGCTAAAATGGGCTTTTGTTAAAATGGAAATCTCCAGTCATCTCTAAAATAATTGATTGGCAAATACAATGGGTGACCTAGCTGAACCAGAAAGAATTTGTACAGTACCAACAACAAAATTATATCCTCTTAGCCAAATACGTTTTCTTTTCATGGAAATATGATTGATTCATAATAATGCTAATTATGCTTAATTATAATCTCAATTATTTTACCACAGCAAGAACAGTTCATTGCTGTGCTGTTTATCAGTTATCTAATGGTAATTAGTATTGTTTGTAGGTTCTATAAAGAAAGTTTCATGGGTTTAAACATACGCTGTGGTTTAGTGAGATCTATAATTATTATTGTTGGCTATTATTTTATTGCAGGCCCTTTGAGGAGTCAGAGGGAACAGAACAACATTGTCTAAACTCTTTGAATTCTGCCAGGTGAATTGTTTAAGTGACACAATTATAACTTGGTCACTGGAGGTAAGCTACTGTTGCTTTGCTGATTAACTAGGGGGATTGCATTATGTTTTCATGGGATGAATGTGGTTAAGAATCTCACACAGAGGAATGAGATAAACTGAGCACATGACTGAGCCTCAGAATAGTTACAATGAACACACAACAAAAGAAAGAGCGCATCACTGAATGAGAAAAAAATGTAGCATCCCTCTTAGACCTTCATCTGGCCAGTCTTTGCCTTCCAGATTTGAGAAGCTACTAAACCAATAAGCCCCTTGGGTTTATGGAAGCCTATCTCAACTCTCAACAAAAGTCCATCCAGTTCTCAACCTCCATCTCTTGGGGCTACATAGAACACTTTTGAAAACTGTCCTTGGTATCTGACCTTTAGTTTTAATAGTAGAGCCCAGCATTTGTAGAGAACACTGACTAGTTGTCAGATGCTCTCATGGCTATTAAGGCCTTTCATCATCTCCATGGCCCTGGGAAAGACGCACGGCTACCCTCCATCTCACCCCAACTCACCTCTGCCTTTCCACAGACATCTTACTCAGACTCACAGTCTTGCAACGCTGTCTGTTCTGCCCTCTGCTCTCTAAGCCCTCTCTCATGTCTGCAAATTTGGTTTGTTTTAAAAATGTAATACTGAAAACTGCCTTATGTGCTGCCTTATGTCCAGCCATCACAAACCAGTTCAACCTACTTTGGTCCAAGACTGTTCTATAAGGATGACACTGTGTTAATGTTTCCTCAGTGTCACTCTGGTAATAACTATCCCAGGCTTGCCCTTAACTGTTAGAAATTTTAGTCATTTTTCCGGTTGGCCATTTTCTTTTGTTTCTCCCT
>NW_021605377.1:3260571-3317836 GCF_004785775.1 Grammomys surdaster | reverse complement strand
CACATGTGTATGTACCTTCTGTGCACATGAATTTTTTTGCTGGTTTGTTTCTCTTCCGCCTCCCTCCTCTCCTCTGTATGTATGTGTGTGTAGTGTCATGTATTTTTGTTCTGTGTGTGCCTGCACATGTGTATGTACCTTCTGTGCACATGAATTTTTGTGAGGGTGTGTGTGTGTGTATTCACACGCAGGCCACAGGACAACCCTCAGGTACTCCCTACCTTTTTTGTTTTTGAGACAGGGTCTCTCACTGGCCTAGAATTCACCAAGTAGACTAATCTATCTGGATGACAGGTCTTAGAAACCTGCCTTTCTCTGGCTGTCTCGCTCAGGGATTATATACACATGTCACCATGCCTGTCTTAGAATGTGGCTTCTGGGACCAAACTCAGATGCTCCATGGTTGTACAACAGCATTTAGGCACTGAGCTATCTCCACCAGCTTTATCTAAGCCTCATTGTTTCTCAAGAGTGTGTACTTCATCTGTGTAATTCACACGTGAATCTTCAAAGCCTTTCATGGAACCCAACCTTTCAGATCATGGGATAGAACCCATGGGATGGAAAAAGCGGTGGTAGCCTTGAACTGCATGAAAGGTAATGTCCACAGGATACCCCCATGGAGCTGTGTCCTAATCAGCTCCTGCCAGTATGGGTGGCCTTGGAAATGTTTTAGGGTTTGACTTTTAATTCTAGACTAATATCATCTTTCTCTCCTATGATCTGGGCGGTGAATGAAATAACCCAAGGGCATTCAGGAACTGAGTTGACGTGTCTAGTCCATTGTCAATCCACTGTCTTTCCATTTCAACGCAGCGCAACTTGTCTCTCCAGCTGCTCAGCCGAGAACCATAGAGTGACCCATAAATCCTCTTTCAAAATACCTGCCAGCTTTGCCTTCAGAGGATTCCAGGATCGGATCATTTATCGTCACTGTGAGCGTTAGTCTTAAGTTCACATACAGTAAAGTCGGGTCTAGAATGTTGTTGGAGTCTCCTAACTAGTATCTTCTTTCTAAATGAATCTCTCCATAGCTCATTCTTTCTTTTTTTAAAAAAATGCATGAGTGTGTATCTGTGTGCATGAGTACATTTGTGTGGGTATACATGGAAGGCTGGAGGAGAAGCCTTAGCTGTCAGTCAAGAATGCTACTTACCTTCTTTGAAATAGGGTTCCTCCTTGGCCTGGAACTCACTTGTTAGGACAGACAGACAGGCCCTAGTAGCTAACCTGTCACCACTTTGCCAGAGTTGGGATTACAAATATGTACCCCCATGCCTGACATTTTTTACATGGATTCTGGGGACCAAATTTAGAGCCTCCTATTAGCAAAATGAGTTCTATATGAATTGAGCTCTATCCTAATTCCTGTAATGCGTTCTTCATACACATATCCAGAGTTACTTCTGTTATTGTTATTGATACTGATAAGGCTCTATCTAGGACTTTGCACATGCTAGGCAAACTCTGTACCACCGATCTAGGGCTGTGCACTAGAAAAACACTGTACCACTGAACGATTCATATTGCCTTCCAAAGAATGATGCTTTTAAACATATTGTGACATTTTCCCCTCTCCCAAGAGTTCTGTTTAACTTGATACTTCTAACATCTAAACCATCCCACACATCTTTCCTTCCCATCCTCAGCATCTACCCCGGCCATGTCACTCAGTGTGCACAATCATGCTTATGTTTCTCCTCACAGCCCAGCTCTTCAAATAACTAGCTCATCTCTCTCCTCAGAATCCTTCCACACGAAATGTACTTCCACCATATTCTATCATGTGTCAGCTCCACACTTTTGGGTCTTTGCACAAGTGACTCCTATTCAGAGGACTCTGCCATATTCTTAGACAAATAAAATAGTATCCTAAGCCTTACACTGTCTACTTCCTCTCCCTGTGTGGCATTTGCCACATTTGCTATATTACAAATTGACTTCATTGTTTCTTAGTAGCCTTACTCAGTTATGCCAGAGCCTCACAAAGCCAGAAGGACATCCATAGTATTGCCGAGCATGTGGTATACACACAAGTAATTGTCAATGATAGAAATTTCAGCAAACATTGCATTTTGTATTTCGGTCTTACTGTTAGCTAGTCCAAAATAAAAATCAACATTAGTTTTCTAGGCAAATAACAATGTGTCACAAGTTTTATGATTTGAGAGTTTGGAAATATATTCTCCCATAGATTTGTAAGTCTGAAATATCTTAAATCCAGGTCAGTTCTTCCTGGAGGCTCTGAAAGGAATCCACTCCATGCATTCTCCAGCTACTGGTGGTGGTGATTCCATCACTTGTTGACACATCACTCTGAATGCTCACATCACCTCGCCTCTACAGGTTCTCATTTTCTCCCATATATTTTGGGGTATTCTCACTTATTATATTATTCTCCTTGGTTGTAGGATTTACTCTCTCTCACCTGGAATTATCTTGTTTCCACACTCACAATTTAATTACCTCTAAAAGTGTATTTTTTCCAAAATAGGGTCACTTACACAGTGTGAATGTTTCATGTGGGCCACCATTAAAATCACTATAGAATGGTTGTAAGGAACGTACAGTCAGGATTCTAGATGATCTGTCTACTGTGTAGCATAGCATCCTTAGTGGATTTTGTGCTAAGATAGTTCTTCTCCCAGGGTCTAGTTACCTGGCCCAGTTTTCTGAAATAATGTTTAAGCTTTTGATTTCCAAAGGATTTGTGACTTTTCAAAATCCAAGTCACTACAGAGACTGTTGAGTGTTCCCTGTGTCCATCCTAGTCACTGACTTAGCAGTATGTGTACCATAACAGAGACACAAGGAGACCTAGGGGGCCTAGGGCCCCAATCTCATGGAGGATTACACATGGAGGTGTGACAAGACTAGTTGCTTGATTCCCTTTAGGCGTGATGATCTGAGAAGCTCCCGATGAACCTCCCTCAGGATATTGCCTTCTTTCTATTTTTCTATATCAGATAGAAGGATGTCATGCCTTGTTGACTGAATATATATATATATATATATATATATATATATATATATGAAGATATATTAGCCTTGTGTCACTTCCTATATTTGCTAATTGATCAATTGATTAATTCATTCATTTACTTAGCCTGTCTGTCTTTATGTGAATGGAACTCATGAGTGCCTATTGTATTATTGCACCAAACTGGTAGTAAAAAGAAGATGCTGATGCTCCACCCCAGTGATGCTCATGGGTGCTCATCTCCTGGACTAATTACCAGATTTAGAATCTAAGAATGTATGTTTGGTGAAGGGAGGTGAAGTTAGCCAGTTATAGCTTTTTTTTTCCTCTGTTATTTTGTCTGGACATCACTGTTTCCTTTCTGGAAATAAGCAAGTGTGTCGTCCCCTTCTTTCTGGGGACAATTTCTTTAAATTGCTCTGGATCTTCACATTCTTTCTCTGGAGGTTAGATAATCACCCTGGGATAATATTCACCCAAGACAGCAGACCCAAATTCCTTTAGAGAAACCTGAAGCCCATTATGGCATGTCTACTAAAAATGTTCACCCTCCACCTCTTGCTCTGTTTACAAGTGTGTACATGTATGCATGCTGATATACTTGCTCTCTACTTTTATTTTAGGGAAGGGAAGGGGTCTCTCTCTCTGAACCTGGAGCTTATCCTGTTGACTGAATTGGCTGGCTACTAAGCCCCTGGTATCTTCCTGTCTGTCTCTTCAGCACTGGGATTACATGTGTATGCCACAGGGCTGAACTTTTACATGAAGATCCAAACTCAGGTCTTCATAACTGGATAGCAAGTATCTTACTGACTGACCCATGATAACAGCCACATATGAATACTTTTACTGGCAGTGACTAGTACTGCAATTTCTTCAGCAACTCCTCCAGACCGCATTATGTTGAACAAACATTATTTTAAAAGGACTTTCAAATTTTTTAATAGAAAGAAAGCATTTTATATTTGTTTTATGGAAATTCTTAGACTACGAAGGTTAGCAACTTGATCAAAGCTGCAGAGCTCTTGGTTGAATGGCAGATCCAGATTCAAACCCAGAATTCATATTCTACTACTTACCAGCAGGCTATGCTGACTCTATCCCTGGCTGATAGAACCCCAGGCTAGTGGTATCCTTTTCATATGAAAATCTACTGCTTTCTAGACGCTCATAGTCTTCCTATTGGTTATCTATTGGATGGGGCCGGGAGTCTAGGGCAGAAAGCAATGTGCTCACATCAGCATCATGTGTCTCATCCATGGCTCCTTCTAACTTCCAATCCTGACTCATCTCACATGAGATTTTTCATCTTTCGAAGATTTCCATTTTCAAAACTGAGCTTCTTGGGGGTGGGGGATTGATTGGTTTCCTTAGGATACATTGTATCTTTTTGATTCTTGATTGTATTTCAAAATTGTTTCTTTCTTTCGTTTTTTTTCTTTTTATTTGAGGGGGTGTCCTATATTTTTTTTATTCGATATTTTATTTATTTACATTTCAGATGCCATCTCCCTTCCCCATTACATGCAAGTAGTAAGATCAGTTCTAGGTTGAGGAACTAGCAATACAATAGATGCAAATAGTCAAGGAACAAGCAAGACAATAAACACAAATAGTCAAAGAACATGCATGACAATAAACAGAGTCCCGTGATCACTCCTGTGATCATTATTTCTAAGGGCTTATCAGGATGATCAAAGTATCTGAGCCTGCTTCCCTGTCCTAGCCCAACGTCATTTTCATACCTGAAGCCTACTTCTTTGTTCTAGCTAAGATATAGATTCCTGACTGAAATTTTTTCTTTGTTCTAGCCTAGGATTTAGATTCCTGCTTGAAATTACTTTTTTGTTCCTCAACACTAGGGCATCCACACTTTCAGGGACCAAGGCCCTCCTCTTCCACTGATGCCTGACAAGGCCATCCTCAACTACCTATACAGGTGGAGCCATGAGTCCCTCCCTTTGTATTCTGAGGCTGGAGGTTTAGACCCTGGGAGCTCTGGTTGAGTATCTTGTTATTCCTAAGAAGGACTAAAGCACCCACACTTTGGTCTTCCTTCTTCTTCTTTAGCTTCATGTGGTCTATGCGTTTTATCTTAGATATTGTGAGCTTTTGAGCTAATATCCACTTATCAGTGAGTGCAAACCATGTGTGTTATTTTGTGATTGAGTTACCTCACTCAGGATGATATTTTCCAGTTCTATCCATTTGCCTAAAAATTTCATGAATTCATCGTTTTTAATAGCTGAGAAGTACTCCATTGTGTAAATGTACCACATTTTCTGTATCCATTCTTCTGTTGAAGGACATGTGGGTTCTTTCCAGCTTCTGGCTATTATAAATAAGGCTGCTATGAACATAGTGGATCATATGCCCCTGTTGTATGTTGGAACATCCTTTGGGTCTATGCCCAGGAGTGGTATAGCTGGGTCCTCTGGTAATACTATGTTCAATATTCTGAGGAACTGCCAGACTGCTTTCCATAGTGGTTGTACTAGCTTGCAATCCCACCAACAGTGGAGGAGTGTTCCTCTTTCTCCACATCCTTGCCAACATCTGCTATCACTTGAGTTTTTTGATCTTAGCCATTCTGACTGGTGTGAGATGGAATCTCAGGGTTGTTTTGATTTCCCTTTCCCTGATGACTAAGGATGTTGAACACTTCTTTAGGTGCTTCTTGGCCATTTGAATTTCCTCAGTTGAGAATTCTTTGTTTAGCTCTGTACCCCATTTTTAATCAGGTTATTTTATTGTCTAGAGTCTAATTTCTTCAGTTTTTTTGTATACCTTGAATATTAGCCTTCTATCAGATGTAGGATTGGTAAAGATCTTTTCCCAATCTGTTGGTTGCCGCTTTGTCCTATTGACTGTGTCCTTTGCTTTACAGAAGCTTTGCAGTTTTATGAGGTCCCATTTGTCAATTCTTGATCTTAGAGCATAAGCCATTGGTATTCTGTTCAGGAACTTTTCCCCTGTGTCCATGTGTTTGAGACTTTCCCCCATTTTCTCTTCTACTAATTTCAGTGTATCTTGTTTTATGTGGAGGTCCTTGATCCACTTGGACTTGAGCTTTGTACAAGGACATAAGTATGGAACAATTTGCACTCTTCTACATGCTGACCTTCAGTTGAACCAGCACTATTTGTTGAAAATGCTGTCTTTTTTACTGGATGGTTTTTGCTCCTTTGTCAAAGATCAAGTGACCATAGGTATGGGGGTTCATTTCTGGGTCTTATTCTATTTCGTTGATCTTCCTGCCTGTCTCTGTACCAATACTATGCAGTTTTTATCACTGCTGCGCTGTAGTACAGTTTGAGGTCAGGGATGGTGATTCCCCCAGAAGTCCTTTTATTGTTGAGAACAGTTTTAGCTCTCCTGGGTTTTTTGTTATTCCGAATGAATTTGAACATTGCTCTTTCTATCTCTGTGAAGAATTGAGTGGGAATTTTGATAGAGATTGTGTTAAATCTGTAGATTGCTCTCAGCAAGATAGCCACTTTTACTATATTAATCCTTCCAATCCATGAGCATGGGAGATCTTTCCATCTTCTGAGATCTGCTTTGATTTTTTTCTTCAGGGACTTGAAGTTTTGTCATACAGATCTTTTACTTGCTTGATTAGATTCACACCAAGATATTTTATATTATTTGTGACTATTGTGAAGGGTGTCATTTCCCTAATTTCGATCTCAGACTGTTTGTTGTTTGAGTAGAGGAAGGCTACTGATTTGTTTGAGTTAATTTTATATCTAGCCACTTTGCTAAAGTGTTTATCATGTTTAGGAGTTCTCTGGTGGAAGTTTTGGGGCTACTTAAGTATACTATCATATCATCTGCAAATAATGATGTTTTGACTTCTTCCTTTCCTATTTGTATCCCTTCAACCTCCTTTTGTTGTCTAATTGCTCTGGCTAGGACTTCCAGTGCTATACTGAATAGGTAGAGAAAGAGAGTGGGCAGCCTTGTCTACCCCCTGATTTTAGTGGTATTGCTTCAAGTTTCTCTCCATTTAGTTTGATGTTGGCTTTTGGTTTGCTGTATATTGCTTTTAGTATGTTTAGGTATGGGCTTTGGATTCCTGATCTATCCAAGACTTTCACCATGGAAGGATGTTGAATTTTGTCAAATGCTTTCCCAGCATCTAGTGATAAAATCATGTCAGTTTTATCTTTGAGTTTGTTTGTATAGTGGATTACATTGATGGATTTCTGCATATTGAACCATCTCTGCATTCCTGGGATAAAGCCTACTTGATCATGATGGATGATTGTTTTGATGTATTCTTGGATTCAGTTTGCAAGAATTTTATTAAGTATTTTTTGCATTGGTATTCATAAGAGAGATTCATCTGAAGTTCTCTTTTTTTGTTGGGTCTTTGTGTGGTTTAGGTATTATATTCTTAAATATTCTTTTTTGTAGTGTTTTATCATCTCATAATTACTATCTTAAAAAATAATTTAAAACATTTCAATGCATGTAGCATGTCTCCAGCTGTGTGATTAGCGTAGATACCCAAGAATCTGGCTCCCTCTGCAGAGGGAGATGTTGCAATGTCCAGCACATGCTGCTGGATCTATGTGTCACCTTGTGCTTTGCATAATAAACATAAATGCAGTTTACTCACTATGTGTTCTAGAATGGCCTTCAAGAATTGATGTAGACTGAAATGTAACCAGAATGAGAATCTTAACAAGAGGGGTGTTTGTTTGTGTGTGTGTATTTGTGTGTGTTTGTGTGTTGTGTGACAATCTCACTTAATACTCCCTATAACCCCGTGAGTTAAATTCTTAGAGTAGCCTCGTGTGTTTCAAGACAACTGACATCCAGAGAGTTAGCTAAGCAAATTACCCAAGTATGCTGAGCTTGGAAGTGGCTAAGCCAAGATGTGAAAGTAGGCTCTGGATTTCTAATTCTTAAGTTGCTCCATTCTCTTGAGAAGCCTTCAGTTAAGGAGGAAAGAAGAAAATCCAATAGATGAAGGATGGCCAGAACTCATTTTGGGGACACTGAGAACAAGTGCTTTACTGAAGAGTTTTTAGTTATAATTAAACACTTAGGATGAGAGTCATGCAGCCCTGTGTCTTAATAATGATACAGAAGGGTAGGTGAGATGGCTTAGCAGGTGTGAGTGTTTGCCCCACAACCTGACAACCGATGTTCCATACCCAGAAATCACTGTCAGAGGAGAGAACTGATTCCTAAAAGTCCTCAGACTGCATGTTCCATGGCATGCATGTATGTATGCATGCATACACGTGCAAATGCACATGTACATGCATACATGTGCGCATCCAAATTAATAGTAATAAATCAAATAAAAAATTATAGATCAAGAATGCATGGAAGTGACTCAGTGGCTCTTGTCTGTCTTGTAGAAAGGACCAGAGTCTGGTTCCCAGCACCCATGTCTCGTGACTAATAATTACCCGTAACTCCAGGTATCTGACATCCCTGACCTTTATGTGTGCACCTGCACACATGTATGCATGTGCACACACAAACACAAACACACACAAATAACTCCTACAATACGTCTAGAAAATAAGAATGTTGTTGAAAAGCTGTCACAACCCAATGTGCTCAGATCTCAATAAAGGCCAGTTGCAGACAATACAACCAGAGGAGACAAACAGGAGAGAATCAGTCTATGAATTAAAGAAAAAAAAGGAGTGGCAAATGACAACAAGCAGTGTCAACAGACGTCCTTTATAACTAATCA
This sequence comes from Grammomys surdaster, assembly GCF_004785775.1. NCBI lineage: Eukaryota > Metazoa > Chordata > Mammalia > Rodentia > Muridae > Grammomys > Grammomys surdaster. Next base: position 3,309,137 of record NW_021605377.1, on the reverse strand, counting down.
AACATATTCAGTGTGAAAAACCATCAGAGCACATGTTGACATCTTGGGCCATTTTCCTGCTCTCAGACAGCTGCGCTGCTAGCATCCTCATCATTGAAAAGGAAGAAGAACAGCACCACAGAGCAGGCAAAGAATAAAGCTGTGTGAAAGGTGTGGAATTGCCCACCAAAATGAGTTTGGAGGCAATTCAAAGGCATACACATCTGCTCCAGCATTCAGTTGGTAAGCACCTTGGATGCAAAGCCAGACAAATTTGAATAGACACAGCTATATTGTTAGCTCCTAGCCCTTCCTCAGGCCCCATGGCGGGGTGCTCCATGGAAATGCTCCTCCTCTTGTGATCTGCTATGGCTTTTTCAGGGAGCATCAAGTCTCTTTCTAAGGATTTCTAAATATCAGGTTGTTGAGTGGCTGTTATTATTAACAATCAGACCGTCCCGTTCACCAGTATAAGGGTTGCAGGGCTGGGAATTTGGCTAATTTCCAATTTGGTAATTACACACAGAAAAACCTTGTTGAGTCCTCCCTCAGAGCTCTAGTTACAAAAGCAATTTATAGGGTGATTTGCAAGTCTGCCTGAGGACAGAAAAATAGTACAACCCACCAAAAATACAAAGAGGAAGTGTCTAAGAAGGGGTAGTTAGCAAACCACCAGGCCTAGAATGCATAGCTAATACCCTCCTGCTAGTCCGAGGCATTAAATTTAAAAAGTAAGGACAATGGTTATTAACACAACCAAAATATAGTGTAGACGTAGTTTTACAGAATACAGTCAACTACATAATTATATCAATAGTGCAGAGAATATTTTATAGTAATAAAGTATGTGTGTTTGTCTCATCTATTTAGGGATAGGTTCCTTTTGATTTAGAGGTATTTGAGGTCTGCATCTTCTATGTTACAACTTTACTCTAAGGTTTATTATTTTCATAGGTTATTTCTTCATGAACTTGATATCCAGAAGAAAAGTAAAAACCTTTATTTTAGTTTTGGTTATGTGGATATGTGTATGTGTGTGGTGTGTGTTCATGTGTGAGTACAAGTGCCCACAGAGTCTAGAAGAGGTTGTTGAATCCTCTGGAGTCTTAGAGCAAGAGTTACAGGCACTTGTGAACCACCTCAAGTGGATGCTAAGATCCAAACTCAGGTTTTCTGTTAAAGAAGTTCATACTGCTAACCTCCAAGTCATCTCCCTCTCCAGCCCCTGTAAATATTTTTTAATTAACAAATGATTTGATACTTTGTATGTCTGAATGTTATATGAAGTTGTACCAAGAAAAAAGTTCCCTGATCACCTATATAACCAAAGTAATAAAAAGTTTTGGGGAAGAGGTAAAAATGGTGACTATCTGCATTTTCCAAAAGCCCCTTCTAGGAAGAGACAGACAGACAGATAGAAGACAGACAGAACACACACACACACACATGTGCACCTGCATACACACATATATACACACATACACACACACACACACACACACACACAGAGAGAGAGAGAGAGAGAGAGAGAGAGAGAGAGAGAGAGAGAGAACTAGGTGTGATAAAAGCCACATTTGAGTATATTGGGTGAACTTAACTCAGCTTCTATGAAACTGGTTTCCCTTTAAGCTAGATGTTTCAGAAATAGTTTTTAAAATCTGATCAATGTCTGCTGATCAGACAAATGATGTCAACCACGGAGGAATTCTTGTTTCTTAAATGCATTTCATCGCTGCTTCTTGAAAATATGTCACAGTCATCTTGGAAAATAATTTCTTTTAAAAACAGAGTAAGAAGGAAATTGCAACGTTCAATACCTGTTACAGCCCCACAGGGAAGCCAACTAAATGCTCATCTATTTTCCTCTCAAGGTGTATCTTTTTCTCTCCCTCTCCCATTGATTTTATATTCATAGAAGTGATGAAAGGCGCCTAACTTAAATTGACTTTGTATATGGAAAAAGTTTATTTTCGTGTGGTGTGAAGAAACTCCCAGGTTTTAGGCTGAACCACGGCCGTCTCAATTCATCAGACCATCTATAACTCAGAGGACTGGGATTCATCACATTCTGCCAGTTTATTGGCCATGGAAAAGAAAAGTTTATTCATCTTGTTGGATTAGGTGATCTCTAAGGTCCTTTCCATCTCCAAGATTCTATTATTTTTTTTCTCTCCCAACAATAGACAAAGTACAGAAATTCATCACCTCTCTCTGGTGTAATGGAAACTACTGGAATCCACAAGTGTTTTAACCCTGGAGTTTGGATCTTCCTTTGTATTTTGCTGATAAAACACCTCTTATGTCGTTTATCTTTTTTTTTGTTGTTCAAAAGTGAAAATTCATCAATGCTGCTGGGTACCACTAATGTGACAGTTTTGATGGGAAGTTATACACGAAAGACTCATTTACCATCTTGTGTTTTACTCCTAGCTGATTAGTGAATAACCTTTGAGTTGTGCAAGATCTTACAGATATTCAGTTAAACGAAACCAATAGAATCAAATAGTTGTTTCATCTTTAATACACTAATAGTTTTCTCATATGCCTGATAGTACTCATCTCATTATATTATCATATCATGATATATTGTGTTCTCTTAAGTTACAATGCTGTATTATACATCAATCTGACTTCTCTGTTGAGGGTAAGAGATACTACTCACTGGTACACTCCTGAGATAGAATATAGTGCCAGATACTTACAAAGATGGCATTTGATTGAGCAACTCTTGGATAGTAAATAAATTTAATTACATTCAAATAACTGTCTACATTCTTGAAACTGGACCTCAGACACAAAAATTATTCTTCAAGGGCCATGATCTAAAGCAGCAGAGAAGCACAGAGAACTCTGATCAGCTGGAAAATGCTAAAACACTAGAAGACCAGACTATTTACTTGCCACTTTGGATTTTCCTTGCTTCTATTTCAAGGCAAATGTGTAGGTCGATTAAATAATCATATTCATTTCTGTCTATCTTTCTTGGTGTTCAGATCTAGTGGCACTCTGAATTTCTTGGGGTACTTCCATTTAGGTATACAGTGAACAATTTGGTAAAATGTTTAACCTACCTCTTGAAACATAAAGATTCTAGACCAAATCATTTCTAACATTATTAATATAAGAACTTTCTTAAGTATATTACTATAAAAATTATTAAATTATTAAAAAATTATAAATACACTGTTGTTTATATTGAGACAGGGAATGTTTAAGTTTAGATATTGACACTGATACTGTGACAAATGTCCCAGACTTCTAGTGATATAACAAAATGCTTCTTTCTTATACAAAGACACTCTAATCCAGAGTCAATATGGGGAGCTGAGTCTCTGTCCAGATGTTCACTCAGAGACACAAGTAGACAGGGTCTCTGCTACCTTCAACATCATGCTATCTGGGGAGCTTGAGGTTTGACTAGAGCTAACACATGGGAAAAGAAAGAATTTTCCATGTTAGGTCTTTTGGTGCAGGTCTACAAGTAGATTCTATCCTACTTAACCACAGAGGTGCTAGGAAGTGCACTCTTCCTCCTACCCAGAAAAAAAGAAAAGAAAAGAAGAGAAGAGAAGAGAAGAGAAGAGAAGAGAAGAGAAGAGAAGAGAAAAAAACCACGAAAGTGGGCTTGCTAAGTAGTTGTCAGGGCTCTTCTTAGGACTTTCAAGTGACAATGTTTGTAGTAGGGGATCTTCAAGAGACCCTTTGCTCAATGTCTTGTAACTGTAGTAAGCACTCTGCACAGATACATGAGGAGCACAATAACCCAACCTCTTCATAACACTGAGAGACTTTAAAACCCATCTGGTCATGTAACAGGAGCCTGTCCTTTGTGGTCCTTCCTCTCTACTCCGTGTTGGCAAAGTGTAACAGCACTCTGTAACATCTGAATTAATTCTTGGCTTGGACTTGTGACTTAAAGTTGTAGGACGGATTTAGATCTATAAATTAAGGAATCCTTGAGGACAAAAGATGTCGAGTTTAACTTGTCTCTATCAGTTAACAGTTTAAATCCATCAGACTCTTGAGAATGGTTGTTCCCATTGCAAATGACTGGCTGGATCTTCTGCACCACACTTACTACATGCTTGCTGTCCTTGGAGAAGCCAGTTCTTGCATCCTTCTTCCACAGTCTCTATGTCTCCTGGCATCTATGCTTTGTTCAGGCAAGTCCACCATGGCAGGATTTCTCTTATCATCCAATGGCTCTAAATCCATTTACTTAAGCCAGATCTCTCTGCCTGTTTCTGTGGAGCTGTGTGCATAAGTGCTCATAGTTCCTGTTTCCTATAGACATCTCAGTAGCATCTCAGGTCCAAAATGTCACAGGCCTGAATCATATATTCTCAAAACTCTCCCTCTGAACTCTCAGCCTTGAAGGATGGTATGATCCTTTGCTATTCACTTGACTCTGACTCCCAGATGCCTGTTTTCTTCTTTCTTCATTATAATTTTCCAAACCAACTGCTGTTAATGTTGTAATGATTTACATTCACATTGTTCCCCCACTTCCCTTGATTCATCACAGGGACCAAAATACTCATAATCTTTCCCTTCTACCATTTCTTTGAACTGTTTAGTGGCCTCTCAGCCTCTTCACTGTGCTCTCTGAACTATAGTCAACTAGCCAGCAAACATTTCTCTGTGTGAATACTTTGTGTAACCTACAAGATCTTCTAGTATCTGGCTGTGGACAGTTGTCTATCTCCAATTGTCCTTTTCCTACATAGATAACATGCCTTCCTGTCTTATTGACATAGTATGCTTTTGGTTCCTCTGTGCTATGATGATGTACCCATGACTAAATATGCCTGTGTTCCAATGACTGTCTATTTATAAAATTAGACAAGGGCTAGGTTTGTCTTGAGGCAATGTAGTTTGTTATAAATGGATTTTAGGCTTGTATGTGTATTGTTCTCATTTTCAAATGCCCCTCTTTTTATTGTTTATATCCCAATTCTATCTTGAATTTTTTTCTGATTTTTCAAATGTTTATATAAATATCTCTTCCATTATTATACATCACATTATACACAAAAGCTTTTCTTGTTATTCATGGTGTTATAATTCACAGTAATTAAATACTAATTGGAGAATACTGACTGACTCATTGTGCCCACTGGAAATATAGCATTACATCCCCATGAGCCTCTGGTCACATCATTTTTACAATGTTATCAATACATAATCCTGTTATATGATTATTTATTTCTAAGAACACTTTATTTAATATAGATTGTTAAATTACTAGCCTTAAAATAAAAGCCAACAATACTATAACTTATGGCCAGATGAAGTTTATCTAGCACATATACTTTTTGGTTAAGACTTGTTCCAGACCTAGGGGCATCCCAGCTCTGCATTTGGAGTTTGGACCTTGGACTAAGATCTGCAGAAGAAAAATGATTGAGTTATCGTGGGGGTAGACCAGTTGGACTGAGAGAAGAAAGGTGGAGAACATAAAGGAACTAATTGTAACTCTGGAACTTTTGACATGAGCAGCAGAGGGGATTAAGAAACTGAAACAAATGACGTTGGCTGGAGGGGATAAAGTTTAAATGGTGAAATATTTGGGACTAATTCTTGGTTTATAGCTGAACCCAATGAACACAAACTTAAGATCATTTTTAAAAAATTGTTGTTAATACGAAATTCTCAGATCTTATAAACATAGTTACAGACTTTAAAAAAAAAACCCTACATTCTTGTAGAACCCAAACCTACATCAAGACAAACATTTCCACTACCCCAAGAAGCTTCCCTATAGCCTTTCTTATCAGTGCCATGACTTCCCTGAAGACAATTAGTATCCTATTATAGCAATAGGTTATTTTTCTTCTTATGTACAGATTCATATAAACAAAATAGTAGAACGTACAATCTGCCCTCATACCTGTCCACAGTTCTCACTCAGCCCAAAGATTCTGAGATTTGTAAGTTTTATAGTACAGGAGTTATGTGTTTTCAGTATTTTATTGTATTTGTGTGTGTGTGTGCATGTGTGTGTGTATTTGTGGGGTGAGGCACATGCCGCCATGTGCATGTGAATGTCAGAGGATAATGTGGGGGAGTCACTACTCTCTTTCCAAGATGTGTAGGCAGGAATTGAATTCAGGTCACCAGGCTTGACAGCAAGTTCTTTTCCTAGCTGAGCTGTTACACTGGCGCACTGTGCTCCTTGTCATTCTTCAGTAGTAGTAGTGGTCTTGTGAATTTATCACAACTTGGTTATTTGGATGTCCTTGGGCACTAGATTATATGAATCTAGGACTACATTGAATGAGGCGGCTATTCACATTCTTAAATAATTTCTCTTTTGTGTGCCTGCTGTATTTGTCAGTTCTCCAGTCATACCTGAGAGTGGGATGAGTAATACAACAGGCATGTGTTTAAAGTTTAAGAAACTTTCAAGACAGTTTTCTAAGTGCTCATGCTATCCCACTGCTCTCAGCTAGCAATGTAGGACAGATGCCTGGAAATATCTGAAGCGTGCAGTATTTTCTATGTGACCTTTTAGTGAATGTGTGATAGTATTTCTCTGTGACTTTAGTTTGAATATTTGGTGGCTAATAATATTGAATATTTGTCATATCCTAGTTTTTTATTTATGTATTTAAGACATTTGTCTATTTTATTGCTGTACTTATTTTTTTTTTTTTAGTATTTGTTGATGATTTTCTTCTTGTATTCATTTTGCTTGCTGTTTGTTGTTGTTTAGTAATATTTTGGTCTAGTTTTTGTATCAATATAATGCTAACTTCTCATTTGTCATAATTTTTATGATATAATCTTTGAAATAGTAGGTCTTAACTATGATAATGCTATTTATCTTTAAATTTATATTTTATCTTAATTTTCATTGTTAATGCCTTTTTATGTCTCAGAAACCATTGTCTACCTAAATGTCACAAAATGTTTATCTTCAAAAGTTTGTATTTTTAGCTTTTATGCTTACCCAAATATTCGACAATAGATGGTAAAAATTCTGCCAGAATCCCGATGGAATCTATTGGTAGAGGGATTAAGATTCACACCCTCCTCCATATTTATCAGGAAGTTTCAGAGCACTTTGCTGAAAAGGCTCATTTTCCATTAGATGGCTTCACTGGTGTGTTGAACAGACAGTATGGGCTGCTTCTGGATTGTTGGATTGTGACGTGTGGTTCTGTTTGTTCCCACCCATGCACTGACATCACATTGTCACTACAACCTCAAAGTTGAGTCTTAATGTTAGAAACCTTTTCAACTTTGTTCTATTCTTATTTTTATTATGGTTTTCTTTTTAAAAAGAAGAATCTCATTCTGTACCTCAGGTTAACCTGACCTCATTATGTGGATCATGTTGGCTTTGAAGTCAAGGCAATCTTCCTGCTGAAGTATCTCAAGAGCTGGAGGGGTAATTCACTCTACTAACTCTCTCTGGCCCTCCTCTACTCTCTCTGTCTCTCTGATATTTTTGAGACAGAGTTTTTCTGAGTAACAGACTTGGCGTTGTAGACCAAGCTGGTCTTGAACTCACAGAGATCCACCTCCCTCTGCCTCCCGAACTCTGGGATTCAAGTTGTACACCATGACTCCCAGCTGCCTTTGTTCTTCTCAATGATAGTTTTGCTAGTCTAATTTGTGTTTCCACATCTTCATCTTAGTACCAACTATCAATATCTATAGAAAGATTGGTTGGGATTTTGAATTGAAGTAGGCAACTTTGAAACATGAATATGTAAATCTTGTATCTCAGTTCTTTTCTAGTTTTTTCTCAGCATTGTTTGGTATATATTGTATTGATATTGGTAAATTTTTCTAATGTTTTATGTTTTTCACAGTACTTTACTAGGTGTTGAAAAGTTATTTTTATTATACATATACATGTATATGTATGTCTGTAACACACACACACATATATATGAACTTATATTTTGAAACCTTGATAAATGTACTTATTCTAATAGCTATTCTTTAGATTCTTTGGAAACTGCTACATGTCAATGTCAACCCCAAAATAGAACAAAAACTGTTTCTGCCTTTCATAGAAAGGGTTTGTCCCATTGTTTGTTCTTATTAGCAGGACAGTATGGGATATGAAGGGTGGACTTCACATTGCTCTTGATGACAAAATCACCTGGAGCCTTATTACACAGTATGCTCTTAACTGTAGGTTTTTGGTAGATCATTTTTAATAGATTAAGAAATTTTCTTTGCATTGTTTAAGCATTAATAGTTAAAGGTCTTGGTTCTTTTTTATTGCAATGATAAAACACCATCATCAAGGTAACTTATGAAAGAAAGTGTTTAATTTTTGCTTACAGCTTCAGAAGGATGGAGTCTATGACCATCATGGCAGGTAGCATGGCAGCCCAAGCTATCTATTCCCAGTTAATTTTTTCTGTCTGTTTCTCTGTCTCTGTCACCTCCTTCTCTGCCTCTCTTTGTCTGTCTGTGTCTCTGTCTCTCTATCACTCTCTGTCTCTGTCTTTCTATCACTCTCTGTCACCATATCTCTCCCCCTCTCCCTGTCTCCCCCTCCTTTCTCTCTCCCTCTCCCCCTCCCTAATGCTTGTGGATCAGATGCCTACTCTTAGCTGCTGCTCCAAGTACCATGCCAGCTTGCCTGCTGTCATGTTTCCTCAGTGATGGTCATGGACTCACCCCCTGAAACTAAGCAAGCCTCCAATTAAATGCTTTTGCTGGAGTCGTTTGAAACTTTAAAGCCCTAAAACCCACCCCCAGTGGCACACCTCCTTCAAGAAGGCCAAACCATGTAATTTGTCCCAAAATGCTACTGGGCACCAAGCATTCAAACATATAAACCTAAAGGGCACATTTTCTTCAAACCTCTAAACTTTACCCATATATTTTATTTAGTTATCATATGATAATTTTCTTTTAATTTTGCTACTATGAAATAATCAAATGGATTGATTTTTTTAAGCCTAAGTTAATCAATCTTTCACTCTAATGACAAATTTCCTGAGTCATATTCAATTGCATTCTAAAAGGAGATGCCTCCTACCTCAGGGAGAAAGACCTGTCCTGAATGTAGATGCTTGCTACCTCAGCAGAGAAAGACTTGTGCTTCCATTTGAATGACTTCATTTGATGCATGAGACAGAAAATGCCCTCACACAGATATGCTGGTGTCTGTGAGGCTCTCTGATGTTTTGTTTCTTTTCTGCCAAGAATCCTAAGCTTGCTGTTCTATGCCTGGAAATGGTTTTCATACATATTCATACACACACATATTGTCAATATAGACTGATGTATGCACATAGCAACAGTGCACACACACACACAGACATACACTTTAATATCTCACTAGTTTATTCAGGAAGGGCTACTGAGCTATTTATTTTGCTGTGAATGAAAGTCAGCAGTTTAGAAGCATTTCACTCAATGAACTTTTTCAAAGGAGTTCAATTAGTACAGAGACTATAAGAGGTACTTACACTATTGTCTAAAGCCTATTTTCTGTTGTGTGTATATTGGAGAAGCATGTGCCAATGAGGGGATACATGTTGTATGCATGTCTGGAGGCCAGAGGCTGACACTGTGTGTCTCTTTCAGTGAACCTGAAGCTCACTGATTTGGGTGGACGAGCTGGCCAGAAGGCTCTAGACATCCTCCTGGTTCCACCTTCACAGCACTAGAACGCAAGTGCACTCCAATGGGACTGACTTTTCTGTGTGGTGTCTGGAGGTTGAACTCAGCACCAAAGGCCATTTTCATTTAAAAATCAGATCACTCTAATGCAGTGGTTTTTAACTTGCAGATTGTGACCCCCTTTGCATGTCAAATGACCCTTTCACAGGGGTCACCTAAATTCATCAGAAAGCACAGATGTTTATATTATGATTTTCAACTTTATAAACACTTATAAAGTTTATAAGTGTTACAAAGTGTTTATAAAGTGGCAATAAAAGTAAATTTATGGGTGAGTGTCATCACAACATGAGGAACTATATTAAAGAGTCACAGCATGAGGAAGGTTAAGAAGCACTGATCTAATGTCTCCTATTTTACCTGTACATTTGCTTTTATATGTTTTATGAATAGAATTTTATTGACATTCATTTTTAACTTGTCCTTTATGTTGCAAATGAGTGAAGTGCTAATTTTGTTAAAATGTTATGAGGCTTATCCGATTTTCAGGTATTTTATTGTTCCCTAATAAATCTGTTCAACGCTACTTAGCAAACAAGCAAAGAATGAAATTTTTAATGAGACAACCAGAAAACGCTGAATAGATATTTAATGCTATTAGGGAATAATTATTAATTTCTAAGTGTATGAGATTTTTTAAAATAGACCTCTTTTAGTAATACATGATAAAATATTTACAGATGCAATAAAATGGCTTTCTGGGATTTAAAATCGGCTGGGGGGTAGAGGAGAAGGCGGGTAGGTACGTGGGAAGAACAAGATCGGCATGAATAATGACAGCCATTTGGGCTGGCTGCTGCAATGAATAATGTGTAACCTACTGAAGCTGTGTGATCACGCTTATGTGTGTGTACATATGTTCACACAAATGTACACCATGGAACAAACTTGCACTAGGCATAAGTGAATATTGATAAATGACCCGACCTCTGAGTTTACTTCATGGAGTTGAAGAAATTAAAGCATGATGAAACAATGTCCTAGGTGATTCACTACCGTTTGATACACACAAGAGAAATGAGTTTAGTAGGAAATTGCACAGCTGGGGATGGAGGGGTGGGTGGCTCAGTGGTTAAGAGCGCTTGGTGCTTTTGTAGAGGACCAGAGTTTGTTTGGTTCGTAGCACCCACATCAGACAACTCACAACCACTTGAAACTCCAACTTTGGGGATTCTGATACTCTCTTCTTGCCTCCACGGGCACCTGGACACATGTTTGAATGCACACAATACACATAGTAAATAACAAAATAAATCTTTATTATTTTTTAAAATATTTATTTATGTATATGAGTATACTGTAGCTGTCTTCAGACACACCAGAAAAGGGCACTAGATCCCCTTACAGATGTTTGTGAGCCACCATGTGGTTGCTGGGAATGGAACCCAGGATCTCTGGAAGAGCAGTCAGTGCTTTTAACCACTGAACCATCTCTCCAGCCCCAAATCTTTATTTTTTTTTAAAAGAAAATTGTAAAGGGTGATTCACAGATGGGAGGTAGGAGACGGCAATGGTGGGATTGCAAATAAAAGCATGGCTGTCCTGGTCTGTATGTGCAAGTCAGTGCAGAGTCTGCGACACCGTGCTTTAGTCTTGTGCACTGCAGAGCGAACAAGCAGCAACAAGAAGATGAAAAGAGAAAAATAAAACAAATCCAATTGAATCTGAACATTGAAAATAAAGAATATATTATAGGCATGCCTTTTAGGACATATTTAGACCAAAATAATCCATGCTTTGTCTGAACTTCAAGTTTAACCAACTGTGTATTTCATGTTGAAGCCCTGACATACCCAGGGCAATGCTTCTGAGCATGGCCTCAACTCCAGAAATGTCGGTACCATACCTGAGACTTCCATTCTTCACGCATGACTTTGTTCCTGAGCTTGCTCTCAGTGACAGTAATGAACAAAGAAGAGGAATGAATGGTAGCCAGAGCAAGTGTTGTCCTAATAACTTAATTATTAAGCTATTGTTCACTGCCCCTCTGTAAGTGCTGATTTTGTCCTTTAATGATCACTCATATGGGATACAAATACTGTTATATGTTTTGTTCACTCAGTGGGACCTATCTACACATCTCTTCCTCAATTTTTCTTATTCATTTTTGTTTTTGCCATGTCTCTACCATGTTTCTGACCATCTGGCCAAACTATGAAGTGAAATAGTATACAGTTACCTAACTAATTATTTTTCTGCCTGTGCAAGTTAAATAACCAGATCCAATGCACCGTGTTCCATTGAACCTTAGAGATACCTCACAAAGTGACTGTGTGCTATAGACATTCACTTCAGACTGGTGCGTGCCTAGAAATATAACCATCACCAAGCGAGACTTCGATTTCTCCATTTCTGTCAGGTAATCGTAGTGAATACCCTAGTTCATTCGTACCCTAGAGACTGAGATAGTGGGTGTCAAGGCCAGTTTTAAGCAATGTGCTTCGAGACAAGGTCTTGCATCTGGCTTGTGCTGACTTTGACCTTGCTAAGTATCTCAGAATGGCCTGAGCTCACTCTTCTCCCAATTCAATCCCGAGTGCTGAGATTTTGCCATGCAACACTATGCATGATCCATAACCTGTACTGTTGATACCTTTTCTATTTGATAGCCAAATGCTGCTATGTGTATCTAACTTCATGGCTAAATGGGTCCCATACCAGTCCATTTACGATGGAGTCATTTTCTTTGTGTCTTATACAGAATGTAAAGTTTAGGTGTATACAAATTAGAGTTCTACTGGATATTGAGAACTAAAGGAGTATTTAACATATTCATGGCAGACAATGGCTTATTGATTGATAATAACTAAACATTTAAAAGTAATAAAATTCACATGTATTAATTCCTAAAGACCCTTTGTTGTTTATTTTGGTGTTGCTTAAAGGTATATACATACACTATAGAATTACAAAGAAAAGGCAGAAAAGTGGTTTTATCGAAGGAGCAAAAGGGTTCAAGATGAGAAATACGTTGTAGGAGATATTCCTGGGGCACTGACAATATTCTTTTGCTGGATTCTACTGGTGTATCACTGGTGTATGTGTGTGTGTGTGTGTATGTGTGTGTGTGTGTGTGACAGACAATTTAAAAAAAAACCTGACTACTGAGTTCCTATCATGTACAAGGCTTCATCCTTGGCTGTGGATTATTAAAACTATGAATAAGATGTGCTTTTAAGATATACAGATAGTAAGAAGTAATGGCAGCTATATAAATTCTTTTAAAATTATTCTTAATTATGTGTATATGTGTGTGTCTGTATGTGTATGAACATGAGTTCAGGAGCTTAGAGAGCCCAGAAGAGTGAGTCAAATCCCATGGAGGTAAGATTGTGTTACATCCCTGTATGCAACATCTACGGATTTTTAAAAACGATTCATTTTTGTTTATAAGTACATAGACTTAGGAAAGCGAGGGTGTGTGCATCTGAATGCAGGTGAGTGTTAGAGGCCAGAAGAGGGCATCAGATCCCCTTCAGCTGGAGTTACAGGTGGTTGTGAACAGCCTGATGTGAATGCTGGAATTTGAACTCCAGTCTTGCAAGTGCAGTACTCACTTTGAGCCATCTGTATAATCTCTCATTTCAACTCTTACATTCTACAGTCGAATACACGGCACAGAGGGCAATACACAGGGGGCTGAGACTCAGAATGACATTTAACTGAAGTCAGACTAAGACCCAATTTGATATTTTAATCTGGAACTGATAAGATAGTTCAGATGTCCATCTCTCTTCATGACTGTATCTGATGACTATTTTTGATTTGACACATCAACATTTTTTCTTCATTAATAAAATAAACCAAGGAGCCACATACAGGGTCAGAAAAGAAATCACTTTAGGCACACCAATGGTAACAACTTTTCTTGGAAACAAGTAAGAAAAACTGCTTAATGCTCTCTTTCCTTGTAGGAACAGACATTGGATTTCTGCTTTAGAGGTGAAAGATAAATGTTGGAGATATCAGAGATGGCAAAAAGCAGAATTAACTACAAAAAGTCAAGTTTTTTGTTTTTGTTTGTTTGGTTGGTTTGGAATTGCTTTAGAAAGCACTGAGGTGTCTGGAATCTCCATGACTTCCTCACTCTGGATTTCACTTTGTGGTAGTTGATTGGAGCTGTGATAGCACTGGACAGATCATCATTTCCTTCCTTCCTTCCTTCCTTCCTTCCTTCCTTCCTTCCTTCCTTCCTTCCTTCCTTCCTTCCTTGCTTTCTTTTGAGTGATTTTTTTCTTTTACTGGTTATTGTATTTATTTACATTTCAAATGTTATCCTCCTTTCCAGTTTCCCCTCCAGAAGCCCCTATCTCATCCTTCTTCCCCCTGCCTCTATGAGGGTGCTCCCTAACCCACCCACCCACTCCCGCCTCACTGCCCTAGCATTCCCCTACACTGGGGCAGCTAGTCTCCTCAGGATAAAGGGGCTCCCCTCCCATTGATGCCAAATAAGGCTATCCTCTGCTACATATACAGTTGGAGCCATGGGTCCCTCCATGTGCTGTCTTTGGTTGGTGGTTTAGTGCTTGGGAGCTATGGGGGGTGGGGGATGGTCTGATTGGTTGGTATTGTTGTTCTTCCTATGGGGTTGCAAACACCTTCAAGTCCTTCAGTCCTTCCCTAACTCCTCCAATGGGGGTGTTCCAGTGCTCAGATCACACTTCTAAAGGAATAGCAAGAGGAAGCAAGGGTGGTTTACTTCTCCAGACCCAGAGATGATCTTGACTATGTCTGCAGGCTGCCCAGTCATGACCTGTCTGATTGCTTCCTTTCTGCTTTTGATTCTGAGTCTTTTTATTGAAAAGTTAGTTTAATGTTTTTAACGAGTCTGAACTCTGATTTAGTTAAATGAATTTAAGTGGTGTCAATAGCTACAAGCTCATTATATGCTGGATCAAATTCATTAATAAATTAACTGGAATTCATCTTGCTTCTGTATAGTGGAGGTTTGGAAGTTGTTTGTTTCTTCTTTTTCTAGAGGTGCTGTAATTGGAATAACAGCACCAATTGCTTGTTATTTAATCCAGTGATTTATATAGCTTTCTTTTAATGCATAAAAAACCCAATTAGCATTAGTCAGGAGATTTATTTCTCAGCTCATTTTTGGACTCAAATAATTCAACACAGGTACCTGAAATAGTTGGTAATGAGACAAAACTAGGTGGAAATATAAGCTACTAATTAAGTTATTACTATGTTAGGGAACAAACTGTTCAATGAATGTATCTTTAGGGCTTTAGAGACGATTCTCTTTGTGGGCAAAAATAGGTAAAAGTTATCACAGCCTGAGGTTAGAAACTTGGAAGTTTCTCATTCTGTATAAACTTTGGGCAGAGTTTTAAGCTCACAAAACCTGAACCTCTAAAATCGACCTTCCTAAGGATGGTTTGTGATAGAAGCCCATGCTGGTATAATGCAAAGAGCATCTGTCCAAACATGTGATTTCTGTCACAAAAGCCTGTATCCTGCAAAGAAGGCTAGGTTCCCATGTTTGTCTTTTGGTCAGCTCTTTGCTTTGTTGATTGATTCCCTGTAATGCTGCAGTCAGTATTTTGTCAATAGTCAGAACGAGCCCATGACTGGCACGTTGCCTTTTTAAAAACCATCCTCTTTGCTGGTTACAGACCATTGAAGTCTTGAAGCCAGCTGGGAATGACTGCTAGCTTTTCAATTATCATTTATGAATTCATCAGAATGAAATATTGACTACTAATTAAAGGCAGAAAATTACTCCTGGAGTAAATTGATAAAGGTCAGTTTCCTCTCTCAGAATTTCTCTGTGTGTCTGGCGTTATCAGTGTTACAAATAAGAATGAGAATCCACCTGTTTGTCAAAGCAGGCAAAGGGAACTCATTCTTGGGGGTGCTTGCTTTTGTATTGAATTTCAATTAAACTTTTCTATTGTGTTTTCTCTGCTCAGCATTCTCTCTCTCTCTCTCTCTCTCTCTCTCTCTCTCTCTCTCTCTCTCCCGAGATGAGAAAAAATGATCTGTATTAAAAGCAATTAGAATACACCTTTTTATCCTTGAGGAAAGCAATTTGTGTATTTATTGGTATAAGAGAATTAAAATGGGAAAACAATTGTCCTTAGAAATCCTATTTCTTATCAAAAGAGTCTGTCTTTCGCAGGTAATAGGCAGTTCTTGGGAAAGCATCTGTCTGTTTTGGATGAGAAAACGCAAAGTAAATCAAAATAACTGTGATAAAAGAAATAATCAAAGAAACAGCTTCAGCTGTGATTTTGGCACAGTGAATAAGTATTTAAATATTTAACACTCCTTTTATCTTTACCTGTTCACGATTCATAAACGGCGAACTGGAATGAAATGAAACAAACTGCTACTGACTTTGAAATGAAGGTGGGCACAGTGCTCAGGTTTTGAATTATTTCCCTCTGCCCAACAAAATCTGTCCTGCATGTTTCTGGGTTCTTCTTAACCTACGGAGTTGTCCACCATGCCACACTATGAAATATATGCCAAGTTAGATGTTATCAGTCAGGGTTTGTGACATGTATCAACCTTGAAAAAATCTTGCAGATAATTTCCAAGGTCTTACTGTGTGGTAAAATTAATAAGTTTGTTTAAGAAATCATAACCTGTCTAATTGAAACATTGGGAGAAATTCCCTGCTGGACATGATCTTGGCCACATGTTCTTATGATCAGTCGCAAATCGGGGTAAGGTACTACTAGCATCTGGAGGGGAGAGTTGTGGGAGGGTATCAAACACCTGACCGTGGAAAAGGTACCCCCCTCCCCAGCAAAGAGTCCCTTGTTCACAAATATTAACACACAGGTGCTGAGAAGTCCTCATTTAGAGAAACATGATTAGATATTGTTCAAAGGTAATTATGACTCCACACTGAAACTTCTCACTGGGAAAAAGAAATTAAAATAAAAATGAGCTCCATTTTCTTCCATTAGAACAGCAAAACTCAAAGGTGTGGCAACCCGCTGTCGGCAAAGACTGTAGAAATTACAGACACAAATTGGCAAGAGTTATATGCCAGTATCTCTTTAAAAATATTACCTTTGCCGGACAGTTATCTTAGTTGAAAACATTGGTATGTATGGATTTTTGTCATGTTTGAGAAAAGAACTGAAAAAGTCCAGAATTTGGATATGTTAGCAAATGATTTATGGTGTACCTGTATTATAGATTATACATTTTTAAACTATAATTCTATTTTTCTGTTTTATCAACGGCCAATTAAATGAGCTTGATATCTATCTAATGGCATCAGGCCTAACCAGGATTGTTTTTAATTAGGTAAAAAATAAGTTCCAGAGTAGTATCATATTTTTAGTTCACTTTTATTTAAAATTTTTCTAGGAAGCACCTACCATATACCTGGACAGTGTTGTATGTTTAGTGATGTTGGCTAGACTGAGACTATATTACACTTGTAATTTACAAACAGTGAAAACAAAAAGCCTCAGGAAGTCATTGCTCAGAGATGGTTTTATGCCTAGTATCTTGTTGTGTGGATACCATGGAAATGTGTCCGTTGGTTGTGTGTCCCATGTGAAGCATGGTTAGGTATGGTTTGCATTTTTTTTGAAATGATACTGGAATTTGAAGTATAATAAATTGAGCATCAATTTCAAACCAGTATCTTTCCATGTGTGCACCATATATCTTGCAGTTGTTTAGGACACAGAAAAGATGAACTTGATTGGGTGTATCTTCATGTGGTGACACAGAAAAGATGAACTTGATTGGGTGTATCTTCATGTGGTGTGTAATGATGGCGTATATGGACAAGAATGGGTATCTTGCAGAGCCAAGGCCTGTTGTGGACTTGTTGCTATCCACTGAGATCTGCCTAGGGACCTTTGATGAAGGGGCATTGCTAGTTCTCCTGATATCAACCTAGGCCTAGGAACTGTCAGTTGTTTTTGTTTTGGTTTTGCGTTTTTGTTTGTTTGTTTTTGTTTTACTTCGACCAGAAATGATCGAAATGTTTTGTTTTTCTAAAAGTTGCATATGAATAGTTTAAAGGGTACATTACAGTTAATATGCTACACTGACTATGACTGGCAAAGTGAAAGAATCAGAGAAATAAATGTGAAAGGTTGACATTGCCTTCAAATTCCATGGTGAGTGAGTACAGAGACACAAGGGAGTGTTAAGGGACCCCAACATCTCTGTGCGTCAGCCAACATCACTGAATGAATATATATGTTCATCACCTTACCCTATTTACCTCATATATGTTAAGCACTTTCATTTTCAGGACAATCTAATAAGACGTCATTTTGTCTTTAGATTGCTGATGAGAAATCTGTAATAAGTTTAAACAGATTGCCCAAAGTTATACATACTATGTGACAGCTAGAATTCTAATATTCTAGTCAAAGGTAACTCTGGAGCTTGTATGAAATATGGTAGAAACTTTAGACTTTAGAAATGTGAACATCCTATTAATTTTTTTTCCAACAAGGATTCATAAAAATACAACTGAGCACATTCTAACTAAAAGTTTTCTTAATTTAATAAAAAGGGAATTTGTCTAGGAAAATCCTTGTGAATTGAAAGTCACTCCTACCTGCTGTGATATTAACAGCTTCTGTTTAATTAGGAACCACTTATAATTTTAAATAATGGTGTTTATTTGGGCTTACTTAACAGATATCGAATGCAATTTCCTCAGTTTCTCCTTTCCTGAAGCATAGGTGCGTGTTCACTCATGTAAGGGAGCTGGGGATCAGTTGACTGCAATACAATTTCTCACAAATAAAAGTACTGTGAATCTCAATGTTTAGGGCACTGTCTAGCTCTCCTGGTCTAGTGACATTGCATCCAGGGTTATAATGAATGAAGTTCTCTTACAATCTCAAATCTCTTTGAGATGAACAGGAAGACTAATACATCCCAGAGTGTAGGTTATGAGGGGAATACAGAGATATCCTTAGCTAGTCCTTCAGACATCTAAGGCTTAGTTTTTCCTCTACTGGCAGTGTTAGGGCAGGATGTAATACCTGGTGGCTTTAGTCTTCACCAATCTCTTCCCCATTTCCCTATCCTGCCCATTATTATCTTCATAGCCCTGAACAATTGCACAGTGACACACAAGATAACTGGCTTCAGGGATACATTAGTGACTATGTTTTCCTCTTACTGGTGAGCCATCACACTTCTCCTCTTATTGAACAGATTTTTCACATACCACACAGAACGATCATCCTAAAGGGAAAGCATTAGATTTAGGCCATTTTTTTAAAGATTCTGGCTGCTCCTTCTCTTTTCCCCCAAGGAAAAGAAAAATCAAGACGTGAACCCTTCGCAACACCCTCTCTGCTGGTTTCTAAGAGCAAACATTTGTACTGACAAGGTGGTAAAATGTCTGCGTGTGAAGATGTTTGAGCAAGAAGATTTCTGACAGCCATGGTTGTCTGAGCTGGGGATGAACCAGAGGTGGGGAATGGGGTGGTGGTGGTGGTAAAGGGGTAGTATCTTTCATTCCTGGAGGAGACTACAGCAGGCAGGCCCCTAAGGGGAGATTCTTCACCATGGCACATGGGTTGATGGAAAATAGGAAGGGTCATATGACTAGTCCCTCTCAGTGTTTCAATAGAAATGAACCCTAAGAGCCAAAGAAAGGATGGGCACAACAACGTGAATTCATAAATCATAGAGTTCACTTGAGAGGGAGGAGAGACATGGAGCAAGTAGTGTCTCTAACTCGTTCGCAGTTTTGTGTTCTTCATAAGTTTCTCATCCATTAGACACGAGATCTTTCATAAAGGATTTAAAAGGTTGAATAACATAGTCCCTACCTCCTAAGGACATACGTGGAGAGAACCATCTCCAGAATGAAGCACACTGAAGTAAGAACAGTTTTAAAGGGCAAAACCTGTGCAATGAAGACAAGACAAAACATCTTGCCCAAGTAATAGTATGGAGACTTTTTTGGATTTTTTTTTGGTTTTGTTTTGGTTTGGTTTCTGTTGTTGTTGTTTTTCGAGATAGCGTTTCTCTGAGTAGCTCTGGCTGTCCTGGAACTTACTCTGTAGACCAGGCTGGCCTCGAACTCAGAAATCCACCTCCCTCTGCCTCCCAAGTGCTGGGATTAAAGGCGTGCACCACCACTGCCCGGCTGAGACCTTTTATTAATTAAGAAAGCTCAAGCATTAGCTTAGGCTTGTTCCAACTAGCTTGTATAAGTTAAATTAATCCATTTATGCTAACCTACAGTCTACCATGCAGCTCATTACCTCTCCTCAGTACTGCCACCTGTTTCTTCCTTCCTGTCTGGCTGGAGAATCCCCAGTACCTGATTCTTTTTCAGAGCTCTTATCTCTGACCTATGGCTCACCTATCCTTTCCTGGTTTACTACAGGCCATTCGGCTATTTTCTAAGTCAACCAGAAGGTGATGGAGACCATTACAGAACTCTTGAGACAGGTGATGCTTCATAAAAAAATAACAATACTAAAGCCTTTCCTGTATTCAACTCTCTGACCATAAAGAAATCAGCATTTGAATATAATATACAATGACAACCTTTACACAGTGCGCAAGAGATTCAACCCAACTATCTTGATTCTAATGAGAGTTATGAGACCTAGGAAGGCTTCACAGAGGAGGCAGGCTGGGAGCAGGGTCTTGAAGAAAGGTTACAGCTTTTACAGGGATAAGAAGAGAGAGCAAGAATGGAGTGGAACAAAAGCAGGAGAATTCAAGTTGAGCCAAGTGGATTCTTCAAGAATTTTGCCGTATGGGAGGCTGGAGAGACAAGATTGGGATCCAATCAGGGGATTCTCAATGCCACTTAGTAGAGAGTAAAATGCTGCTGAAGGGTTTCCAGTAAGTCACTGTTCTACGCTCACATTAGGATCTCGTTGGCTCCCTTGAGTAGGATGGCAAAATTCATTCTGGCCTGATTGGACCGGAGCAACCCTTGTTTTGCTTAATTAGCTGCTCAGGCTTCTCACCTCCCCTTCCATTAGGATCGTCCCTTCCTAAGCTGATGTCTTCGTGCTTATTTCTCTTGGCTTCTGACGATTCCCATTCTCTCCAGGCGAATGAGTAGATCTCTGTGCTTCAGCCCCCCAAAGCGTGATACTGAGTCTTCTACAGGGATAAACCAAAGGCCAGCATTTCTAATTGGCTCGCTTTTCAAAAGCTTCAACTCTGCCTTCACAATTCTATTCGAACAAACTTCTAGCCGCTTGAACCAAACTCGCCCTCCAAAGCCAATGCCGTTTGTTCACACTTACACTTGCGCATTTTCTGTTCCCTTGTATTAGTGGGACCATTGCTGTCTATCCAGGCATCCAGTAGCCAAAGTATGAGAGTACTCCTCCATTTTAGTCCCAGTTAACCACCAGTCATCAAATGCACCTCTTTAACATCTCTGGTATTTCTCCTTCCTCAAAACTGTCTGTAATGTGAACCAGGGCTTCTCAGCCTTAAACGTGTTAGGAGTTACCTGGGGGCTATGTTAAAATATATATCATAACTTTTAGGTGATGTTGGCAAGGCATTTCATCCTTCCTTCCCCCCTTTCCCATTTCCTGCTTTCTCCCTCCCCTCCCTCAGTTTCGAACGCAGAACCTCACTCATACTAAGAACATGCTGCCCCACTAAGCGCCATGCCTGGGTCAGGGTTGCACTTCTACAAGATCCCAGGTAGGGCTTGTGCTGTTGTTAGCCAAGGACAGCCTTTGTTTGGGCTGCTGAAAATTGATGCTGGTTTTGTAGTCTCCAAGATCTCACCCCTGTCTGCTAACAACAGTTCCTCCCACATTGAAATCTAACAGTCTTCCTGTTGAAAACCTGGAATAGAAAGTACCCTTTGGGTTTACTAAGTGTGGCCTCTGGAGCAACAGCTCAGCTCTGCTGTTCAGGGGACAAAGCAGGGCATGCGTAAATGCATGAACCCAATTCTAGTCCTGTGGCATAGGCTCCCCATCTGATAAAGTGTATGAGGTGTGGGATAATGCACAAGACTCTTGTCATTGGTCCCAATCTAACATCTAGCTTAATTGATAGTATTCCCTCATGCATGCCCCACAAAGAACATCTTGAGCTTGGCCACACCTCCAAGTCTTTGCAGATGTTGCCTCATCTTCCTGAAAGAAACCCTCAGAGTTTAGGTACCAACTTGGACATCATCTTTTAACATCAGCTCCTTTAACTGAATGAGCTTTTCTGTCCTCCATCAGCTTGGTGATCCAGTGTCTAGTTCAGCCCTTGGTGCATTTCCATCCCTCACTCCCTTAAGTCTGAGAACTACTCCAGGAGAGAAAAGCTCTCTACAATGTATCCATCTGTGGATCTGTGGATGGTCTCTACACGCTCTGAGTAAACAACCAATTCTCCATATCCCAAAGAGGTCACTTAAATCTGGTTGTTGGCTTACGTAAGTTCTGGCAACACCAACCTTGCTTACTTTTCCCTGTGAATTTCCGTCATCTGTCCAGTTTCAGGCAGCATGCCTTGTGATATTTAAGCCTTATGCAAAAGGAAGCATTGTTCTGTGACCCGTGCTTGTAAATACGGAGTGACTGGCACTTGATTGAAATGGGACTCTTACAGTCCCTCATTTGTTTGTCCAATTTGAAGGTGACTGTGCTTCTGTATCCATCAGCAATATCCTCAAAACACTATAATTCTTGGCATTAAAAAAAATGGATTAGAGAAGCTTTGGCTGCTCTGTCATTCCCATCCTTTCCATCTTGAAAGTTGGACGGAAGGGGAGGCAGCCTCTGAATAAGGAGAAACAAATCATGTCAGCGTGATTGATGGAGGCTGTGCATGGCACACCCCAGGTGATTGTGCTGGATGTAAGAGTCATCAATTTGCTCCCCCAAAAGGATGCACACTCCAGTCATAAATATTTCACCAAATGTGGGGTGGCATCTGCTTCCCTTCTTATTTCCCGAGAACAATGTCTGCTAGAGTGTTCCTCCTCCAGACAGCTCTGCCTGGCTCTGATCCTTCAAAGACTTATTTACCTACCGATGGGAAGCGTCACTGTGGCTCTTATTTTTCCGTTGAGTTTTCATTTTGATTTTTGATAACTGCATGGTCTCCAGAGGTTGAAGTATCTTTTTAGTATGCATCTCGTGGGAAGCACAAGAAAACACACTTGGTGGTGGGCTTGACATAGGGAGCTGTTTTTAAGACCTTGAAGCATTTGCTATGTGCCAATGATTTGTCATTCAGGGAGTGGGGTAGGGGGAAGAAGTCCAGTTCTTAGGGTCTCACTATCAAGGGAGATAGATGTCAAGGTGGGCTCTGGAATCTTGGCTGGCTGCTCTTTTTTTCTCACTTATTTTCATCAGACTTTATAGTCTTGCAAAGGACTTTCAGTTACCTAACGTCCTGTGAGGATCCAAAAGCTCATGGGGAAATGGCGGACATTTTGAAAAGAAACTTGAGAGGAGCTAACCAAGTCTCAGACAGTTAACTTGCCTTTACGTGTAACAGCTAGTTAGTGCCAGACTTTGGGCTAGAACAGTGAACATCTTTCTATAAGCTTCTTAAATTATGCATGTAAAATATTCATTAAGTAATGGATCTCATTTAATTTAATTTACTTATTTCGCTTGTTAATTCTGATATGTACCACTATCCAAATGAGTGGAGATTTAGCATATCAGTTGGTGGTAGGTGTTATTTATGTCAGATATCTCTCTTTGCAGTGAGGACAAGTGGAACGAGTGCAGTTAGAAGTGACTGACTTATTTGTGGTTGTGAGACAAGTCACTGTAAGAAAGTGACAGGACTCTGTGACTTTCTAGGCTCAGCTCAGTTGGGTCATGCTGCTCCTGAAGTCTCCTTTCCTCCATCCAAATAATGAGACTGCAGAGGTGACAGTGTGCTAGTAATCACGAGGTGGGTGTATCTGTGCCCCATGCTGTCTTTTCCTTGCCATCTCTGTTTTGTCCCGGAAATGCAGTCACCCTGCTTAGCAAAGGATTCCAGCCTTTGTTCAAGTCACTCTGATGCTCAGTTATTGAGAGGCTGGGTCACACTCATGCTGTTTCTGGTGGAGATGAGTCAGTACCAGGTTCCCAACTGTAAGCCTAAGAAATGTTTAAAGAAACTGAAAGATTTCAAATACAGATAAAAATGGTCTTCTAACATTATAACTTGAGACATGTGATAGCCAAACAGCAAACCAGACACAGATCTGAGGCTGTTTTGATTTTTCTGTTGCCCAGGCTCCTGGTGATTTAAAACACAGCATGGCTATGATTCTTTTCTCTTTCAGAAAAAGAAATGGAGGGCCTGTAGAATCTGGAGGAAGGTTGTATAACATGTTAGATGGATATGGGCATGTATCAGTTCCCATTTCAGCTTTGAAGGTGGTAAGGCATGTTGGCATTGATTTGTAGTTATCATTTAGGTCTTGAAAAATCCCTCCGAAGGGCATATTGGAGGCTTTGTCCCCTGTGTAACCATGTTCAGAGGTGAGGGCTTTGGAAAGTAATTAGATCACGAGTACTCTGACCTCGTCAATGGACGCATCTCTGTACTGTGGCATACTCAGGGAGATTATCGGGAACTAGCAGAAACTTGCGGGCATGACAAAGACTTTGCAGAAGAAGGTTGAAGTGTGCCTTTGAAGGGTATCAATTCTCCCCTAGACAATCTCTCTCTCTCTCTCTCTCTCTCTCTCTCTCTCTCTCTCTCTCTTTCTCCTTCTCCCTCTCTCTCTCTCTCTCTCTCTCTCATTATGTTTCTCGCTCTCTCTCTTGTTCCTTCCCTCTCCCCCTCGCTTCCCCTTTCTCCCTCTCTTTCTATCTTAGTCT
Organism: Grammomys surdaster; assembly: GCF_004785775.1. Classification (NCBI taxonomy): domain Eukaryota; kingdom Metazoa; phylum Chordata; class Mammalia; order Rodentia; family Muridae; genus Grammomys; species Grammomys surdaster. The sequence continues at coordinate 3,284,736 of NW_021605377.1, read as the reverse complement.
CTCTCTCAGTGTCCCTCTGTCTCCGTCTCTTTGTCCTTCTGTCTTTCTGTCTCTCTACCCCTCTATCTTTATGTCCCTCTGTCCCTTTGTCTCTGTCTCTCTATCCCTCTGCCTCTCAGTCTGTTAGGGATTGAACCCAGAACCTTACTCTGAAGGCCAGTCAGTCCCTTAACCACTACATCTTCCTGCTGACTAGAATATATGACAAAAGATGCCAGGCTGCTTTCTATTTAGTGGTCTACAGGGTAAGATTACATAGCTGAATTTATTCATTTCAAGAGGGTGGCTGGCTAGGAGACTGGGACAACTTGAGCTGGTCTTTTTTTTTTTTTTTTTTTGAGAAAAACTTTCTGAGGGAATGACATTTGAGCTGAGAATGTGTTGACAAGGAGCCAGCTCTACAAATCCTGGAGGAAGAGTATGCCAGGTGAGTGAACACCGATTGCTAGTGCAATATCCTTGAGGTCTGAACTAACTTGATATGCGCCACAAACAGAAGCAAGACCACAGTCATCAGAGCGTAAGTGTGATGAGGCTGAGGCTGTGCCAGATGAGCTAGGACAGATGAGCAGAGGCTAAATCACACATGACAAACAAGAGACCATCGGCTTCCTTCTTGGTGCAATGAGCAGAGGCTAAATCACACGTGCCAAACAAGAGAGCATCGGCTATATTCCTGGTGCAGTGAATTGTTGCAAGCAGGGATACGGAAACATGTGATTTTTGAGATGAGGAAAGAGACCCTGTTTGTTTTCTGTTGAACTGACTGCAGATCACTCTGGTAAGATGTCACACGACTAGGAAGAAGGCTTATGGGAAAGACTGAAGGAGATGATGGCTCTGTCTGGGCTGATAGAAGTATGTAGAAGGGATAGAAACCATTTTAACCCACTTTGGGCATGGACTTTGTTAGACATGCACTCAGATACACTCACAGTTAGCACTACCTCCCATTTCTTTGCATTGTGCTTATATTTACAAATATTTAAAATATTTAAATTTCCCCTTTGTCTCTCAAGGCTCTGCAACAAATCTCTCCTTTCCTGTTGTTATTTAGAAGCATAACAAAGTCTTATTGAATATAGCATGTAAGATATGATAGGGCACACATAAATGAAGCACATGTCTTGTCTTTCAGTAATAGTATAATTGGGAAATATAGGCAAGTTAGAGAGTAAAATTTATGGAGGGTCAGAAGGAGACAGTTTAGGGGAAACATACGTAAGATAATCAAGGAATTTAGAGAAGATAATAATTCAGAAAGAAGAAACAAAAGAGTAAAAGTTGGAATGGCCTCATGGGTTTCAAAAGATGAATCTGGGCACACAGGATATAATGAGAAGCTATTGCTATGTAAAAGCCCACTCCAAATTTCAGGGCCTTAAAGTAAAACTCATTTCAAGGGTATGCTGTTTGGATACTGTGGTACATTGTTTGGAGACAAGTTGCCATAGCCTGGTCTGCTTAAACATGGCTACCAGTTGCCAGCCAGTTTCCAGGTTACTACAGTCTTCTTTCATCTATAACTTCCTTAGGTAAGGAAGCAACCCAGGGGCGTGCTTGTTTTATAGAGATGATATGATATCAGAAGAGCAAGGGGGAGTCTCATTGTGTAAACTCATTCAAGCCGTTTCTTATATTGTAGTCACTAAGTTCTTATCAGCTAAAAGAAGGCAGATACACAAATCCAATTAAAAAGGAAAACAGATGCTGAACAGTAATTGATATTATGACAAAGGTCATAATGTCGCAGGATGGATGAGATGTACTGGGCTAGGTATGCAGGTGGGAAGACAGGACAAGAGCATTGGGTGCTATGGAAAGTTTGCTGTTGCTGGACACTGAGTATGTTCATGCACACAGAGTAGAGAGATGTTGAAGACAAGACAGTAAAATTGCCAAGGTCCTTGAGCACGGAATTTGGGGAATGATTCTCTACAGTGCACAGCTATGGAAGGAGCAAAGCTATGGCTTGAGGATAAGACATCTTGAAAGTGGCTGCCACTCTTTTTGCATGTTGGTTCTAAGAGTTCAATGCCCTGTCTTCAGGCTATTGGTGAAAGATGCTTATAGGCTTAACTGAATCATAAGAACGTGAATTCATTTGGAAAGATGACCCCAGTCAGTAAAGTACTACATACACATACAGAAAGGCATATACATAATGCATATATATACATATATCTCACATGTAAATGCAGATATATGTATACACACACATCTATTTTTATTAGCCATTCCATATCACTTCCTCCTATTAGAGCCCACAAAGTTTTGAAGTTCAGTACTGAGCATGACACTTTTTTTAATGAGAAAGAATAAACATCGTGGATTTTACTGTTAACTCTTAAACTAGCATGGGGTTGATTGGTCATTGTGATGGATTACAATTTTTTGACAGATTAGATGATCTCATTAAATGTCACAGACTTAATGAAATTAAAATTCTTTTCCTGATCAAGAAAAACAAAGACTGAAACGACCCTAGGGTGAAATAGAAAACACATTCATTGGAAATTAGATTAGCTTTCATTACTTTCCCAGGGCTTCCATAACCAAGTGTAACAAACTTGGGCAGTTGGAGACAATGGAACTTTAGCCTACATAGTTTGGGAGGCTGTAAATCCAAAATGAAGAAGTCAATAGGCTGGAATCTTCTGTGGGGCTCCAAGGAAAAGCTGGACTTGCCTCTCTCCAGGCTGTAACATGACTTGCACCCCTGGTTTTTCTCAGGCTTGCAGCTGCATGCCTCTAGCACTGCCTGATGGAGATCCTCCAGTGCTGTCCTCCCAGGTCACACCTGAGTCCTTATTTCGTCATTGTTTCTCCTTTGGAGTCTCTTTGTCTCTCCTTATGTCGTAAGACTTATGAGGTCATTCCAGTCATACCAGAAGAAAGGCATAGCCTATTCTACACCCTGTGCCCAAACAGGGTCACATTCACAGGAATGGAGGTTAGGAGTTCAATTTATCTTTGTGTATATATGACATTTGGGTTGATCCAGTCCAGGTAGCCTTCAGTTACTTACCTATTACAGATTCCAAAAGGGGACCACGGTTAGATCCCTGACTACAGCAAAGGGTAAATTCAGTGGTCACACAGAGCTCCCAAACCCTTCTCTCTTTTCTAGCCCAGATTTTGTCTTACTTCCAGCATCTGCTGAAAGACGGGAAGTAATAGGTAGAAGAAGGATTTATAGTCTTTTTGGTGAAGTTTGTTTTTTGTTGTTGTTTGGTTTTGTTTGTTTTCTTGGAGAAAAGATTGTAATAAAGATAAAACTCCTTAAAAAGAAAGAAAGGAAGGAAGAAGGAAACAACAAATAGAAAAAAAGAAAGAAAGAAAGGAAGAAGGAAGGAAGGAAGGAAGGAAGGAAGGAAGGAAGGAAGAAACTAACTCCAGGATGTAAAAGAAATACAAGCTGAATGTGTTCCTTTAGCTGCTAGATTTTCTACAGTGGGACTGGTTTCTTCCTAACTTCTAGATACTAAACACAACTCCATGAAGTCTAGAATGGGAAAGAACAGAAGAGCTATGCTTAAGAGCTGCCTCCCATTGGCACTAACAGCGTAGAAGCTATATTGGAACATTGCATAGGGGGTCTTAATCTCCAGTGTAGTGCTCAAAGGCAGATGGAGAAATGGTGAGGTTGGATGATTTTCTCAGGCTCACAAGGGATAGGATCAATTTAAAGCCCAATGTTTTTGTCAGTATGTTAGGAATGCCTTTTTAAAACTGATAGGATAAAAGGTTCAAGTGTAGCCCTAGATAGAGGAAATGAATGAGCTAACATGATCATTAGCACACATCCATGTATATGCGTGCATTTGCACATATATGTGAGTGTACAATTGTAAGGAAACCAGAAGACAACTTAGATGTTGCTCCCCAAGAGCCATCCACTCTGTTTTTTGAGATCGGGTCTCTCATTGGCTTGGAGCTCACCAATTAGACTGGATTGGTTAGTAAGCAAAACCCAGGGTTACACCTATCTCTGCTTCCCACACATAGGATTGGAAGCCCACGCCACCACACCTGGACTTTAAGTGGGACCTACTGATCCTCATTCACACGCTTGTACAGCAAGTACTCTACTGACTGGGCCATGTGCTCAGCTGGACACAATTTATAATAACAGTAACGACAAAGAGTTGGGAAGGAAAAAAAAATAAGAATCAAAATATTACCAATCTAATTCTATGGGATGTAGTAAGATAGTATTTCTTGTGCTTTATTGTGCATATGACTGTCTAGGAATCTTCTTTATTAATGCATGTTCTGGGGTTGGAGTGACCACTCAGTGGGTAATGTACTTGCTGTACAAGCCTCGTAACCTGAGTTCAATCTATGCAACCTACATAAAGTAAATGAAGAGAACAGACTCTACAGCATTGTCCCCCCTGACCTTCACATGGATACAGTGGCACATGTACCCATTCATGCACATCATGTGCAGTACTGACATATATACATACATATACACTGACATACATGCTCATGATAATATTTTTATTTCAAAAAGTAGTATAGACTAGTACAAAGATTACTTTGGCATAGGGTAGGCCAAAGACTTTGCATTTCTAACAAGTTCCCAGGTAACGCATGGAAAATGCTTTGACTAGCTAAGCCTTACGCAAATTCTTGCTAAAGTTAGCTACTTTGTGTTCCACAGCATGGTGGGAATATCACTGCCATGCTAGGTTGGTCCTGCCTTGCTATACTACTCAGTAGCAAAATCCATTTTGTATCAATGAGCTTTTTCCACTATCAAATCATGTAAAACAGATTAATGCATTAACTCAAGAGTAGAACAACTGATTGTTGTTGCGTGTACATACAAGTAGTTTGAACATGGAGATGTGAATCAAGTCCATCAAAGCAAAAGAGAACCATTTCCAGTGGTTTTTGGCTTCCACAGTTAAGCCCAATGTTAACATTCTTTTCCAATTATCTGGAAGTTCAGAAAGGTCCAGACCTTCCAAGGCCATTACATAACTTGAAAATGAAGCCAATAGACAAAGGAGTGCAGAGTTAAACCAAGGAACAAAAGCAAATAAGTCCCAGTGCCAATAATGTGGCCCCTCTATAAAGCTTGATCTGAAGCCCAGATCATATCTTTTTGAAGTCTAACAAAAGATTAAGCTGATATAATAATTTTCCTTTCTTTAAATATCTTGGGGATATATTGTATTGTTTTGTACTTGGTGACAACATTGGTCACCCAGGTTCTTTATCTAATTGCTGTATTTCCTTATGAACATGAACTTGTAAGCTTGTGAGTGCGGTGTTTTGAATATACCTGTCTCAGGAAGTGGCACTATTAGGAGGTATGGCCTTGTTGGAGTAAGTGTAACATTGTTGGAGGAGCTATGGCTTTGTTGGAGGAAGTTCATCATTGTGAAGTGAGTAGTGAGACCCTCTTCCTTGCTGTCTGGAAGACAGTCTTCTGGTTGCCTTCTGAATAAGATGTAGAATTCTCAGCTCCTCCAGCTCTATAGCTGTCTGGATGTTGTCATGCTTTCCGACATGATAATGGACTGAACCTCTGAAAGTGTAAGCTAGCCTCAATTAAATATTGTTCTTTATAAGAGTTACCTTGGGCATGGTGTCTTGTCACAGCAATGGACACCCTAAGACAGTGGGATTCCCCTGCAAGAAAGCATCACCTCCCTGATCCCTCCTCATACCTGGCATAGTAGAGTATGCAGGAGGTTGATGATGGTTGACAGCTCTTAATGAAGAATCCCTTTATCCTAGCTATAACAATTTGTCTGTGTTAATTTTATAGTTTTCATTTGATTGAATCAAGAAAACAAGGATTCTTCTCTTGCATTTATTTGTCTCATGTGTTCAAGAAAATGATAATTGAATATTCATTCCCAAAGAATGAAGTTGGGTGTGCCTAAAGCTCAAAGAAGGTAAAACTAGATCACCCATGCTCTTGTTAAATGATGGTTAAGGATTATGTATTACCCTTTTATTACTTGCTAAGCACATTCTTTTATTTGCTTCATCAAACGTATAAAATCTGAATAGTAAGTATTGTTGTAGCTAGCTCTTGAAAATGAAGGAACCAACCTGGAACCGGACATGCTATGGTTCATTGTAAATGGCAGGCTGGGGATAAAGCCAATGCATCAACTTTGTCTTGGCTAATCAAGCTATTATGGTATTTTTTTTTCAAGTTTGACATTCTTTTTCACAATGCTTTTGTACTGTGGTTGGATATGTTTTCTAATATCTCAACAAAACGTGAAGTGACTAAGACTCAGTCTGATTAGTGTCCACCAAAACTTTGAAAGGAAGAGAGAGCCCGGCCCATGAATTAAGAAACTTCTAGGAACTAGTTATTGTGTGGAAAGGTATGTTTCCCAATGTCCACATAACTCACACAAAGATAGGTAGCATTCCTTTTTATGTATTACAAATTATTTCTGTCTTAACAAAAACAGAAGTAAAAAAGGTGGCAAATATAAAATGTTCTGTTCAGGGGCTGTATTGTAGGTAATACTGAAATTTGAACTCAGGATTTTTGTAGCTCTCAAAACTTCCCCTTTTTTTCTTCAAAAATTCTATTTCACAACATTGCTGGTTTGAATGAAAATGGTCCCCATGGGCTCATATGCTTGAACACTTGGTCTCTAGTTGATGGAACTGTTTTGGAAGGATTAGGAGGTGTGGTCTTGTTGAAGGAACTGAGTCATTTGGAGCAGGCTTTGAGGTATCTTTCTGCCTTGTGGTGATGTCTCCTGATATGAGCTCTCAACTGCTGCTCCAGTGCCATGCTGGCCTGCCTTCTGTCATGTTCCCTGCCATAATGGTCATGGACTCGAAAGTCTCTAAAAGTATAAACCCCAAATTAAATGCTTCTTTTTTTAAGTTACTTTGGTCATGGTGTCTTATCATAGCAAAGGAAAAGTAACTAAAACACTCTCCTTGTAAGAAAACAATTTACTATTTGTTTGCAAGATTCTCATCATCTTCAAAAATTGTAATGGCAAGTGTAGAAAGTGGGGGTAATTGGAAAAAATGTGATTCTATTTCATACAAACATAGTACCAATGTTACATCTCCATTTGAATCTGAGTGCTGCTTTACAAATATAGACTACACGCCCCCTGCCCCAAAAGAGACATTTTATTTATGGTATTTCTTTGCAATTTGCATATTTAGTGAATTTCCTTTAAGTAGAAGGATTAATTTTGGCTTCAAATTCTGAGCTGTTAAAATGTACCCCTTCTTTCAATATATCAGTCCTTAGAACTCTCTCTCTCTCTCTCCTCCCTCCCTCCCTCCCTCCCTCCCTCCCTCCCTCCCTCCCTCTCCCTTCTTCCCTCCCTCCCTCCCTCCCTCCCTCCCTCCCTCTCTCTTTCTCTCTCCCTTCCTCCCTCCCTCCCTCCCTCCCTCCTTCCCTCCCTCCCTCCTTCCCTTCCTCCCTCCTTCCCTGCTTTCCTCCCTCCCTCCCACTTGGTTTTTTGATACACATTTCTCTGTGTAGTCCTGGCTGTCCTGAAACTCTTTCTGTAGAGTAGGATGATCTCTAATTTACAAAGTCCCACCGGCCTCTGTCTCCTGACTGCTGGGGTTAAAGGTGTGCACCGTCACCGCCCGGGTAAAACTTTCTAAGTAAGAATAGGTTGCTTACTTAAAAAGTTCTGGAAGGAAGCATGTGGCAGCTGTTTTGATGATTTATTGGCATCTATCCTTCATTCTTCACTCCTCCCACCATTGCCACAGGTGGAGTCTATGGCCATAGAAGCAGCTGTGTTGGTAGGCTAGTCATTTCTAGCCTGGCAGCTCTTGTTCCTACTTCTGAAATTACACATAATTATCCTTACAATGGAGTTTTGGAGAGGTTTCATTAAGGAAAGTACCACTCCAGAAAAATCCTTGTTCGGTTTCATGCAAAGCCCTACTGAACTCAACAAGCACAAGGCCATCATGGAGGCAATAGATTCAGCTTGTTTCCCTGAGGACAGGTTTCTCTTCCCCCTCAGTCATTGACCAGAGTTCTCAGGACTGACAGTTTGGTTTTGTTAGGAAGAACACAAACCTATTCATCCAGTCTTTACAAAGAATTGTCGTTCTCCCAAGCCATGTAGCTAGCTCTCAATGTTTCCATCCAATTCACTCTAGGCTTAGAAGGACAGGGTAGGAAGGGGGGTGGCAGAAGTTAGGGCACAGCCCACACAAAGCAGCATTAAGATGAGCTCCCTTGATATTCCCATAATCAGGGGTGATGATTCAGTCTGTAATTTTCAGATATGATTAGTCCGGATGACAACTATCTTGTGCTAAGTAGGTTTGTAAAGGAACAGAGAGAGTGAGGTGTCAGAGAGCCCAGCAATCTTCCTGTTAAGTATTTTCTAGTCTCCCATCCTGAAGTCACCAGCAAGGACTCGGAACAAAATGCTAAAGACAGCCTGACTTGTTTAGTAATCAGATGGGGAGCTTGAAGTTGTCTCGGCGAAACTCCTTGGCAAATCTTTGGAAACAGAACGATGAAGTAGAAGCTTCTATTGTACTGGTGCTGATGGATGTAAAAGCTAAAACATTTGCAGTTTCTCTTTTTACTCTTGCTCATGGCTGACTTCAGGCTTCAGTCCTACTCCATTCTACATTTTCCCCTTGAAAGAGAAAACACATGAATTATTCTGATTGACTCAGAACCCTGGCTGATGGAATATTGTTCTTTGCTTCTATTTCTAGCCATGCCTGTCCCTCACATAGTGGTCACTGAAATTAAGGACTGGGCTGACAAACACTATAAGCACAGGCTCCTCTGGTGTAGCAGCTGTGTGCTAAAAATTTTTTTGCTTTCATCTTTCATTGATTTGGGGGGGGGGGACCCTCCTGTAGTTGGCTAGAGGCTCTTACTAGGGACTACAAAACCAAACATCAGGTGGCTTGGCACACCTACAAAGTCAACTTTTTTAAGGTATGGTTTCCCTAATTTTACCATTTCTTGGTATTTCATTTTATCATTATTTCAAACTCACATAGAAGAAACTATAAGTCTGTTTGTTCATGCATCTGAACATTATTATCAAGAATTTCTTATGTGGCAGCATTTATATAATCCAATGTCTCTAATGATATATAATGTTTATACTGTAATGAAGGGAAATAAAAAGATGTTGCCCACGAAAATCTTCATATGGTTGCAAGCAGAGTTTCTTCAGAGATGATAAGGGGTAGGCATGCATGCTTCCATGTATGTGTGTGCCTGTTCATGTGCCTCTGTATGTGCACGTACCATGTGCATACATGTGTTTGTGTGCATGGAGAGTGTGTGTGTGTGTGAATGTGAATATGAGGGGTGCAAGCCTTTAGACAGACTTTAAAAATTGGGCCATTAGTCTGTACACTGGATGAATATTTGTGGTAAGTATTTGAAAAATAACATAGCAAGTTCTTTGTCTTCATTTTGCCTTTACTGAGTTATAAGTCCTGTAAATGGTTCTCCTTTGGAAAATGTATTTGAATGCTTTCAGTGACCTTCCCCCATTTTGATATGTAGTAGGGCTTTGTTCAGGTCTTGGAGGCCTTGAAGACAGGGGAAGAAGAAAAAAAAAAGAAAAAAAGAAAACACCTATTACAGTGTCACCCCTGTGGTACCTATGACCAATTGGGTTTCCCATACTCCTGCAGATCAGGTTGGAATCTATGTCTTTTAATGAGAGGCATCCTCAGAGAGGTAATTTAGCCCCTGTGAGTGATGAAGGAAAGAAGAGAAACTACCCACAGCCAAAAGTGTGCAGTAATTAACAAGTGTTTCTGCATGGGAATCACCCAGGGAGTTTTTCAACCCCTTGATGTCCAAGCTACACCCAGACTAATTAATTCAGACTCTCAAGGGAAAGAGCCCCAGACTCTGCATCTTTTACAGTTCTTCGGCTCATTCAAACATGCCGTGAATGAGTATTTTAAATAATGTTTAGGGAATGATATCAAATGTAGGTATTGAAGACTCAAAACAAAAAACAAAACAAAAATCAACGAATGTTAGGGCAAGATGGAACCCTAAAATTCCCCAGGGTAACTTTTTATTTGCATAAGGAAGGAATCATGGATGAGATGAAAGGAGTCATTGACCAAACTCAAACTCCTGGGCACCAGAGCTGGGTATCTTTTGACTGGCATAACTCCCCGAGAAGGGCTTACATGGAAAAGGTTCCGCATAGATAAAGCAAATGGTTACATTTAGAGCACCACTATGATTTGCTCTCAAACTTTGCATTTAGAGGAATTCTTTCTGAACTTATCGCTGCATTTTCATCTGTTTTGATAGGTTTAGTTTTGTTATTATAGCCTTTTCTCCATTCCTCAAAGACTGTCCAGAAGGCTGATGCTAGAAAGCTAATTTAAATTGTATCCTGTTCTTGCATAACTGGTGTATCTTTGCTGTCTCAGAGAAGGACTAGGGAATCAGAGGTCAACTTGAAGCACCTCATTTATATGATAATTACCAGTAAGCGGTGGCCAGTGATTCATGATATGAATCATTTGATCCTCTGGGACTTGTATGTTTACTGGGCAGGAAGTGTGTGATTATGTCTTACTAATTAGTTTCTAGGTGACAGAAAGAATGGATCACAATTGAGACTAAGTTTGGTAATTGTGTGCTGTTTAGTTTCTTTATTTACTTGTTATGGCCGAGTTTTTCATTTAATTTTTAATCCCCAGGAAGTCTCTGGGTGAGGACTCACCTGACCAATTGGAAAGAACCCTTCCCAGCATCATTTCATAGTTTATAATATGATAATCTTATGTAATCCTAGCACTAGCCCTCCAGGTACACATTGTTATAAAACTTCCTGTACCTGGGAACGAACTGAAGGTAGAGACATTAGAGCAAGATTGGGTGATCCTACAAGCCATCCTGCCACACAGGACCTGGGATGCATCTCCGATGGCTATTGACAAATGACAAGAGTTTTGAAACACCAGAAGCAACCACTGAGCTTAATTTTCATATGTTTTCTCACCAAATGAGAGGGGGAAAGGCTTTGAATAAAGACAGTAATAAACACTGTTGTTTTAGAGGTGGGGGAAAAGAACATAGATGCTGCTGGGGAGGAACAGAAAGTTCAGAGAGGTTAATATTTCTGTAGCAAAGATTTAATCAAAGCTACAGTGAGCAAAAGCTGATGTTAAAACAAAACAAATGAAAGAGAAAAAAAAACAATGAAAAGTTGTCTATAGACCATAGGGAAGAAGAGATCTGAAAGGAAGAAAAAAGAAAGAGCAAACTTCAGAGTGAAACTTCACGCAGAATAATAACAGGAGATAGACAGGGAAGGGCATAAGAAAGTGAGAATAACAAGCAGAAATTGTGAGAAAGAACTCTGTCATTAAGCCAAGGCAAGGTGCGAAATTAGAATGAGATGAATTGTAAGGTTTGGGTTTTAGTGATTCTTTTTTATTTTTTTTAAAAGATATTCCAGTGGTCCAGAGATCATCTGTTAAGGAATAAGTAGATAGTCATTATTCTCTAAGATAGAAGAACAAGAATAGATCAGAGCTGCTTCCACCCACAGCATGGTGTTCATTGCATTCCTCTTTTAGACAGATGTCCTTTGAATATGAATGGCAGCTTCCCTGACAAATGATATAGGAAGTTTTATTACCCAGAATCCAGGCAAAATGCTAGGAATCATGGAACCCAACAGTGTTCAGATACAGGGGATGCAGAGTAATGCTCATTGAGATGGCAGATTTTGTCATGTTCATAAAAAGCCTGGGGTGAACTGTATCTAGGATGAGAACCGGAGACTGTTTCTATAGTTGAAGTGGTCTTTGATCTGCTAGGCGAATGATACAGTCTAGAGGTTGACACTCTACAGACTCAAAGGGCATCCTGGATGATTTAATGCCTTTCTTAATGGTCAAGATTCTCTCTAAGGAACATTGTATATGAATTTTTACAGTCAAGAAAAGAATTGGGGTACAGTACACACTATCTATCACTACCTGATAGCTCCCCATTGCTTTAATATCAGTTATCTTAGGCTCTCAAGGGGGGCCTATTCTAAGAAAGCCAGAAATAATTCATATATCAGTTGGAGTTCTCCAAAGGAAGAAGAACATTAGATGTGGGGGAGGGGAGAAATTGATTTAAAGAACTCACGGGTCAGTAAGCTAGAGACCCAGGAAGAGACAATGATGCGATCCTTTTCTATTAAGTCCTTCAATGGATTTGGTGAGGCTCATGAACACACGGCCTGTCTACTTTACTCGAAGTCCACTAACTGTAATATAAATATTTCCCAAACCACATGCACAGAAACATTCATGATATTTATCCAAATACTTGGTCACCATAGCATAATGAAGCTGAAAACTAACATAAAACTCTTCTACTACTTGATTTCCTATAATCTCCCTCTCTCTCTCTCTTTCTGGTGTGTGTTTGCATGTGTGTGTGCATATGCATGCATGCATATGTATATGTGCGTGCGTATGTGTGTGTTTCTATGTGTGTGTGTGTGTGTTCACTTTACCCTCTGTTCATTTTATCCTTTGTCTATTCAGGCTCTGCTTCCCTGCAAATCGAAAGCCAGGGGATGGAGACTTCAGGTGGCAAGTTGCACATGGACAAGGGCAAGAACAGACTCTTGGGACACAGGCTTCTAAGAGACAGCTCACTTAACTGGGAGAACAAAGGCTATTTAATCTTTGGAAAGTAGGCAGGGGTTTTCAGGAAAAGTATACACTATTGGCTGGGGACAGAGTACTGAGGATGCCTCATATGCATAGAGAGGAATTTCAGATATTGCTGACATAACCTTATAAGGAAAGGATGCCCACCCTGGCTGCAAGGCTATGTGACCTTCTCCAAGGGGCAGGGATGGGTGCGCAGGGCTGAGTAGGCAGGGATGTAAAGGCTCCAGGACTGAGTGGGGAGTGATTGATCCTATTCCTGCAGGTCTCAGAATGAGATCTCTGAAGTTTGAACATGCCTCAACCCAGCACTTGCTCTTGATTGGCTCTACTGGTCCCACAGCTCCCTGGCCCCACAATCCTCAACAAGAAGAGAGACATACTAGTGGCTAAAGAACTTCAATAATTTAACATTTGAAATGACTGAGCGTATTTGTGAGCCAGAGAATAAAAGTAAACAGCAAGATAGAACATTCGACAAAATTGAAGTAGCCATAGACGATGTCATCTGAGAAACTTCTACATGGATATGTGTATTTATTTTAACAGAACAAGACTCAAGTGTGCATAACTGTGTAGAGTTGGAAAATTAATAAGGTTGTGAATTCTCAATGTTGTAACTTGGGTGTCCAAAGAAAGAGACATCGCTATTATTGATTTATGAAGAAATGATGAGATCATGCCAAGGACATCACATATCTTTAATATAATCCTCCAATTAGTGATTCTTATCGATGAGGAGATCAAGATACAGAATAGCTAGTAATTTGCCCAACAAGTATTGGGAAGTCCTTGGAAAAGGAAGAACTCTGCTAGTGATATGGTATGATGGTTACTCTTAATTGGCAACCCAATAGGGATTTATAATCACATAGCAGACAAAACTATGGATAGCTTGTCCATTAGAGTATTTCCAAATGGATTTGATTGATGTGGGAAGATCCACCCCAAATATGGGAAGTTCCCTCCAATCTTAGACTGAATAAAACAAAGAAAGTAATTATAGGATTAGCATTTATGTCTTTGGTTCCTGACTGTGAACACAATGTGCCCATCACCTTGGGTTCCTCCTCCCATTGATTCCTCACATTGATTGATAATATTCTTAAATCGTGAGCTTCCTTCATAATCCTTAGTGCTTCAAATCATAAATGGTTCCCTCCCTAAGTAGTGTTTGTTAGATATTTTGTCTCAGTGATGAGAAATACTCATACGTTTTGGTAGATTTGAACCCAATTGCTAACTCCTTTTGACCAGAGCCTTGATACATGCCCAACATGCTACTGCTCAGTATCTCTTCTGCAGCTCAAGGAAGCACTTTGTCCAGATGCCTGCCATTGGTGACCTACATTTCATTGTAAATTCTCTAGCTATTCTTGGGCTTCCATGCTATTTGGCCATCTTTTCACTCATCTTTGGCTGATAGCTTCTCCTGTTCCCTTGATGGCTGTTTGGAATCTGCAGTGCATTCCCAATCTCTGATCGCTCAAGATTGATGATTTCATAGGCTGCCTCCCTCATAGAATGGAGGCCAGTTTATTTCTGCTCCATCATTCTTCTTCTTATCCTTTAGTAACCAACCTTAGCCTTGTAATCCTGGATAGCTAGTTCAATGAAATATAAGATACAGTAAGGTATGAATTTTGGCTACCCCAGTTTTCAATTTTCTCATTCAAAGTATGTGTTCCATTATCCTATTTATCCTAGAGATTGGACAGTGTGTCTTTGTTCTGTACTTTTAGCCTTTCTTTCAATTATAATGATGGATTACTATCTAGAAACAGTTCTTGGAATTCTAACAGTGGCATTGTGGCCTCACAGTAATGATGGCCAACACTCCCTGAGTGCTTCCTTTGTGGCAGGTTCAAGAACTTTATTGAGACCGTCTCATGTAAAGACACTTAATATACCATCTCTGATTAATCCCTTTGGGAATATTTTTTGAGAACTCCTTTTTTTCCAAACATGTTACACTGAGAAACTGGCTTTCCCTTGTATCACATGAAACAAACTACTGAAATCTAACCCAAAACATCAGAGATTTTGTTACTTGTCTATTTTGTTGGAGGAGAGCATCTTTTTCTTAATTTTCTATTCTTTTTTCTTCATATGATTTTATCTAGGACCCTTGATCAGTTGGTAATTCCAAAATGGTCTTCTGGACATAGTTGTCAGTTGGTTCTGTCTGTTGGAGTTTGGAAAAACGATTTGTGTATCTTCCTTGTGGTCTCTTCCATTTATCTGTTTGGATTTCCTAGCAAGCTTGGGGAGGGTGGCAGGGGAGGGAAAGTCTTTGAGTAGTTAGGATTTTTGCATGGCCTCTGACTTTCTTCAGAGTATAAAATCCCAAACTTTGAGTTAGAAATGGTATAGGCTTGTATCCTCTAAACTCGGATTTACAGAAAGGAAATACAGAAGGGCAAGAGTCTCAGGAAGTATGTCTCACAGCAAAGGATAGCCACACATAATTCTGTGTACTTTGAGATGTACGTAAACCTCAGTGTAGTGCAGCAAAGAGAAAAACTCTACTTGAGTAGAACCTCCTCTGCACATCCTGTGGACTAGGATAAGCTAATTATCCCAGAGATGAAGAAGGAAGGTTGAAATCTGATTGTGTAATATTTTGTAAAGTATCCCATGGAGTGTGAGCATCATTCAGCAGGCACTAGGGAACAATCGAAAATGGTGTTTTGTTTTGTTTTTGCGTGCATATGTTTTAAAAACAAAGGTAACAGACGCAGATACTAAAATAATTCAAGAGAATTATAAGAATTAAGAGATAAGGATTGTGCTCAGAGGGAATAGTACTGGAAATCTTTATAATGTTGGTGAGTTATAGTTCAGGCATTGATTAGCTTTAAAGCCAGAGACTAAGAAAATTGAAATAATAAAGAATCAAGATATAAAAATTTACCAAGAGAAGGGTGTTGTAGCATATCATACAAACACATAACAACACACAAACTGTTTTATATGTGGTACTGTCTTGTATGATTGGGTTAACAATGAGCCCAGACGGCCTTTATGGTTTCATTTGCTATGACAAAATCAGGGAGTAAATTTGAGGAATGACTTCCTACGCAGAGTAAATAGAGTTCTTGAGTACGGCTGTAGAACATGAGTTGAATAATAAGTCACTCTTACATGGGTCTCTCAGAAGGAAATGTCTGTCAGGTCAGAGCAACCCCTGGATGTAAGTAGGTTACTTCTCATTAAGAGGAAATGTTAAAGTCTGCAACAATAATTCTGAAGATGAAAATCATCAGTGGTGGTCCCATTTCTTCCACTTAACCATAAAATTGAAGAACCCATCATTTTTGTTCTTGAAAATGGAAAAACAACAGCAACAAAAAAAACAACATAATTGAGGGAACACAGGCACACACACACACACACACACACTGATTGGCTGGTAGAGTCTAAAGCTCTGTTTATCTCAACAGTGGGTCTAATGTATTTGTAATGTTGAATCTGCTTGCTTTTCTGGTGTTACTAATGTTGGTCTTAGTAGCCAGTTCTCTTCTGTCTTAGAGTTTCTCTAACTGATGAGGGAGTGAAGTAATGCTGATTTAACATTGCCATTGGAGCTCCCTTGTCTCTATTGACCAGTATTTGAGGAATTGAACAGAATGAGGTCTGGGATACCATATAGGTGCAGAGCTCATCAAAGTCCTTCGGAAGCTGGGATTTCTCAAATTTGATGAAAGTTTGTGCTATATCCAGGATTTTCACTTAGTTTGTAGGGGAAAGAGCCTCAGAATGGAGTGTTTTACAAATCTGACCAGACTATTCTCATTGACAGCCTCTCTAGGGAAACACTGTTTTATTCTCTTGTCTTACTGACCATGCTACTGTGACACTGTGACATGCTTCCTGATTTTGAAGTTTAAAATTACCCACATTAGATGGTTCCCTGGTGCCTACAAAAAGGTGGCTGATCACAGGAATAATAGTCATGTCTATGGAATCAAAGGTTATTGGCATGAAAAAAGCAGAGTTTTTTGATTAGAGTTTTAAAGGATCTTTAGCTTTCCTAGCATTAAGGTTTCTGTGGAGGATACTAGTACAAAACAGCCTGGGATATTTGGTGGCAGTAACTCTTAATCTAAGAATGGGAGAAGGATGAGGAGGAAGACAAGGAAGAGGTAAATACAAGGAAGTAGGAGAAGGCAGAGGAAGAGGAAAAGAAGAGGGATGAGAAGAGGGAGAAGCAGGAGGCAGAGGAGAAAAAGAAAAGGAGGAGGAAGAGGAGGGGTGAGAGGAGGAAGGAAAGGAGGAGAGGGAAACAGAAAGAAGAAGGAGGGATTAAAAAGGAAGAAAATGAGAAGGAAGAGAAGAAAAGGGAGAAGGAAGAGGAAGAGGAGGAGGAAGAGGAAGAACAGAAGAAAAAAGAGAGGAGGAAGGGGAAGGGGAAGCGGAGAGGAAGAGGAGGAAGAAGATGAGGATGAAGAGAAGGAGGAGGAGAAAGAGGAGGAGGAGAAGGAGGGGGAGGAAGAGGAGGAGGGAGAGGAGGAAGAGGAGAAGGAGAAAGAGGAGGAGGATGGAGAAGAGGAGGAGGGGAGGAGGAGGAAGAGGAAGAAGAGGAAGAAGAGGAGAAGGAAGAAGATGAGGAGGAAGAAGAAGAGGAGGAAGGGGAGGAGGAAGCTGCTAAACTGTGCAGTCTGGTTTTTCTGTTCTTCTGCCTGAGTACCCTAACAGCATCCCTGATTTACACCCTCTCCTCAGCTGTCTGTAATCAGCACTGCTACGTTTCAGTGCACAGTGGCTGACCCTCAACCTACCGATTACACTTTCAAACCCTGGTTCCAGTTTGGTTGTGCAGCGCTGAGTCTGGCCTTCACCTCTCAGATCTGTATCTTAAATTCAGAACCCAGCATTTTAATCAACCCTACTCCTGTCTCAATTTATTCCATCTCTCCGTTCCTAGCAGCAAACAAATACAGTGTCTTGGGCCAAAATAACGCTGGATACACTCATTTGTTTCTGTTCACCATATTAGAGAACACTTGGTCTACTTCAACAGCAGAAGTCTTTATGTTGGTGTTACAAGCACTCAATGTACGGAAACCTACAAATAAATGTGTGTACGTGCATATGTATGTGTGTGTGTGTGTGTGTGTGTGTGTGTGTGTGTGATTGTGTTAATGAGAAAGGGAATGAGAGAGGGTTTATAAATCTGAAATACAGACGAAGAAAGCGGTCTCTGCTGGACTTGCAAATGAATCAGACCATCTGTCTTGATGTCAGTGGAAAACTTTTTGTCTTCAATTGCCCTCTTAAGGTTTGAATCTATTCAAATTGATCTTTCCTATGAGTGGTCACATCATTTTAGAACCATTTCTGTGAAGATGTGCTGTTTTCATGCTTAGGGGAGCACACTGCATGCTGAGTGAGACTGAAGAAAATGCCAAATTAATTCATTATTTCCGTGGCAATGTTCTTTTTCCTGGAAAGGACTGCCTTAATCAGGCAGGTGGCTGTGTGTGCCATGGCGAGCCTGCCTCTGGAGGAAGCTTGGTAATCCTCTCCCTGGAAAATACAACCTGGTGTTTGTTGTTTGAGGCTCTCAAATGTAATATTAGTTTACAGCCCGGCTCTTGGCTACATTATATAAACAGTGGGAGAAGAACGACAATGGAAATTACGGCTGAGAGTTGCTTTATTTAAGCCTTTCAAAATGGACATTGTTGTCCGTGGCTGTGGGTTTGTTTGCAGCGCCCTGCCTGTCTGAGTGAATGGCTGCTGTTCCCAGCCAAATTCAGGCAACAGTGGGGCCACTTCAAACCATCAGCCCAACAATGTTATCAAGCGGCTGAGTCCCTGCTTCTCGTCAGTAAGCAATCATTACTCCTTATGAGCCAACGGCAGGAGAGGCCACTGCGACAAATACACTATTATGCTGCATTTTAATGTGTGCCAATCAGCTTAATTCTAGCCCTGACATTCGTCTCGGGGACTGTTCTTTTCTACACCGGAAGACTCTGTGCCCCCTTCAGTGAAGGTTCCCGAAGTTCCTGAAACAGCCTGTAGGCATCATGACAGTTCACCTCCAAAGAAATAGCGAAGAACTCAATCCATGGGCTGTTAGAGCTTTTTCCAGTGAAACTCTCTTGTGTATTTCTAAGAAATACAAACACTATGGTGTTCACAGTCATGATCTTCCAGTCAGAATTCATCAGGTCTGTCATGTTAGTCTTTGGGGACTAGAAGATCCTACTAGGACATAGCTTTGACTTTTTCTTTGTTTTGATTAGAGAGTGAAGTGAACTGTGGAGGTCGTGTTCACAGTCCCCTGACTGGAGATTTGGATATGCAAACTTCCATAGGTTGCTACTGACTCACTCTCTATGCTTTGATCCAAGATGGTGGCTGCCAGCAGTTATGTAATGCCACTTCTGTTTCTGGTAGCATGGCTTTCTGGGAGAAGAGACAGCTGAGTCCAAGGTAGTGCGGGCAACTTGATATAAATGACTTTACTTGACAGTCATTACTTTTGACAGGGTCTGGAAGTGTGCGTGAATTCTGAGTTGAGAGAATCCACAGTTCAGCTGTGGTTACTTAGTATATCGTGATTTTATAAAGGAAAGAAATTCACCTTGAATTTCCTAAACAAGATAGAGCTTGTTGAGATAGCTCAGACATTCTTGTGTCAAAGATTTCTTGTCACTTATATGGGGACATTCCTTTGTCTAATGCCTTCCAGATGTTTTGATGATCCACCAGGACAGCATAAAACACAAGATTTTCTTTAAAGATATATTAAATTCTGCTTATTTTAAGGATATGACTTTGGATTTCAGATTCTTTATGAAATGGTTATTGCCCACATCAATTCAGGTACAATGTCCTTACTTGGTAAAATGAAGTATGCTGTCTCTGACAGTATATCCAATCTGTTTACTCATTTAAGTACCTATTTTTGTTTTTAAAAGTTAGGTCCCTGGTTCTTGAGATCCAGAAGTCTTGTAGCCATTATTTTGAGGGTCTAGGCATTAGACAGAACCCTGACAGACAGACGGAATGGGGGAAAAAGACCATCTAGGTAGAATAATATGCTTTCTACATAAACATTTAAGATGGTAAACTTCCTCTTTCTCCCTCCCCATGACAGAGTTGGGAGACTTTTTCTCACTAGAGAAAACCATTACATGGGACTAGGGCTTCAAATCTCTTGAGGATGAGATTACCAATCTTACAGCAGAAACCAGTTTTCACTTCTTTCTTTAGATTATCCAATCTCCTGGAGTAACCTAAACCAGACAAAGACCTCACCCCACTCCCAAACACGTCAGTATTTTGTGTGTGTGTGTGTGTGTGTGTGTGTGTATTTCTGCTTTCAATAAAATTGGCTGAATGTGGATAACTTACTTTTTCTGCCTTTTTTATCTTTTAAATTGTTAGAGAGAGAAAAAAGATCCATTTGTGCAAATTGACATAACCTCACCTTGTTGGCATCAGTTTCACCAAATAAATCACAAATTCTTAAGAAATTCAAACTGTTCATGGGTTCTTTCAGCTGTCAAGCAGAAATGCAACGAAACAAAGAATCAAGCAGGCAGCAATGCGAGGTGTAAACATGTTAGAGAAAAAAAAAAAAGAAAGTCAGTTTTCCCTTCTCACTAGCAAATTTCTACTTATTAGTTTATCAACCCCTCTAGCCCTGTCCTCAACTGCAGGCTAGTAGATGTTCAGCAGTTACTGTATATCTATAAATTCTCATACTCAGCAGTGAGATTCTTCCTTAGTGTTACATGGAGTGTAAATTAAGTGACCTTTGAGATAAGTGAACTATGACATGGATACTGGATAGCTATTCTTTAAAAGTGCCCAAATCCCTTCCTGCTTGTTTAAAATGTTAATCATTGAATACTTTGGCCAATGTATTCAACAAAGTTGTAATGCAGTTTCTCAGTGCTGATGTATATACATTCAGGCTTCTGATAGGTGCTACTTAGGGAAAGTTTAGTTTCCTTAACATCATTATGTGAGTTTTCATGGTAGAAGAGAGTCCATGCAATATTTGGCTTCTCATGGGTGTATCTTAACATTTCAGCCTTTGAAAGAACTGCAAAGTTTCTACTCATTGATTCACATCAAATTACTACAAATTGATTTGTCTTAAGGCAACTCTACGTTTGTCTTCTCAAAGAATCTATGGGTCAAGAGTATAAGTGTGGCCTAGCTAAGTCATCTTCCTCAGGATCTCATCACTAATAATTGCCAAAATAGATATTATGGCAAGACTTATTCTCTTAAGAATCTTAGATTTAGAAGTGAGGGGTGGTGACGGGGAGCATGGTACACATCAGGATAGCCACCACAGTGTCAGCTAGAGCTGGATCTCATATGAAGGCCTAATCAGGGAAAGATCTTTCAGCTTACCGATCGAATTCTATTTCTGTAGGTCTACGGGATTGAAGCAAATAGCAGATCTTGCTAGTACTCTGGGGAGAAATCTTACACAAAGGCAGGAATTCTAAAAGGTAGAGATGGCAGAGGATCATTTTAGTGTCTACCCAACCCACTCTTGGATTTTGGGGATATTAATATTAAAATTCATACATATGGATTTACTTCCATCACTTTTTGCAAAGAATGTTGGGTTTATTTTAAGACAGTAGCCTAAAATGATGGAAGTTCTGAAAAATATAATCATAAAATTGTAGTTCCACTGTTCATATTGGAAAATATATTCAAATTGAATACTACCAAGGAAAATATTTGCATGGTATCCATTTAGTTGACAATTTATTTTCATTCCCATCAATTTCTGAAATGTTCCCGGGACCTAATTAATGTAGATAAGATCACAAATTAATATTATGGCAGGATTGTTCTCTTAAGAGATTTATATTTGGAGGTGGGGGTAGGGTGGGGTGGGGTGATAAGACAGGAACACAGCACACACCACTGTAACAGAATAAAATAAAGTTACATAATGAAGTGCTAAATGCTTTTAATAACACCCTCAACTCTGGCACAGAAGAGAAAGATCAATGCTAGCCGAAATGACTAAAAGCTTTCTCTCGGAAGTCGAGCTTCAAAGAAGTATGATGTTTGGATAACAAGTGAGAGGGGAGATGCAAAGAGGAAATAAAAGGAAGGCACAATGTACCCAGAACTCATAAAAAATGGTGAGCATAAGGAAGTGCATGGAGGGCGGAGAGGGCAATAAAGAATAAAGTCATGAAGATGTTGCTTTCTGAAGGGTACTGACTATGGAAGAAAAGAGTAACTTATTAGACAATGGATAATCTTTATTCTTCAGTGAAGGACAAAAGATGGCACTGAGAGAAACTGAGGTATGTGCATAATATTAAAAAGAGGGTCTGGAAGAGAATGGATTTGGAGGTTCTATCGATAATAGTGAAAGCAGTGCATTGGAATAATACGTAAGAACTGGTGTGTGTGTGTGTGTGTGTGTGTGTGTGTGGTATATGAATTAATGGTATGCATCCATACATGTATGTGAAGAGAGGCTAGTCTGGTGTCCTGCTCTCTCATTCTCTGCCTTATTCACTTGAGATGGCTATCCAGGAGATCCCAGAGATTCTCCCATCTCCACTCCACTTACCAAACTTGAGCAAGAAGCATTTATGCCCATACATAGACTTGTAGGTATATGCTGGAGATCTGAAGTCATGTCTTTGTGCTTTTACATTAAGCAAACACTCTTACCTACAGAGTCATCTTATCAACCCTCAAGACTATAGAGATGGAAGAAATCATGTGGGGTTTTTTTTTTCTGCCCTTGGCAGCCTTTCATCTCCATTTAAAATGTATTCCAATGGGGCAGCCCAGGGCTCACTCAGACACCTGGGTCTGTTGGCTACACTAAAGATTCTGTCTCTTGACTTTAAATGTTTGATTCCTGGGATATTGTTTGACTAATAAATAACTCAAAAGGCCAAGAGCTTTTGATACCTCATCTATTAAAATAGAGACTCAAAGGAGACCTTTATGTTGCTTTAATGTGTGTGTAGCAAAGCTTTTAAAGGTGCATTTTAGAATACAAGTTCTGTAAGATTTAATAAGTTTACTTTTTTCAATTTTATTTGCTTTTTAATTACGTGTTAGTGTCTGTGTTGAGCTGTGCTTATACATGCAGGTGCCTACAGGGCCTGAGAGGGCAAATCGTCCCCTGGGGGTGGGTCCCACTCAGCTGTAAGCTGCTCCCAACTGAGCGGGTGATGGAAACCAAGCTTGAGTCCTCTGTCATAGCAGTATGTGGTGTTAAACACTGAGCCAGCTTTCCAGCCTCTTCAGTAGGTTTTCTGAAAACAAAGCAGACAAGACAATAAAAATCAATAGATAAATCAGAGGTATATGGCAGAAAGCCATAACTAAGGTGTTTGTGTTAAGATGTAAATAGCTCAAGGGCTAATCATTAATGAAGAACCAAGATGTCTATGGGCTAATCTAGAACCAAGTATTTTTTAAATAATTGATGTAACTCTCTCTCTCTCTCTCTCTCTCTCTCTGTGTGTGTGTGTGTGTGTGTGTGTGTGTACACATGTGGTATGTGAGGGTGTAATTATGGGTATGAGTCTAGAGTTTGTTGGGATGGGGGTAGGGATGCATGCGGTATATGTGTGATTATGTATGTTAGTATAAGGGGTGCATGTGGGGGGGGGGGAGGTGTGGCTGTGTACATCCATGTGGTATCTATGGAGGTGGGGAGGACTGTGGGAGTCTGTGCATATATGTTATTGTCTCTAGTGTGAGGACTCTTGCAAATACCATTCCTTAGTAAGTCTTCAGGGAAGTCAACTATATTTCAGGAGTAACATTTTTGGTTTGTGAATCACCAGTTCTTTTCCTGTCACAAGGTCTTTTGATATTTTAGATAGTCATGTTTTAAATCCATGTCTTTCCTTGCAGTATCTATGCCAGATATTAAGCATGAAAGAAAACAAGAGAAGCAATTGTTTCCATGATGTTCTTGTAAAAAAAAAAAACCCAAAAAATCTGAAAGGAAAAATACTTAAATTAAAGATGATTCTCGCCCGCAATATCAAAGATTCTCTGCTTTCTCAAACTGCTACTCGGTGGGCAGCTGATGGAAAGACTGTCTTGATTGCTCTCCGGTTTCAGGAACTTGAAGGGGTGACCTCCCCCCTAAACTCCCTTCTCTTTTCTCTGCTCTTCCTCCCATTGCTTTATCTTATTGTACTCTGTGAATACTTCATAAACTTCTTAGAAATGCAGACTCTTTTGAGAGAGTAGTGCTATGAAAGAGCAACTAACCCAGGAAAGAGGATCTTTAGCGGGGACTTGGAGCACTCTGGCCTTTGAATGAGGAAGGTCTCCACAGGAGTATATACTTCAATATTCTGTCCCTAGTTAGGAGAACTGTTTGGGAAGGATTAGAAGGAGTGAACTTTGAGATTTTAGGGAGAATTTAAAAGACATGTGCCATTACCAATATTCTCCCTCTCTCCCTCTCCCTCTCCCTCTCCCTCTCCCTCTCCCTCTCCCTCTCCCTCTCCCTCTCCCTCTCCCTCT
>NW_021605377.1:3250843-3260471 GCF_004785775.1 Grammomys surdaster | reverse complement strand
CCCTCTCCCTCTCCCTCTCCCTCTCCCTCTCCCTCTCTCTCTCTCTCTCTCTCTCTCTCTCTCTCTCTCTCTCTCTCTCTCTCTGCTTTCTACTTGTAAATCAAGATGTAAGCACTCAGCAATTGCTTCAGATGTTTCTGCTACTCTGCTTGTATTCTACCATCACGGACACTGAAACTCCAAGCCCGATTAAACACATTCTTTTATAAGTTGCCTTAGACGTGGTGTTTTCTCACAGCAATAAAAAAAGAATGAACAAGACAAGCATTTTTTAAAAATTTGATTGAGGAGTTAGAGACATGGCTAAGGGCCGTAAGAGCATCAGTGGGCTTCTGCACGCATATGGTACATATATATGTACACACACACACACACACACACACACACACACACACATGAAATAAAAATAAATATATGCGTAAAGACAACACTGATTGATCCTTACATCTGGATTCCCTTATTATCAGTCCTACAAAGCAAAGAGGAACAGTTAAGTGAGGTGGTGATTAGTAGTTTGCTGTTGGCCTGAGATATTCTACTAACCTACTTTATTGAGCATGTTATCACCCGCTCATGTCATTCAAAAGGTGCTGTTTTGTTCTACAAAGTTAATACTGCAGTAGAACATATTTTATATAGCCATGCCATGCCATGCCATGTTTGTGCTTCATTTGCAAGACTCTAACATGACTTAGGGCCTTTATATTTTTCTATAAGTCTAGTAACAGAAAGGAAAAGAGGAGGTGAAAACAAAATATATGGAGGTACTAAACTGTTTTGACTTTCTACATCCCAAACAAAAACTTTACAATGTTATTTAACAAGATCTACGAAATTTTCCCTATGAAGCCCAGTATCACATTCACAGCACATTATTGATAGAAATTGGAATTTTGTTTTTTTCTCATGATTTAGTTTTAACTATGTAGAGCTACAGTGTTTAAAATACTGGAACTCCTAAGGTAGTGCTCCCCTTATAATTTTGCTTGGGCTGTAAGCCAATGGCGCTTTCTAATACAGTCAACATAGTCACATTCATAACAACGGACAAAGTTACTAGTGGAGAATGGGTATTTGAATGTTTGCTGTAAAGGCTTAAGAAAGTAGTTTTCTAGGAATACCTAGTTTAAGCTCTTCTTGGCCGTTCAGGGTAATTAAAATATCTGTGAGAGGATATTCCTGATATACAGCAAGAGGACATCAGCAAATGACGGATCCTACACTGCATTGAGCATATGTGTTTGTGAACGTGAGGAAAAAAAACTGGGATCAAAGATTCTGCTACTGTATTCGGACATAATGGCTGAGGTCTGAGAAAACAGAATTGTTGTTCTCTCCAAGACACTAATCATAGATGATTATTCACATTTCACATGCAGACTTTCGAAAAATCTGCTTGTCTCTAGACTCTAGGGTTGATTCCACAGGGCTGTGCCTTTTCAAGCTACATGATCATGAGTTGTCAACTATCATGGGACTAGTGTGTCATATTCATTTGCTCTCAATTTGAGCTCTCCAAAGTCTCTGTGATTTTTATTGAGGTAATTAGCAGACTGAGTTGTTTATCACCAAAATCCAGTCTAGCATTTCTTATATATAATATTCCTAGCCATTTTCCACTAATTAAAAATTTACCTGAATTGCAACTTCCTGATATATTGCCTTAAAGCATTTTTTTCCATCTTGCAATGTTACCTCTGTAAAATTTTCCTTGATCTCTCAGCCAGCCTGGAAGGAATCACTGGCTCTTCCCATGGTTCTCTGCCCCTGTCACATGAATGCTATTTCATTATTTAGATGTTGGATGCAGAGCACAGGTGCTATATATTAATCACCACTGTGTTATTCTCACTGAGCGTAGCATCTGGATCATAAATCATCATTGAACTGAACTGAATAAGCACACACAAAAGATAACCATGCCAGAAATCAGAGAGAAGGGCTACCGTCTTCACAGGTGGGTAGGGAGCAGTATTAAGTGAAATCTCTTCTGAGTTTCAACCACAGTTGTTGAAAAAAGAAGAGACTTTTCTTCCTTTTTTTTGGTAACTACTTACCAGGAACACAAATAGGTAACAGCATCCAAAGGCTTTAGCAAAGCTAGAACACTTAAAATATATTTAGTGGCTTGTAAATATTTATTTATTTTTAAGTACAGGAAGACAAAAGTTGAATCTAAATGTGTGGGCTGGGAAATGCAGAATTTGCCCTTGTGACAACCCGCTATGAATGTTAACAATATTTGAAATATTTTGTTGCTAATTAGCCAATTTGATATTTGCCTGCTGCCTTGAGGGAATTTACAATGACCTATTAACAATTTAACACTAGGCCAATTATGCAAAAACTTTTAGCTTCCTGGAAGTGCTGAAGCTGTGCTGGCAGGAAGCAATGACCTCATACACAGGTAACTAGCTGCTACCCAAACTGCTCCCCACTCTTAGGAAATCTCTTCCCTAGAACTGCAATTCTGTGGTGCAGTGAACACTCATAGTCAGCCCTTCCATGTTGCTGGTAGAATTGATAAGGATGTTGGGGCCAGGTGCTGTTTGACAGATTTTTCCAGGACTCTCTCTCTCTCTCTCTCTCTCTCTCTCTCTCTCTCTCTCTCTCTCTCTCTCTCTCTCTCTCACACACACACACACACACACACACACACACACACACACACACACCACACAAACACACACAAGCTAATCACCCCATGTAGGGGTGTACTTCAATTCATGACAGATTGAAGTACAGATACCACCAAAGCTCAACTTGATGAACCAAAGACTTTTATTGGGGTTACTTGTAGGAATATGGCTAAAAGGTTACCTACAGGAACAGCAATGACTCCAAGATAGCACCTCACCACAGCCTACCACAGAATGGATGATAGTTGACAAAAACTTGTAACCTGGAGTACACTGCAGTCTTCAGGTAATTCAATAGATTATAGAGCGTGTTTGGCAGGGACTAACATTTCCACTAACCATGAGAGCTTGCTGATATCTGCTAATGCCACATAGTGCAGGAGGAGTGATTTCTGTTCACTGTATTAGAAATTTCCTTGAGACTGTCAAGATTTGAATAGCTGCCATTTTTAAATTTAAAGTTATGATTAGTTTAGTTTTACTATTATCAAGGTAGTATGTGAGCAGTTTGGATAATTCCATAGCATTCTTTCCATACACTGAGACACCATTATCCCTGAGTTCCTTTCATTAGATAGACAGAATAGATAAAGCATAATAAAGTGTCTTTCCAGGTCTCTCAGTTGGTCTGAGCCTCTTCCAGGCAATTTAGCTGGTTTTTATTTTCCTGCAGAAATTCAGTAGGTTTCTCCTTCTTCATAGTGAGTGGGCTTGTTTGGCAGTCTTCTTTGTAGTTTCAATTGTCTGAATGGGTGACTGTCAGCAGTGCTTACCACATCTGTACTCTTTGGGAGGGCAGGGCGTACTGAATCTCATCAGTTTCAGGGACTTCCTGAAGCTATTTGGAGCTATTTACTTCCCATCCTAATGGAGCATTCCTACAGAATGAAGTGTTTGTAACCCTTTAGAACATCTTGTTGTTTCACCTCCTTGTAAACACCCTGTCCTAAAATATCCTGTTGTTTCACTTCTCCTTTATGCTCTGTGTACTGATAAGGTCCCTTGCCAGATACAAGGCCTGGAGGAGGAAACTGCATTACAACCTGAACCTGGGACAGAGGAGGTGAGCTGCATCTCTTTCTTTTCTCAACCCCCATGCCACCTAGGCTAACATGCCAATCTCAGGAAGCCTGTGTTCTACCTTTAGTTCTTAAAAATTCTATTCCTACTTATGTTTAGTCATCTTGTTAAAGAGACAGGAACTGGGATAGGAAATAAGTACACTGGTCCTAGAAGCTCTGTATTAGTTTGTTTAAACCACTATAACACAATACCAAGAATAGATGAGTTATAAACACATGAATTTTATTGCAGTTCTGGATGCTGAGAGGTCCAAGGTCAAAGTGCTGACAGACTCATTGTCTGGCCTTACCTTCTTGTTTTATAGATGATGTCTTCTTTTAAGTTCTCATATGCTGGTTCTCTGGCATCACTTTTTATAAGGATACTAGTTCACGAGGACTCTATTCTAATGACATGAGAATTTCCCAAAGGCCAACCTCCTGACACCATCACTATGGGAGTTCAGATGCCAACCAGCACATGAATTTGGGAGACATCATCAGACTATGTCAGGATATGAATATCTGCCTTCTCATTGCGTCTTCTTGTCACTTGCACTTTCCAGTGTCTTTTCCACCATCACAGTGCTCTCTCTTTTTCCTTTATAAAGAAGGTTCTGGGGACATCCAGAGCTGTTTACAACACTCTTCCCCAGTCCCACTAAGAATTCTGTGGTTCAGTGAATACTCATAGCTCTTCCAAGTGTTGCCAATGTCTATTGTAAAGCAGCTTGTCAGTCTTGTCCTAACCTAGGGCACAAGGAAAAAACTTTGAAGCCAGGAGCTTGTATTTTGTTTCATAACTTGAAAATCCAAGTTGTAGTTTAGCCACTAAGGAAGAGATGACAGGACTCGAGGCCCTGACTCAGCAACTCCTTAAGCCTTAGCCATGGTAGACACCACTCATCAAATCAATAATGGGGAATGTTTTTCTTTGACCCAACTCAGTTTCAAAGTAATTCAAACAACCAACTCGAACCACTCTGACATGGCATTTAAGACAAACTCTGCTTTTCTAAATTATTTTGTTTTTCTTGATAAAATATAAATGCTAATGGGGTAGTGAAGTTGACAGATAGGATGCCAATTTAATTGGAATTTCTAATAAATAATTTTTTTCAGTATAAGCAGATCTTTTTACAATATCTGGGGCATACTAAACTAAAAACATCATTGTTGTCTGTGTGAAATTCACATTTGACTAGTTACTTATTAAATCCAGTAACTCTGGTTTGGGAGAGTTTATTCAAGTAACAAAGGTTGAAAAAGAGAATAGTCGAGTGCCAGCTGATAATAAGTGTTTTTTCATTCAGTCCATTCATCTATTTACAGCTATAACTTTAGGGACAGTATAAAGATTTCTGGCTTCAGACTTTTTCCCCCATGCATCAGTTGTAAAAATAATTTCTAAGGGTCTGAAGCTATATTTTAACTCCTAAACTTTACTATTTGTGTAAACTAATGATTCATGCCATTTTTATTGTGCATAATTAGAGAACATGAAGTTGTTTTGCTTCACCTATTTCTATTATCTATGAAAAGAACCCAGGGATAATGGTGTCTTGGTGTATGGAAAGAATGCTTTAGAATTATCCAAACTGTTCACAACAGGCTACCTTGATAATAGCAAAAATAAACTAATTGTAATTTTAAATTAAAAAGTGGCAGCTATTCAAATCTTGACAGTCTGGAGGAAATTTCTGATACAGTGAACAAAAACCATCCCTCCTGCACTATGTGGTATTAGCAGATACCAGCAAGCTCTCATGTGTAGTGGAAATGTCTGTCCCTGCCAAGCACACTATGTGCCAGACTTCTTAGAAAAATGGAAAATCGCATTCTCCACTATATTCTAGGAGCTGCCTAGACAGGAACCATTAACAACTTCTTTAGGGATTTGCTAGAAAATAAACCTTGGTTGTTTATATGAAATGGAGTTTATGGAGCTACGTGCAATTTACATAGAAGGACACAAACAGACTTATAATTGTAGGTCAATTTGATGGTCATCAGATGTCCCCTAGGTGGTTTAGAATCTCATGTAACCCAGATTGGCTTCAGAATTGATAGGTAGTCAAGAATAATTTTGAAATCTTTTACCCTCCTACCTCCATTTCTCAAGTTTTGGCATTACAAAAAGCATACCACTGTGGTTAGCTCAGTCAATGTTTTAATATAAAGATGAACCTTCTAATTTTATCACTAGGCACAGGAAAAACATGAGTTGATAAATATGCTTCTGAGACCCAAAACATATTACAAAGTCATACAACATTATCTATTGTCTTTCAGGTTAATTGTAACATTTTAGTGGCTGGATTTGTGGCAGCTTTCTCCTGAAAGAGTTTATATTATACACTTAGCCAGCATCTTGTTTCATGGATTTTGCTGTAGGCTGACCAGGTTGTATTATAGTCAAGATGGATACTCCTTTAGTTTTCCTTCCTGCTCTCCAAGATTCTTCTCAATAAGGGTCCTGTAATTATGTTGGGAGACATGGCTGTTGACTGATTCCCCTGAAGATTGCTCATTAACATGCCATCTGAACAATTTAATAACCTTTTTAATTAATCTGAAATTGGCATGTCCCTCTTCAGGCTACAGTGCAGCTTTAGCAAAAGTTGGTCTCTTGGTAGTTCTTGATTTAGCTCATTATTTGAAACCTAAATCTGCCTAGGCTAATGAGCATGACCGATTCCTCTTTCCCAGACCATGTAGGAGTCTCCATCTGCACTCGTCGAAGGATGAGACGAACAGATGTCTTCGGGTGTTATTCTGGTTCTTGGCTTTTTAAAGAAGTGCCCATCCATCGGTCTAAAGATGAAAGAAAATTATTTATAGAATGATTGAAAGTAACTTCTGCTCCCAATACTTCTCCTAGTATGATGATTATGATTATATTCTTTTTGCTTTTCTTTTTGATGTTTTGCAACTTCTGTTCTCAATTAGTTCTTCACACACTTTGGTGTTAGATGTAATGTGAGATAAATGAATGGTTTTTGATAGTTTGGTTCTATGAACTCTTACTAATTCTGAGGGAAATAACTACCTAAGTAGAGCTTGGGTTTTTGTTTTGATTCTGAGACAGGGTCTCAAATACCCTGGCTGGATTCAAACTCATGAACTCACTGTCTAGTTAAAGAATGATCTTGAATTTCTGATCCTGGGGCTTGGATTAGAGATTGTAGAACAGTATGCCAAGGTATTTTAAGTGATTTTTAGTATTGATCGAAAGCTTGGGTTGGCATTTGTATTTATTTTTCTTTTAATTTGGAAAGCTAAAACCAGAGAACATTCTTTTTTTTTTTTTTAATTGGAGAAAGATTGTGGGGGCAGGGCGAGAGAGAGAGAGAGAGAGAGAGAGAGAGAGAGAGAGAGAGAGAGAGAACCTAGTTCTCTCTAGCCACATTCTCCCATACTTGAACTGCTTTTCATCCATAAGAGGGAATCTGTATCTTTCACATTGTACCCTCTTAGCCATTTCATTCTTATGACTCATAGGAGTTCCAGCCAACATAATGCCCTGGTTTCCTGCCCCCAAGGGCAAAAGTTTGTGTACTTGACAAAAGAAGCTTAGCTGATGAAGACAAACCCTCTCTGGTGGAACAGGGAAGTGGGCTCAGCACTGTTTGTAAACTGACTCTCATTGGAGCTTGGATTTCACATTCTTGGATTATCTACCTTGTATTCTATAAGACTACTTAGCTGGCCCTTGACAACTGTAAAGAGACTCCATTTTTAAGAGCATATCCAGGGTACTCACAGGCCAACAGACAGTCTGTGTTTTACAACAGCTTCAAGTTAAGAAGCATTTCTTTCAGCTATGCTCCAAGTGCTGGGGCTTCATTAATATGGATGAAGGGCTCAGTCCCACTATAGGGCTTCCTGTAAAAATCGCTATGGAATGGATCTGCCTTTTGGTGCATTCTTATGTTCTGTTCTAAATGGAGGGTGAGCCATGTAACAGAGAGCAAAAAGTGCTTACAAGGATCTATTATAGAAAAGATAATTAGAAAAGTTTCTTTACATAGAGTTTTAATTAGGAAGTGTAAGATTGGAAGAAACAATATCTGTAAAGTTTTCCCAAATATGGCAACCTCAAAAATACAGGGGAGGGTAGCCAAGAAGCATCTGGGAAAGTCTAATTCGATGCTAGGGAACTTGCCCTTGGTTAAGGAATCTCATCTGTCTGGCACACACCAGCACCAAATATATTAAAGACTGGGTCGGTGAGGAAGCAGCTGTGATAAAGGATGTGATTCCCTAGAAATCTATGTTATTCTTTCCCTTTTCAAGGCTTAGAAAAAGATGGAAAAGAAGCCCAAGACAGAGGGTGTACCTTGGCCCTTGACACTCTTATACAACGGTCCCTCTATAGAGATGTTGGGCAATTGTTGCTGGTAAGATCTGTTCCTGACTGTCTCCATGCATTGTTATCTTCTTATGGTTTATGGTTATGATGTGTGGTGTATGTGAGTGGAAGTAGGGGGTTGGGAATACACTTGGCAAAATGCCAACATTTTTCACTTTGACTTCTGCCCCTGTTGATGTAGACAGGCGCCTCTTGAGCAGGCTCGGCTCTGCTGAAGGTTCCGCCATTTTTTTCTTAAGGGAAGAACAGCAAAGGTACAAATTTCCCAGGCTTCTTTGGGAGACAAGGAGGCCATTCAGGGGCCTAAGGAGGCTTTTAGAAACTGGGTGACGTTGGGACACTTGGTCCTGCAGAGGGGCCCTAGGCAAATCACACTCTTCAGGTCCTTTCTTAGCTCTTCGTTAGTAGATTTATTTGGTTTGTTGAAGACTAAGAAGACATTCTGGGGCTTGGTGGCCTCCCAGCTTGGAGGGCAGACTTAGAAAGCCAATCTCCAGGCATCTTGGGCTCTCCACTTGTCAGAAATGAAGAAAAATAACATCTTTGCTCAAAGGGTCATGAATAGGACACCAGCTACATGGTAGTTGAGCCAGTCCTCCGCAGTCTGTCTGCCGCTCCTCTTCAGCCCTACCCTCCCTTCTCTTTCAGCGAAGCCCCTCCTGAGCGTGGACTGTATTTTCTGGCAGATGTTTGCAGAGAGCTACCAAAATACTACTCTCTCACCTTGCCTGGGCCTGAGCCCTAGGTTGGGAGAGTTTTAGATTCTGGAAGAAAAAGAAAAACTTTAGGATGTCAGAGATCTAGGTTCTAATTCCTTCCCTGATGGTGCTATCACTCTGGGCAAATCATTCTCCCCTCTAAGGACCCCAGTTACTGCCTTTGTAAAGTGAGGGGGCTGGGCAAGTGAGTCTACTCCAGAGCCCCGTCCAGTCCTGGCAGTCTCAAACCCTGGAGCTCTAATTGCTTCATTAAAACACCAGGGAATGCCCTGCTACCGTTTGTCCTCCTGGCTCCCTTCTTGCCTACTCCCCACTGGGCTCTGCCTCCAAGGAAACAAAAGCAGCTGCTCTCTCCTCTGGGGTTTCCTGGGAATCCAGGGCTCCTCTTGACAGCATCTGTGCACAGGCTTTCTCTTGTCTGTTTCTCTCCGGGCGGAGGGTCTGGGGAAGGTGGGTGGTGCTAATTTTTTTTTTTTTTCGTGGCCTGGCTCTGCTATTTTTCTGCTTTCTTTGCCTAGCATAGCTGGCCTCTCGCCCAAGTGAGATTCGGATTGTATTTATTGTGCTCCATCTTGCACACGGACTTGGGGAGTAAGCCTTGAAAAAAAAAAAGCAAAACAAAAACAAAACACACACACACACACACACACACATGCACACGCACACGCACACGCATTCTGCTGCTGTTAAAGTGCTGAGAAACCAGTTGAAGCAGAAGTAGCTCAAATGCAAATAGCAGTGAGCGGACTGGAGAAAGGTAATCCTGTGTAACTGTTGAGAGAGAGAGAGCGAGCGAGAGAGCGAGAGAGCGAGAGAGCGAGAGAGCGAGAGAGCGAG
>NW_021605377.1:3228984-3250833 GCF_004785775.1 Grammomys surdaster | reverse complement strand
GAGAGAGCGAGAGAGCGAGAGAGCGAGAGCGAGAGAGCGAGAGAGCGAGAGAGCGAGAGAGAATCTCCCCTTAAAGATGACCTCTATGCTCTGAACTAGAATTCCCCCTTATCGACTATGTTTTAAGAATTACAAACAAAGGGAATCAACAATGTAGTTGAACAGTTAGCTGAAGGATCCAGCTTGTGATTCACTTAGGTGTGTTTCCAAGGGGTCAGAAAAGATTGTGACTTCATCAGGGAATGTGCAGAACTGGGCCAGAAGAGGGATCTGAGATGTGACATAAGTGTGGTAGGAACTAGCTGGAAACCACAGACTCCAACAAAATATCAGAAAGACTGAGCCTAAGGTTGCAGCCATAGGACATGTCAAGCAAATTTGGGGACTTGATGGCAAGTTGGGTCTACAGCCTAACAAGGCAGACTGGCCCCAGCAGAAGCTTCTGATCTCAGAGACGAGCAACTTCTCTCTGTCCTTCTTAGCTTCTTGATGGCATGTGGGTGGTTGTGCATGACAGAATTGTGATCAAAGGCAGGGCTTTGTGGGTGATAGCTCTTCCTGGCTTCAGTCATGTCATGTGAGCTTGAAGAGAATGTTCAAATATAAGATCTGCCAACTTAGTACCCGTTACCTTATGTCTTGTTCATTTTCATCTTTAAATTGGTGATGATAACAGCAGGCACCTTTCATGGGGTGGTTGTGGGCATTAAAAGTGCCCATAGTATGTCCAAATGCATTGGAGAGCTCAATAAAGGCCAAATTCTGTTGATTATTTTTAAAATTATTTATTAAGGACTTTTAAAAGACTCAGTAGACCCAAAAAAATATTTTAGCATATATTACTGTCAACTCTCCAGAGGAGAAGACTTGTTAAAGAGACAGTGACAATCCGCCCCCTGACTTTGTGACTTACATGCACACACACACACACACACACACACACACACACACACACAGAGGTGGATTGAATTGTCCTTTAGACATAGGTGTGCCTTCCTTCTGACTACCGTTGGGACAACACACTCTTCCCTCTTTTATTAACCAAAGCTTTGTTTGGGCCAACTGAATATTAATACACATGACAACTTCAAGCCACCAAGTCAGCCAGACCCCTCTGCTAGTGTCAAGAGAATGTAGTCTAAATACGCATGACTTGCCCTCTCTGGTAGAATGCAGTATACACGACTTGTAGCTGGGTGGAGCCTGTGGAGCCTAGCTCCCATTAGGTTGTCTCTAGTTGAGCCTGGTTATGAATGAGCTACCCAAATTCCCCAGAGAGCGGCTCACCCATACAGGGCTACTGATGTCTCACATATGCAGTCTTGTGACCTTGGCACTTATTGGGAGTGTATGACCCTTGGATTAGGGTTTTGGTCCCATCTCCTCAAATTCTGAGTTTTATGTG
Source organism: Grammomys surdaster (assembly GCF_004785775.1). Lineage (NCBI taxonomy): Eukaryota > Metazoa > Chordata > Mammalia > Rodentia > Muridae > Grammomys > Grammomys surdaster. The sequence continues at coordinate 3,249,428 of NW_021605377.1, read as the reverse complement.
TGGGTGCCCAGGAAGTTTTCTAAGGACCCCTCTACATGATAACGATATTCAGCTAGACTTAGAGCTCACTTATCTCATCTAAGCTGAGACCTGTAGAATAAAGGACATTCCCAGAGTCTCAACACATTAGGGTTAGTGTCAGTGTCTTTAATACATCAGATTAATGCTCCTTCCAGCCTATTATGCTATTCCTATTAAAAAAAATTAGCATGGAAGAAGAAATTCTTTCCATCTCCATAGCTTACAATGGCTAGGAAGGGGTCTTTAAACCCCACAGTGCTACCAGTCCTTTGAGACCCACTGATGAAAAGAAATATGCAGCGAAAAAGAGTATATTGACTTTGGTTGTAATTGCATTTACTGTGCCAAATGACTCAGCTCAGGGTAAAAACACGGTCACTAGATCATGCACTTTAGAATGAATTTAAAGTATGATATTCTTTTTCAACCTGGGAAAGTTTATGCAATTCCTCGGCAATTATTTCTCCGTAAGAATGAAAGCGAAAGGGACTCTTTCATCCCCTTCCTCTTGCTGCAGCTCCTCCTCATTAGTGATACCCTTCCTCTCGAGCTGCGGTAATACCCTCAAAGGACAGAATCTATTACAGCCCAAGTTCATCTTGCAGACCTGACAGCAATACAGATTGGCAAACTGAAATGTCTGTCTCTATTCAGACCCAGACACAGAGTCACATTTATTGAGCAGCTGCTATGTGCCCAACACTATGTGGATGGCTTCCACCCCCACCATCTTATTAAATGTACAGGAATTGACAAGGAGTGGGCAGAAATCTACTGACTGTGTGGAAGGGGGAAAGAAAAAGGAAAAGTCTTTGATAGCTTGAGGCTATTTGAGCCAGATTCTGTGACATTTTTCTATTTGCCCAGGCTGTCCTACTTAATAGCCCCCAGCTGTGAAGTGGTAAAGACTGTCTTTTTTGCTATCTCACCCTCTAGCCAAAACATCACCTTTCTCTATTCTGTTTACTCTTCCAGAGACAGTTTAAGTAAGTAAAGCCAGACAGGGTGCTAAATGTTTCTCTCCAGAAGCAGCAGGAGCAGGACTCTTGGCCCAAGGTCCCCCTTGTCTCCCATTGGGTCTTTACAACATACTTTTGGCATTGTTCCTCACTGGCACTTCTTTCCCATGTCATTTCTCTTCCCCATGTTGGTTTTCAAAATGAGGTACCCAGGGCTCCAGCTTCAGAGGGGAGTCATTCTTGTAACTTGCCTTGGAGTGTACCTGTTCTGGCCTTTCTGTGGGTGATGGTGTGGGCTGGACTCGTACACAGCTCCTGAGATCACCATCTCTTGCTTCTTACTCTTCTGCTTGTTTTTTTTTTTTTTTTTGAATGAGTCTGCACATACTTGTGCATTCACAACTCAGACAACCCCGCACGCTGGCGATATCTGTTAGATCCTTCTACGTCTCTGGATATGGGAAATCTAGGCCTTCCTGTTCAGGTGGAGGGGTGCAAGTGCTAAGAAGTAATGGGGAGCTTAGGAAACCAGAGAGGGTACACTGGGTTCAATTAGAGATGCTGATGGTTGGGCTGGTGGTGACCTGTCTTCCACAATTTTAGAAGCTATAAACCCATACTTTCTATGTAATCTCTAGACTTTTTAAAAGGTATACAAATAAGACAAACACAAATAAGGAGGACGAAGAAAAGGAAGAAGTAATTGAAAACATTTTTATGCACCAAATAAGACAAAGTCTACTCTGTCCCATTTGCCTATTCAAATACAGCCAACCCTGAGGTTGCAGCTTAGTCCCCTACTCTTCCCCAAGCCAGTTTTACTTTTCTTGACTTCTGTGCTCTTTCTGACTAAAGCCTCTTGTACAAACAGAGGTGTCGATGTGGTTGTGAGCACAAGTGGGGGAGCATCAGTGTGTAAAACCAGTTGCCAGCTGTGCAACCTGTGCAACCTTAAACACAGGGACTCAACACTTTAAATTCTAATTCCTCACCCCGTAATGGAGGAGACACATGCTAACGACTCCACAGAAAGATGAGAGATTTGTGTCTCACACTGTCAGTGCAGCGCGGTGACCGGCACAGAGGAGGTTCTCAGGAGAAGTGAGCTCTCACTATTCCCATTCTGTAGGCAGTCATCATCCACTGGCCTGGATTCCAGAGCCAGCTTTCCAAATCCTCATCTCGACTCTCACTTTCTACCCGTGTGGCCTGCTGCTATGTGTGGCCCTAACCTTGGGAACTTAGCTGTCTCATGTGTACAATGAAGATAGGGCCACCTGAGTTTCTCTGAAGAAAATGGGAGCCAGTAATCACAAATCCTAGGACAGGGTCTGACATACTCGTCTTAATGTAAATAAGATGCCTCTGATTATGATAGCATGCATAAGAAATGCAATAAACAGAGGAAATTTTTATTGGCTGCTACCAATATATTATTTCTGTTGATACCAGGGGCCTACACACTCTACTCTGAAGGCTAAATCTGTACTTCTGCTTGCTTTTGTTAATAAGTTCTATTAGGACAGAGATGCACCCATTTGATTATGTCTTCCTTTTGTGCTTACATGTAGATGAATCAGGCTCACGAAGCTTACCTTTGCTTTGTGATTTTTACCAAAAAAAAAAAAAAGCTTGCTCAGTCCAGGTATAACACTAGAGTACAAGCTTACCCTGGGTAGATGTGTGTCAGATTATTCATAATCCTTCAGATATCTAAGAAATAAATATAAAAGCTATAATTGGAAGTAAGCTTAAAGTCATGTGATCCAATTTTTCTGTGTAAAGCAATAATTCTTTCATCAGTGTCTCTCAAAAGGTAAATGTACTGGTTCACTACAGTCTTCTTTAAAACATCCCCCCATAATTCTGCTGTTTAAAACAGTAGTCATTTATTTTCATGCACAGGTTTGTTGGGGAGCTGGTTGACCCCAACTCATGGCACTCAAATTCCTCTCAGGGCCTGTGGCTCTTATGTAAGCACCAGACATGCAACAGGGAACAACCAATGTGTTAGCATGAGTGCAGAACAACTGAAGAGGCTGTGAAAGCTGTTAGCGTTTGATTGAACCAAAGGAAGTCACATGGCTAGGGGCAACTTTAGGAAGAAGGAATTACATTCTGACCACCATGAGGCCATGACAAGAAGACAGATGAGTCTGGACCAGTGAAGCATCTGTAATACCTGGTATCTGTTCTTAGTGAGTTTTATTATAATTAACAGCATCCAGTCGGCTTCTTCTAACATTTTACGTGTACCTGTGGTTTTTTTGCACAGCATAGCAGCATCTTTTATTGAAGTGTCAAGGGCACATCTTAGATCCAGTAATTTGTCTCCCTACATGTTAGAACACACAAGTGTATGATAGCTACCATTTATTGGGCACCCACTAATTTCCAGCTATGATACCTTGTATTTTTTAGCTCACTTCTAAACATTTTCAACTAACCTTCTAGGTAGATATTATTTTACCTATTAATCCTATTTCCAGTTTGGAAAAATGAGAATCGGAGACAATCCCCAAAATGATATCACTTGAAAATGGCAGTTCCTGACCCAACGCCACCCGCCATCTTGTTGGTTGCGCATGCTGGTGTGACATTTTTAAAGTGGGAAGGATGGCTCATCGGAGGAAAGTCAATAGGGAGTTGACAAAAGCAATGAGCTTGGAAATGTTCTGTGGCTCATTTCGGAGTCCCAGAGGCTCAGTGAATGTACTATACCCAGCAGGTACTGCATTTGAAGTGAAAATTTCTGGTGGCGTGTCTGAGTGTGGGTGCACACATACCACATAACCTGTGTAAAGGCAACAGAGAAAACTTGGTTGTTGGTCCTCACACCCTACCTTGCTTGAGGCAGGGTGTCTTGTTGATTACCATGTATGCCAGAGCAGCTGGCTGTGAGCTTCCAGAGGTTCTCCTGTCCCCATACTCCATGTCATATCTTGTTTAAGGAATGTTGAGATTACAGACTGGTTTTACATCCATTCTGGGAATCCAACTCAAGTCTACACATTTTAGCAGTATTCACTTTACCTGGGGAGCCATCTTAGCATCTCTCTTTTACCTTGCAGATGTTAACATTTGGCAGTAGAGGGTAAGGGAGGGACAGTTTCAAAATGTTTCTCTTGTCCTTAGATGGTGCCTTTTCCTTCTTGCTATTCCTAGATTATCTATCAGAGGTAAGTGGGGAACAGCTTTATGTAAAGGTCAAATAGCTGGGCCAATTCTGCCCAGATCAGTGTCCAAAATATGTAGAGCATTGATCACAGCTCTACCTCACACCGTTCTCCTAATTGAACACAACCATGTCAGGCCTCCACCTAGCTACCGCCGTGCACCACCCGCTGTGTTGGCTGGCTCCATCATTCACTTACTTGCTTTCTACTTGCCCTACAGCTGAGAGATAACTCTATCTGAAGGGGACCCATCAAACTTGCCAGCTTTCCTGTTTTTGGTTTTGGTTTTCCCCCAAAGACTTCTCATGTTCAGCCATTGCCTTTCTCCTCCCTTCAGCCATACAAAAGGACACCTGTGTAGTGCTCCTTGTATCCTCAGATTTAGTACGGCACAGTTCAATAATCCTTAATATTACACTTCCCACTTTGAAATTACTCTGTGATTTCTGTCTGCTAATTAAGCACAGAATGATAGATGCTTTGAGTCTCAACCTACCTGTCGGCGAATCAGGTATCAACCTTTGCATAATTTATTTTGTAAGATTCTACATTCACTGTCGTTAATTCTTTTCCTACTAGCATGCTATTGGGTACTTATGAAGGACTGACTGAGTGGCTTGAGGGAGAGCTGAGATGACTGTATGTTGGTAAAGTCCATTAGATTGAAGAGACAAAGTGGTTTAAGTTGTTGCTTCTTGGCACAGTCCCTCTGGTAAAACAGCTCAATAATCCTTATTTGAAAAATAAGGATTATTGTTAAATTTTTATTAATAAGCTCAATAATCCTAATTTGAAAAATTTAGTTTGTCTGTGTCTCTGTGCCTATGTCTCTGTCTCTGTCTCTGTGTCTGTCTCTGTCTCTGTCTGTCTGTGTGTGTCTGTGTGTGTGGCATAAATATGTGTCTGTTGCATGAATGTGTGCGCAAGTGTGTGTGTGTGTGTGTGCGCGCGTGCGCAGATCCACATATGTTTGCAGGTACACAGGCATACATATCTGTCTTTAGCTCTGTCTACCTTGTTTTTTAAGACTTCTTTTTCTTTAACTGAACTGGAGCTTGCCTATTTGACTAGGCAGAAGAGTCAGAAAGCCACAGGATTCTGTCTGTCTCTGTCTCTTTGGGGCTTGGATTACAAGCCTATGTGACCATACCCAATGCTCTATGTGATCAAACTGGTTTCTAATTTTCAGTTCTTGTGCTTGTGAGGTGAACACTACTGATTGAGTCCTAAAAATTTAATTTTTATATCTGTTATCTGTTAGAAACCTGTACTTTTGTAAAACACAGTAAAAACTAAAAGTTAAGATAACATACAGCTGTCAGCTTTTATTTTTCATAGTCAACAGCCATCTAATTGTTGTGTAGAACTGTTGTAAAAGATTCTAAATGCTTCCCTTAATTTCCACACCCATGCTGCCGTAGTGTGGTCTATCCTTATCCAGGACAGTTTATCAGTGCCAGGAATGTTCCCAATTTGCTCATCTAATCCCCTTGCTCCCTCTTGCTTGTATCAAGAGTCCACTTTACTTTTTCAGGACACAGAGATGGGATTCTCTTGGTCTGTGTCTTAGTTAGGGTTCATTGGTATGAGCAGACACTGTGACCAAGGCAACTCTTATTAAAGGACACCATTTCATTGGGGCTGGTTTACAGATTCAGAGGTTTAGTCCATTTTCAAGACAGGAGCATGACAGTGCCCAGGAAGATGTGGGTCTGGAGAAGCTGAGAGTTCCACCTCATGTTTCAAAGGCAGCTAGGAGAAGATTGGCTTCCAGGAAGCTAGGATAAGGGTCTTAAAGTCCACGCTCACAATGACACACTTCCTCCAACAAGGCCACACCCATGCCAACAAGGCCACACCTTCTAATAATGCCATTTCCTGGGCCAAGCATATTCAAACCACCACAGTCTGTGTGTTTTCTCCTTCCAACGACTGCTTCTATTTAGCCTGCCTTCCTTGAATCCCTCTTTCCCCACTGTGCTCTTTGTTTTATTTTTCATACTTCGAGTCCCTCTTCCAATTATTTGGATGTAATAGCTGTGGCAAAAAGGAAATATGTTTCCATGTTTTTGTGGGCTCCTGGCCACTGATCCACAAACACAAACAGGACCACTCTCCCTCCCCTTGTCCACAACCTGTGTTTGCAGCTGATAAGAGCCAGGGAAAGGGTTGTTTGCATTTGTCATTTGCTTTGATAGCATGCCTTGCACCTACCAGTAAAGCCAACAGCCATGTGTCACAGCCTGAATTCAGCCAGTCATCCAGGAAAATACAAATGATCTTGCTGTGCTGCCCATAATTATAGCTTTGACTGTTGAAATGGAGGCAAGCCATGGTACCCAACCACCCTACCTCTCCATTCTAAAGTGGTACAGCCTCTTAATTATTATCATCATACTAGTCTATCGAAAACTATGTTTGTAAATTTCTTTACAATCTATGGTAATTCCATTGAGTGTGTGTCCCCATCTTTCCTCCAGGTTTGTGTCCTGCATTCCCAGCTCTGTTTTTTCAGCCAAAGATTTATTCTGTATTCTGTGTAAGCTTATCTATTGTTGGTGTTTGCTAGATTGTAATAGAAACACCCTGCCACCAAAGTGCGAGTTGAAGCTGTATTACAATGATGCTGTCCCAATTTTACAGATGCTGCTCCGTGCCAGAGAGCTTTAATAAATCGCTCAAGGTCACAGAGCAAATCCAATGTAGAGTCTGGGGGTTGAAGAGTGGAGGGTGGGACCAGCTGCTGTGAATTCTGAGCCCACATCTCTTTTCATTGTATCAAGCTGCCTCTCAAAACCACAAGAGATACTCTTATCAATGTTGTTTGGTGGGTGTTCAGTTCACTGCAGTCGATACTGTCAAATGAAATCTCCAAATGCCAGAAGTATGCTGTCAGACACTCTTCACCTTCATGAACTCCAGCATTATAAGCAGCAGCCGCACAGATGTGACCAGGAAATCCACAGCCACCCTTAGCACTGGTTGTTAAAAGGACGTCTGCTTGGAAGTTGTCCTAGGATGACAGTGATCAGTGCTGGCAGTCATTAAAACAGCAGCGACAGAAACAACAAAAGCCACAGCCCAGTGAAAACAGTCTAAGTTACCAGAGCGACAGCCCATGGCTTTGACGGAGGACATAGAAATCATGTCCCAGATAGTCCAAATCATTCCATCCCAAATGATGGTTGTGTTGAATGTACTTTCCCGAAATATCACTCTTCTTCCCTCCTTCCTGCCTTCCCTCCTTTCCACGGCAGTTGGACTATTCCTCGCTCCTTCTTTATGCAGGACTTGATGAGACACAAAGGGTAAGCATGTCAAGGAAGGGTTCCCAAGAGACGTGTGAAACCCTGCTAATATCCCAAGCTGATGGGGAATGAAGTGATGGTGGTTTATTACTGTGTGTTACAATGGACATCTACATCCCCAGATTTTATATTTCAGTAAGAAAATATCAAAAAACCTAAAAACAGGAAGACAGGATAGTTTTGGGTGACAAGATAGGGAGACACAAAGGATAATGAAGGAGGTATAAACCTCAAGTGACAGAGAAGGAACTGTCACCTGCCAGAAACTGGCATTTGGAATAAAGGTGATGTCATCCTAGGCATGTTCATGGGCTACAACTCTGCCTTAAATGTGGGAGAGAGCCTTGTCTCCATCCTGGGAAGACCCTTACGCTGCACACAGGCCGTATGTCCTAGGACCTTGATTTCTTTTCCTCTCTCAGTACCTGTATCTGCCTGATGATAGAGGCTAGCCTCTTGTTCTGCCTCCAGAATTTGGTAGCTGGATTAATCTTTTTATCTATTCATCTCATTAATTTCCTTCAAAAATCAACTCAGACTTTATTCTTCTAAATACATTTTTTTTTACTAAGTATACAAAATGCTGCATGTCTTTATGACAGTTTCCCCGAATACGTATCATTCTATTTTGCTACACCAGTTACTTTCTTATCACTAAATAGTTCTTTTGTTTTAATGTCACATAGTCCAGTCTTAGACACAGACACATGAACGCACACACACACACACACACACACACACACAGAGAGAGAGAGAGAGAGAGAGAGAGAGAGAGAGAGAGAGAGGAGAGAGAGAGGAAGTGCTCTGTAGCTTTTGTGTTTTGTCTTCTCATCAGCATCCCTTAGTCACCTGCCTCCTACCACTTAGATCCTTTCTACTTTATGCCATATTATAAATTTTTATCCAGATTCTGTATATGGAGGGAGATGCAGAGTAGTTGCTGGCTAATTTCATTTACTGTGATGGGCTACAGTCCCTTTCTTTTTCCTGCAAGCCTCATTAATTTCGTTCTTTATAATTGATGAAATCATCTTTGTGTATGTATGACGCATTTCTAAATCTATTCTGTTGATGGCTATCTAGGCTGCTTCCAGATCTTAGCTAGTGTGAACAGTACTGCAGCAAACACGGATGTGTAGGTACCTCTGTGTGCTGACCTCAGTTCCTTTGGAAATATACTCATGTGTGATACCTATAGATAATGGAATAGCTCTTTTCTTAGTGTTCTGAGGCTCCATGGTGATTTCTATAGTTGCTCTATTAATTTACATGATTGCTACTGGTAGCTAAAGGATCTTCATTGTCATCAACCATTTGACTTGGATAATATGGAACCTTGGTGTAGTTTTAAATTCTATTTCCCTAATGAGTGAAAACATTTTTCATATCTTTGTTGGCCATTTAAATTTCTTTCACTGAAAAGTCTCTGTTTAATTCACATGCTAATTTTTTGATTCCACGAGTTGTCATTTTGTTATTAGAGTTTCAGACTCCTGTATAGACGATAGATATCAACTCCCTGCCAAATACATAGTTGGAAAATACTTTCTACCATTTTGTCGGCTCATTCCTCTCTGCTGAGTTCCTCCTTGCTGTGTGGAAGCTTTATAAATTTCGTTCAATCCCACTTGCCAGTTACAATTATTTCCCAAGCGGATGGAATCCTTTGCACAGAATCCTTGTCTATGCTTGTATATGGAGGTGTTTCCCCTGTTATCCCATAGCCATTTAAGATTGTCAGGTTTTATAGGAAAGCCTTTTATTTGTTTGACCTGTGTTTTGTGCTAGGTGAGATATAGGTATCTAGTGTCATTGCTGCTTCTGCTGAAGAAACTGGCATTTTGTCGTCTGTTTCTGGTACATTTGTCAAAGCAGCAGCTGGCTGTAACTCTACAGATCTAGTGCCAAGTCCCTCTGTGGTATTCTGTTGGTTCACCTGTCTGCTTTTATGCTTGTCTATGGCTTTATAATATAATTTAAAATAAGACATTGTGGTATCTCCTGCATTACTCCTTCTGCTTGTGAGTATTCTGACTCAGGGTCTGTGTGCTTCTATATGAATTTTAGAATTATTTTTCCTGGTTCTGTGAAGAGTAACACTGAACTTTTATAGGAATTGTATGGACTCTGTGGGTCACTTGTGATAGTGTACCAATTTTTACAGTATTTTTTTTTCTACTGATCCGTGGACTCATGATATCTGTAGTGCTCCTGTCATGTAAGAGGTTTTCATGAAAAGATTTTATGATCAACCCTTTTGAAGTTATACACATTTATCAAATTATATTAGCAATTACAAGCACTTGAGAAGTCACCAAGTCTATATAATAAAGTTATATTGCAATCCCAAATTTGAGATTTTGTCTCTTTCCCCCAGAAAACACTGAAGTTTTCTTTCAGGCAGAAACCGAGGACTTCCTTCTATGATTTTAGACAATAGTCTATGCACTTCTCCAAAAGGCTAATCTTAATTACATGCTGAAGATTTGATAGACAACATTCTAAACATGTTACTCATGGAACATGTTATCTCAGTTTAACCTCAAAAATCAACCACGTATGTAAATAAATAAATATATGATATTATATACTTATATGATCATTATATATAATTTATGTTATATATTGTATGTAATACATATTTTCCTCCATTAGAGTGTATATCATTTAAAAATTAAGCCTCAAGTCACACATTCCTTAGTTGAAAATGCTAAGACTTAAGGCTAGAAAACTTGATTTTAGAGCCCATATCTGTCTACTTATATTTTAGAGTATGTATAGACCATGGAGGTCTAAGGCTTAGAATTTCTTTGGGTTTGCAGACTGTTGTTTCTTCATGAGTTCTCCATTGTAAAGATGGACCACCCTGTGTTGGATTGACAGTCCTGTCCTTAGATAGTCTTCAGTTATGCCATCACAGCTTCAAAGATGCCTGCTTGGCTTCCCCTCTGGCTGTCACCCAGAAATCCAACCCCTGTACCGGGTCGTCTCTGTCACTGAAGATCCCTCCTTTATCCATTTCCCACAGATTCTTCCCCTGGGTTTTGACATCTTTCTGCACAGGCTTGAAATATGCTCTCTTTCATCCTTCGTTCACTTGTTCATTCAACAATTGTTCAGCAACTTATTATGTGCTGGAGATGTTGCTAAGACTCAGGAGTGTACATGGATGAATAATTCATCTCCCATATTCTCCAAGGCATTCTCAGTCTTCTGGGGTATGAAGGTATAAGAATAAATTCACTGCACTGTAGTAAATGCTATAGAAAAGGTATATACAAACAATAGAGCAGTGGTTCTCAGCCTTCCTAATGCTGTCACCCTTTAATACAGTTCCTCATATTGTGGTGACCCTACCCAATTATCCTTTTCCTACTTCATAACTATAATTTTGCTCTTATGTATTATGATATATGAATATTTTTTAGAGATGCTTTGCCAAAATGGACCTTGACCCACAGGTTAACAACCACTGCAATAGAAAGAATGCATCTGGAACTTGACTGGAGACAGTTGTGTAAAGTTGGCAGTAGACATTACTTTTGATGTGTAGAACTTTTCTAGACTTTTCAGGATAGAGTGAGGTCAGGATAGAGTGAGGTCATCCCTGCTTAGGTATCTTCCCATGTCACTGGTGAACATGTTGAAACAATATTTAAATACTTAATATGTTGTCTCTTGAATCCAGGGAGACATATGAGATGGTTTTCTTGCTTTCTTCCTAAGGTTTAGAAACCTGAAATATCATAATCTCCCCCTTTATTTTCGATAGGGATGTCTTAGCAGGTCCCAGGCCATGGGACCAAAAAGCTTGCACTAAGGTAAGTTTCTCATGGACGCTCATGCCTCCAATCAATATGCCAACCCTGGGTTATTATATCCAACTTACATGTACTTGATATAGGAGATCAAGATCATGTTTTTAAAAACATGGGTCTGTTCAGATGGAGTAATAGAGGGTTGGGGATTTAAATGGCCCCTGGATGAAAGCATAAATATCTATGAGCTCTTGTTCCTTTTGGCTTCTAATTGCTTCAGCTATGTTCTTTGGATGAAGTTGGAAGAGTGGTATTTATTCTAGTACAGTCACACCTTCTGGACATCTCTGCAGAATCAAAGCATTCAGGGGTATCTGTGGATTCAATGTCTTCAAGTACATTGATTCAGATAGCCTGACTCAGTTTCCTTGTTGTTGGGGTTTTATTTGCTTGTTTTGTTTTTGTTGTTTGGGTTTGGAGTTTTTTGTTTGTTTTGTTGTTGTTTGGGTTTGGAGTTTTTTGTTTGTTTTGTTGTTGTTATTTGGGTTTGGGGTTTTTTGTTTGTTTTGTTGTTATTGTTGTTCCGTTCTTTTCCAGTTAGAGGGCCTTGGCCTTAGCATAGAGTTGCTGGGATTGAAGAGTCAGCCTTCTGACAGCTTTTCATGCCCTTATGATTAAGTCCTGGCCTGATTGCCCACTTTTCCTACCCTCTGGCTACAGGAGATAAGAGTCTTTCCATGTGTTGCCAAGGAGGCTCTTTGGATTTTACAATTCACCCTAAACCGCCTTCCAACATTCATTGTCTTCCCCATCACATGGAGAACTGAGCATAAGACCCATCGGATTACAGTTCTTCCAATTATCACTGGAATTCCTGTGAACTTCTCAAGCTTCTTAGATAATGTGTGTGTGCCAGTGAATTTTCATCACCTCTCTCCATCATGGCTCAGCATCAATGAAAGCTTTGAAAATGATACCCACTGCAGCTTGCAAAGGATGGCCCTACCATGCTTTCTAGGAGTGAGAGTATTTTCTTGTCAGTCCAGCACCCAGTGAATGCATTTTCAGAATTCCATTTGGAGCTAGCTTTTTAAAATGGAATCTGGTACCAACACTTTTGGGTCTAATCTCCTCATGAAACAGACACTGAGGGAGAAATTTGCAAGCAAACATTATTTTTGTGACTTTTCAGGAGCAACTTTTTGAAGAATGAGGGAAACAGGGTTGAAGAAAGGAAGAAGAGAATCTGAGATCAGCCTGTTACAACAGGTCCCATGAGGTGTGGATTTGTGACATTGCAATGATCCTTCTGTGTCCTCTATACTGGAGTTGAGAAGCCTGGACCTTTCTAGCCCTTATCAGCTAATTACTTGATATGGAGTACCTTGGAGAAGGGACATTCCTTGGGAATGGCATGTGGCTTTAGTTGAAGATAATGAAAGGCTTTAGCTAAAAGATTTGAGATGTAAAACTTCAGGCTTCTGGGTTTTTGGGGAGGTAACTGTCAGCATCTTCTGCACTCAGTGACCAGGGACGTGTTAAAGATGCTGTGTCCATCAGGACAGGTTTTGGAGTGACTATAATTAGCTTACTTATGTTGGATATGTTTCTTTTCTGTGAGAGAAAGAAATCTTCGTTGACATCAGTTTCTGAGGTGTCAGCACTTATTTTTAAGTATAATTTAGCCTTTTAAACCCAATGTATCCTTTATAGTAGCGTTTCTTCTTATTATTATTTTTAATTCATCTATTCTATGAGCAATTATTTGTAAATGCTACAGAAGGACAGTGAGATGGATTAGTGGTTAAAAGTGATTGCTGTGCAAACCTGGCCACTTGAGTTCCATCTCCAAGGTCACATATAGGTGGAAGAAGAAAGAAGACTCTACAGAGCTGTCCTCTGGACTTCATACAGTGTGGTATGCACACACTCATATCCATGTACACTAACACACACACATATACACATACACACACACACACCCCGAACAATAACATAAAAATATAAAGTAAATAAATAAATACCGCAAGAGAAGATAAGTGTTATGATAACATTTTAAAGAGATGGGAAAGCCAGGATTGGTCGGGGTCACCGGACACAAAGCTCCATGTTCTTTTTCTGCAAGACCACATAATGCATGGAGCTACTTTATTAAAATATACTGTGTCAACATGGAAGATGCCCTTGAGAAAGGCACTTGCTCTTAAGAGCTAAAATGTAGACGAATGTGTTTATCCATACTTTCCTGGAAACAACTGAGAACAGGTTTTGATATTATAGAAAGAAGACTAATGCCTGATGACCAAGGAGATAACCACACTATGTGGAATGAGGAGAATGGACACTAAGTCCTGGAGTAGCTGGGTCACTGTCATCTACTTAAAACTAAACTTGGGATAAATGGGGGAGCATCTAGTAATCTCCATTTAGGCAAAGCATCCATCAAGCCCTCCAGTCACCACCCCTAATAGCGATGCATTTGACTTTACAGAGACAACACTTTGACACAGATCCTACAGACAATATTGATAGTAGAAAAAGAACTGAGTGTCTAGAACCAACAAGAGTCACTTGTAATTAAATGTAAACCATCATTTAACCATCAATAAACCATTATTGTAAACCATCAATAAAAATAGGAGAATGGAAATAGATACACTGTAAGAAGGCGTAAATGGGACATTAAAAAAGAATAGATTTGATTGTCTAATAAATATGACAGAAAAATCAACACCACAGTCATCAGCGAAAATACAAATTAAAGCCACAATGAGATGCCACTTTATACCCAACAGATGGACAAAAATTAGTAAGTCCAATCTTAGAAAGCCCTAGCAAGATGTGAAGACATGGAGGTCCAGTGTACATGACAAAGGGATGTGTAATTGGAAATGCCATTTGCACAGAATATGACTGTGTGTAATACATGCAAATCTCATAACCCAATAATCCATCTCTTGAGAATGGATCTCTGACATGCTGACTCAGATACATACCAAGATGCTTGTGATGTTACCCATTGTGAAGGTGTCTGTGAAATACCGAGGGCTGGGTCATTTTATCATATGTCTCATTGGAGGAGTCAAGAGACACACAGATGAATGCTAAATGTTCCTATCTTTCCCTCTCTCTCGCTGTCTGTTCTGCCCCCTTGCCTGTGTGTGTGCATGTGTGTGTGTGTGTGTATGTGTGTGTGTGCATTCACAAACATATATGAGGAAGGGAAAATGGAAGCTAATGTCTTCACTTCTTTAAAGTTGAAGTAAGAGAAGATGGGTGTCACCAACTAAACTTTATACATCAAACTTTTCAAAAAGAAGTTAGTGGAAAGCAAATGAAAGATTAGGTACAATATTGACTCAAATCTGTGGCCTTTTCACATGCACATTTATTTGGGTTATTGGTTCTATGGCTTCTGGAATTGTGTCGTAGTTAGGGTTTCTATTGCTACGAGGAGTCATCATTCCCATGGAAAATCTTATAAAGAAAATCAATGTATTTTGGCTGGCTGACAGTTCAGAGGTTTAGTCAGCTATCATCATGATGGGAAGCATGGTGGCATGCAGGCAGACATGATGCTGGAGAAGCAGCTGAGAATTCTACATATGGATCAGCAGGCAACAGCAAAAGAGAGACACTGGGCCTGGGTGAGCATCTGAGACCTCAAAGCCCATTGCCCAGTGACACACTTTCTCCAACAAAGCCACATCTACTCCAACAAGACTACGCCTCCTAATAGTGCCACACTCTATGGACTTGTGGGGGCCATTTTTATTCAAACCACCACAGAGTGCTTACTAATTAAAGTTGCTCAGAGACTTTCTTCTGATCCCCAGATGTAGTTCCACCAGCATTTAGGGGCTCTCTTACTGACTCCAGTAGTCCCCTCACAACTTTGTTCACCTGATGATCCTTCCTGTAACCTATGAGGAATATATCACAGCATTTCTTTATAGTTAAAAGGGAACATAAGTGGTATGTCTCCACGGATTGGAATGAAAAGGATTGCAAAGACCACAGTGGCATTCCTTCCTCATCACCTGATGTAGTTCAAGTCTCTCGTGAATGGTACACAAAACAGGTCTAGTTTTTGGAAACTTGGAGGACTCTCACCGCTGTCAGAAAGATATAAGTTGACTCAATTTTAAAGAAATTTCAACTTGGCTGAAAATCAGAGTTTCTTTTAGGCTCAGATACTCAACAAACCATAGTTTGGAAAATAGAGATGGTTTTCTCTGTGGTGAGAGCTATGGTTGTCTTTAAGCCTTGGCTGGTTTCTCTGCCCTGCAGCTCTAAACTAATACTTAATTTACGGTCCTAGAGAAATACGATCTTTGTAATCCCCACAGTATCCAGGGCTCTAGTCTCTCTTCTTTTCCATATCCTTGCTTTACTTTCCTCAAAAACACACATAGAATCTGACTTGGCTGGTGGGTCATCAGATTCTGTTACAGGAATAGGGACAACTCACATCTGCCTTGTGCTTTTCAGTTTACTAAACACCTCCGCATTATCTACTGAATCCTCATGACAGTCCCTAGAATGTTCTTTTCACTGTGCTGAAGGCATGTAGAGCCTACAACACTATTTGTGTCCCATCATGGGGGACATCGTTCCTAACTTTTTACATATTTTCTTTAATTGTGCCTCTTCTCACAAGAGAAAACAAAACTGTTATTATATCTAAAACCCCTCCAAATATTTCCATCTACCACTCCCACTAGAGAGAGAGTCTTGGTATGTGCATAGTTTGAGAGGCGTATCTCATTCAGATCTTTAGCTGAGATATGTGGGGAGCTAGAGTTTGAATCTGGTGGTCCTGCTTCTATGCCTCTTGCTTGGTCTTCAAATATAGTATTCATGCTTTTTCAGTTTTGTGTATGTCCTTCATACCATTATTCAGAGATGCTGTTGTACAGGCATTCTTCAGGGTGCTAAATGGTGTCTTCACTTAAGGGAGAATCCAAGGGTGCAGTGCAAGCTCTGAGAGACAGAAAACAAAAAAACAAAAACAAAAACAAAAAAAACCCAAACCTGTCAGAAGTTACTCTACAGAATTGGAATCTGAGCCTCCCTAGCCAGGCTCATCCCTTTTCTCTGTGACTCTTGGGCCATGCTACAGCAATCCCCTCAGGAGCCCAGAGTGGGTTCTGAGGTAAAGTAGATTCTATGAGGGTTCCAGTGGAGCCTTATGAAGCAATTGAGATGTAAAAGATGGCCTAGGCGATCTGCGTGAGTCAGATGTTAGTCAGTAGAGCGTGTTCCCTCTCCCCTTGGTTCCTGCCTCCCTCAGAGCCTGCATCCTGCCATAGCCTTCTGTTCTTTCATTTCACATTAACACTTCAGCAGAGGGTAAAGAAGAGATACGTGTCAGAGAGGGTGATTCACTGTGTACATTTGGGGAGTACCTAGGAGGTCTTCGTTTGGTCTCAAATCAATAATTCCATACCCTCAACAGATCTCCAGACCTTGGCAAGTGTATGTTGAAGCTCAAGTTCTGATTTGTAATTTGAAACTAACTTTTTCCTCCAAAGACCTTGTTTTGAAAGTCAGTGGCAAGAAGGAGCTTTTTAAAGATGCCTCATCAAAGATGAGATGGGCAATTAGGTAAGAGACACCTTATCCATCAATACGGCTACTTTCTTGGGTTGGTTTGCCAAAAGGCATGGTGCAGGGTGCTAGTTTTCATCTCCCCCACTGCTACAGCCTCAGTGTTTTTATTTCATTTTATTCCTAAATGTCCATGTATCACCGGGGACCCTGATGGACAGAGTTTGAGTGACTCAGAGCCTGTATTGTGACTGCTGGTAGCTAAACAACTCCGTGGCTTTCTCTCTGTAAGTTAACAAGCAGCTCTTCCTATCATGTAGGAGAAGCCAATTAGCATCAGTCTCACAGATGGAACCTCTGTGATGTCTCTGGAATCCACCCTCCCCTCCTCATTTCAACAGCTGCCACATTAATTCTGGTTCCTCTAAGCAGGCTGCACTCACTAGCTCCTACAAGGCCCCCTGGCACTGCCCCCTTTCCTCACAACCATTCCACCCAATGTGTTCAGCTTCTTGTTTTGAAGCTTGGCTTAATATGGACCACTTATGAGAAGTGAATCTTGTAGGAGTCCCAATGTCCACATCCCTGACTCCTCTGGGCTTTCAGAATTCCTCATTTTCCCTGTGTAACGTGCAGACTTTCACCTTGCATCATTTTCCAAGCTGTCTTATAAAAATGGATGGGCACATAAATCTCTTTCCTTAGGTGGTGAGCTGCCCCTAAGCAAGTTAGAACTTCTTGTGTATCCTCAAAGTCCAGCCCAGTGCCCAGCTCACAGTAGGGTCCCTCTTGATTACTGAATCAGAATCTTCCATGCGAACAGCAGGCTCTTAAATTTATCCTGTGACTTCTCCTAATACAATGGATAACAAATGACAATCAAATATCATTCTAAATGGCACACCGCCAGCCTGTTAGAATAGAGTTTAGTTGCAATATGATCATACTCATTCTTAGTGTTTTGCATATGACATATTTTATATTACACAGTTTGCAGTACAAATCATCTAGGCTGAAAGGTCAAAAAATATTTACTATCTGCTATTTTACAGAAGTGGGCAGGACTGTGCCCACTACATGAATGGCAGGAAATTTGCTTTATTTACATATGTACATCATAGGAAACACAATAAATACTTATCGAGTGAATGATTCATCAACTCAGGACTTAGCCAGGAGCTACAATTCAAATGGTTGTTTTGTTTTTTGTTTCGAGTTAATCCATGCTGAATAGCCATCTGATGGTGGGTTCTGGCTTTTCACTCACTAACTAATTCAGTTGATGACGAATTTTTAAATATTAAATTTCTACTGTGTGAGACACTGTCTTTGGCATTGAAATGCATTGTGAGTAAAACTGACAAAGTCTTTACTTTTAGAGTTCTTGGAGAAAGATAGACATCAACCCACTGTCAAGATTATCCTGTTGATTGTTGTAAGAAAAACAAGTATCATGTAGTGCTGAATGCCTATCCCAGGGCAGCAGCTTCCATCAGATAGGTCAGGAAAGCAGCCATTTGCAAGCTCCAAACAGGAGGATTGTATGGTCAGGGTCAGCCTAGTTAAATCCTAAATCATCAGACAGTGGGTTTAAATAAAAATATAATCATAACAACAACAATAATAATGCTTAATAATAATAGGTCAGAAAACTCAGTGGTAGAGCTCTTGGCTAGCATGTGTAAAGCCCTAGGTTCAGTCCTTATTACTAAAAACAAACAAATAGACAAACAGATTAAAGTAAGAGTATCCCAGGATGGAAAAGTCTCTAGGTGACCTTGTATCCCAAGGGAGCTTGGAAATTTGAGGAGTGAATGGGGTGGGGTTGCCCAAACTGAAAGGAGCCTTCTAGGCCCTGCTGGGGAGGAGAGCAAGGTCTGGATGGGAACCTGTAGGGAATTCTGCTCTTATTCTGGGAAGAGAACATGGAAGAATAGGCAAGGAAGTGCCAGAGGAAGGCAGGTGGGAGGAGACAGACTTCAACACCCACTGTTTGTGTTTTCAAAGCCTCCCCTTTCCCTCTGAGACAGATAGATCTTTCTGGTGACAGCTGCTTTCAACAATTGATTGCGTATTTCTTAATAAATCAAATTCTGGAAAATGACAGTCTTGTTCTTAAATATTGTGATAGCTGAGACAGTAGCACCTAACACTCCCATCTTTTTTTTTTTTTCAAAATTTTTTCTAAGCCCCTGGTTCACACTCAGCGCCTGCCTCCTTGAGTAATCATTGTGTGTATAATACCACAAGCTAGAGTGTTGGAGCTGAGGCTCATCAGTCACCCCCAGGCGCTGTACTTAGTAACTCATTCATGGAGTTATCTGGGTGCTGGTTCCATGTTGTTCTTTCTGGTTCTGTTCAGGCTGAGATTTCTAGGTTCAAGGGAAGGTGAGTTCACAGACCTTGCCAGGGCTAAGACAGCATCAACACTTGCTGTTGCGTTTTGTTCTCCAATTTGGGAATCTTTCAGGGTGTTCTTCTTAGCTGTGCTCCTCTCATCTGTGTATTCTGTGGCAAAGAACCCCCTTACCCCTTTTCCTTCTCATGTGGAGCAAGTGGACTGTGCCACCAGGCAGAAGAACTGGTAAAGTTGATCAAGGCTCAGACTCCAGGGAATCTCAGAATTGAGAACTGCAGGAGTGGAGCCACTCCCTGCTAAGCTAGACTTGTTCTAGAACATGTAACCATGACACCCCACTGAGAGGACAATCTTGGAAAACTCTGGTGTTCTCCATGCTAATGAGACATTTAGATAGGCCCCAAGTGTTCATCCAATGAGCTTCTCTTCCTGGCCATTCCTTTCAGCAAAAGGTATTTAATCCCTGATTCACCCTGAGTAAAGTGTATCTATTCACATCTGCTATCAAAACAGTAATACAGTCTGGACAAGCACAGACCATCTCTTCATTAAGGACTGATGCACCTAAATCTCCCTGAGAAGGACTTCTTTCTCCTAGCCCCTCCAGACTCTCCAGACTCACTCCTAATCAATCCTCCCCTCCCAAGGGAAAGTGCTTAGCTTCACATTGTCTCTCCACTTGGTCATGAGTTGTGCATGTTTTTCCATTGCCAGCCTTGCTCAGTGTGTGCAGAACATTGATTCCATCCCCAGCACCCACCAAACTGAACACTCATAATGCCCGCACTCACATGGGAAGTATAGACAGAAAGAACAGAAGTTCAAGGCCAGTCTTTTCCGTAACAAGGTTGAGGCCAACTTGGATGACAGGAGACACAGTCAGAAAAGATTTCCCCTCACTTCCCAGCTAGAGCAGATGCCTCCACTGATTTTCTGAAAACACTAAATAAAGGACAGAGTCTCATTTCTTTTAGATCCTCTTGCTGTATGAGGGTGGTTAAATAAATACTTGGAGGTGTCATTAAGCTGGGAGATTTCCTATTGTTAGCTGTGACCCCATAGTTGACACCAGGGGAAGTCTCTGGAATCAGCAAGAGCTTGGCCAGCATGGCCTATTCCAGGCAGCTAAATGCTATAAGAGGATGTCATGGTTTTATCTTTGGTAACACACTAGCTCAAATCCTTCATTTTCTGATTGATTAAACCATTTGAATGGCATCACAGCCATTGCTTGGGAGGGAAGACAGGGAGAGAGAAAGAGAGAGAGAGAGAGAGAGAGAGAGAGAGAGAGAGAGAGAGAGAGAGAGAGAGAA
>NW_021605377.1:3206905-3223984 GCF_004785775.1 Grammomys surdaster | reverse complement strand
CTCCTCTTTCTCCTCCTCCTCCTCCTCCTCTTTCTCCTCTTCCTCATCTTCCCTCCACACTCCTCTTCCATGCTGTTTTGCATTTATTAAAATTTGGCAACGGCATGAATCTGTTACTAGTGACCTCTGCTGTTCAGAAGCAGTACTACAAGGATTCAGAGTTGATAGCAATTAGGCCTCATTGGAATAGGGAGAATGGATGCACTGGAGTAGTAAGTGGGGTGACTTACTGCCAAGTTATCTGTTTTCAAAGGAAATTGCAACGTGGGAATTTCTAATCCATCTAAGAGAAGAATTTGAACATTTGTCTTATTGCCAAGTTGTTTTTCTTTGACACTGCCCCTCCAGATGGAAGGGGCTAATTAGAACTGGGAAGTCAGCTAGATCTCAGAATAACACAGATCATTTCAGTTTTGAACAAATGACATCATTACATATCACTAATTTGTCTGGGTCACCTGAAATAACACCTTGCCATTCTTGAAGGAACAACAAAATGTAGTAAAGTAAAACCTTGGAATGGAATATATATATATATATATATATATATATATATATATATATATATCATGAACAGTGGTACATATGGAACTAGGATTCCTGGAATCTAGTGCTTGATTGAAAGGATTAGTCTATGTGTCATGTAAGACCAGTGTTACAGAGGCATTCGTGGCATCCTCGGGAACCATTCCTTCAGAGAGGCAACCAAGATGGTCCTTTGTCTCAGGATCGGTACATTCCGGTCTAGTACATATGAGTTGAGAGATAACTGAAAGACCATAATTTAAATAATTTTCATTTCCTCTGTGTGAAAGGTTTGTCAGTGAGTAGGGATAAATATTAGCTTCTTTAGGGGTAAACATTAGCTACTTTTTGTTATATAGCTAGAATCTTAGCTTTCGGTTGTGATTTCTATGTCCTTGTCTACAACCCTACTACATGCGACATACCAGATCTCACCTGATTTCTCAACTTAGAAGTATTTATTGCACATCTCTCATCTGTCTACACACACACACACACACACACACACACACATATATATATATATATTGGTAAATGTGGCCTTTGGAATAAAATTTTAGCATTTACAGGTTCTTCCAACATATTTATAGTCAGGAGTCAGAAACCTCATTTCTCTGCACCTCTGCTGCCACATCTGTAATGTAGGTATGCATAATACCTATGGTCAAGGAAAACTTCAAAAGACAGGGCAGGAGGAGACAGAGTGACCTGTCATAGCTAGCAACCATTGTCGTCTACCAAGCATGTCTGGAATCCATTACAGGACTGACTAGGTTCTAGCTTCTTTGCCATAATGTAAACTGTACGACAAGCCACGATGTATCGCTATCTGTCCAGTGGAGAAGAGAAACCAGTAGAATTCTAGTTGCCTTGTTTTATTTAGTATTAACTGGTTCTGCAAGCAGCTTAGCAACACCTCCTTGGCTTCTATTTTTTTCTATCCTTTAGACTGATAATTCTTGTTTTTATAACTTGCATTGAGGTATTTTTTAATCCCCCTAGTTTCCTTAATAAAGGGCTACATAAAGCTTGACACATGCTTATTATGTATTTGTATAAAGATTATGTTTTTAGCATCTTAAAAATTGGGTTGTGACAAAGCAGCATGAAGAGTTTTTGTCAAAACTGAATGAGGAAGGACCAGGAGAGAAACTGCTTCTCTGTGGCTACCAGATGATTTCACTTCTTCTTCTCTCTTTCCCACCCTCCCTCCCCCTTTCCTTCCTTTCCTCCCCTCATCCTCTAGTACAAAAGTGGTGTGAGTGGGCAGGTTGGCTGACTCTAGGACTGGCAATGATTCTAGGAGGAAGACCTTGTGATGATGCTGTAGCATATCCTGGCTGTGAGCTTGACATCTCCCCCCCCAACATCATTCCTCCCTTATGCCACGTTGCTACAAATGTCTACTTTTGGCTTAGTGTCACTTTAAAATTAATTTTTTTCTTGGTTGTCCACCCGAAAGAGGAAGCATTATCCCTTCATCTGGCATTTTAATATGCACTGAACACAAGGTACTGTGTGAAAAGGGGTGCTAAGAATGAGCGAGAGAGGACAATGGAGGGACCCTGCTGGAACTCCATTTTACTTGGCAGGATGACTCCTTGTACTTTAAAGAAGTGAGACATGACACGACCCATGTTGAGTTCTTGTAGGTATTTCCAGAAGAGCCTTAAGTCTTCGTAGTTGTTGTAACTTTCAATTGAAATGAATTTCCCTTCCTTGCCTCTTGACATAATCTTGAGGTCTCCTTATGACCTTGCTTTGCCTCCTCACCTTGAGACTGACAGATTGAGAGATTCCCATTCTCCAGTTGCTACATAGCCACATTTGAAGAGCGCTTCTGCTCTGGCACTTGTCTCTCCTATTGAACGTCTTCATTGTGTCTCTCTCTGTTCGTTGACTCTGTAAAGTGAATAAAAACCCCACTTAGAAGATGTGGGTCCTCAGATGCGCTCCCTGTGCTAGGGCCTCAGTTTGGGACTTACTGGTTCTGTGATCTGAAGACATTGTATTTGCTTCACTTTCTGCTTATGTAACAGAGGGAGAGCTGTAGATCTATCTACTCAGAGCATTATTGGATATAAAATTATCTGAGATGTGTAAGGTTAATAATAGCTGATGTTAATTGATAAATAAATGTTACCTACCATCCCATCCTTCGCATCTATGCATATTTATTTATTTATTTATTCATTCATTCATTCATTCATTCATTTCTTTATTTTCAATGCTAAAGATCAAGCCCCGGGCCTTGTGCACACAAGTACTCTACCACTGAGTCACACCCCCAGCCTCTATCCTGTGTTTTTTCTTTTGACATATTTTCTACTTGAAATTATGGAGCTTTGGAAGAAGTCTGTCTTAACTGATGTTTGCATCACTGGCTCCTAATGCAGTTCTGTATGTGTGTGTGTGTGTGTGTGTGTGTGTGTGTGTGTGTGTGTGAATGTAATTAATCACTGCCAAACATTCACACACCATTAGCCCCTCGGCCTACTTAAAACGATCATTTTGTGTTTTATACATTCATTCTATAATCACAGATTTTCAAGTAAACGCAATGACAGGTTAACAGTGTTTTTCCCCGGAAATATATTTATGCCAGATCCATCAGTATTAAATGTCTTCGGCTACTTACCTCAAAACTATCATTATCAATTGCCATCATCAACAACATTATCACTTATAAGAAATGGACTGAAGGAGATAAAAAGTAATTCTTTTTCTGTTGAATTATTCTAAAGTACCTTAACATATTTTAAAAGCTAGCAGAAGGAAGGTCACTCTCAGAAGTTCCCTGGTCACTTGTCCTTAATGTAGGTTGGTAGATAGTCATTCAAAAGAGTCTCCTATCATCAAGTAGGTAGTCAGGAAGGAGATTTCTACATTGCCAACACCAATATTCCCTGTAAGGCTTGGGAAACATCATGGAAGAGCGGAGAGCAATATTTAAGAGGCACAGGCAGGGAAGGATTACTGAGAAGCAATGTCTCAGGACATGATGGAGCTGTCACGCTTATTAATTCCCAGCACCTGTGGTTGCTGGCAAAAGATCTATATAAGGTCAAACAAATCAAGAGTCTGGCATGAAGAGGAAAGAGCACCATGAGTCCCACACTAGTGGAGGAAGGAGCTATCGGCAATTGATGACCACCATGGGAGAGAGAGTCACTTTTCTTCAGCAGTGTGAACCATGAAAAGTTTTCCATGTTCCACTGTGTGGTGATCTCTGCACACGCACATATAGGTAGCATTAATTGGACTCAGGGGGTGATAAAAACAGAGGAAGACATAGAGGCAGCATGAAGTTGGAGAAGAAGTTGGGAGGTCTTGGAGGAGTTGAAGTGGGGAAGTAAGGGGTATGATCTGAAATCATCATAATAGTATATGAAATTACCAAAAAGAAGATATATTAAATTCACTTTAATAAAGTGATTATCACCGTAATGTAAGGAGCAGACGAACAATTCACTGAGTTGCATGGAGACAGTCAAGAATTCAACCAAACAGGTAGACCCAGGTTCTCTCTAGCTTTATCATACTTCTGGTTAGTTATATTTTTTTCACAACTATTCTTTTTTTTTAAATCATAGTACAGGAAGCTGTACTTTCTGCTGTTTCTTTGAGTCTTCATTTCTGAAGGAGTCTGTGCCTTTTACTTTCTGAATCAATGTGGTGGTTTGAATGAGAATGGCTTCCATAGGCTCATATATTTGAATGTTTGGTCTCTCGCTGATAGAACTACTTGGGGAATGCGGTGGGCTTTGAGGTTTCAAAAGCCTGCAGCAGGCCCCCACTGTCTATCTCTCTTTCCCACATCTCTGCCCCCTCCCTGCAGATCAAATGTAAGCTCTGAGCTGTTGTTCTAGTGCCATGCCTGTCTGCTTCCATGCTTTCCACCTTAATTATCACAGACTCACTCTCTGAAACAGTAAGTAAGCCACAATTAAATACTTTCTTTTATAAGTTGGCCATGGTCATGGTGTCTCTTTACAGCAATAGAAGAGTATCTAAGGGGTAAACTTGTAGGCTTTGCTGTTGCTGGTGCTGCTGGTGCTGCTGTTGGTTGTGGTGGTGTTGGTTCTTATAGGAGCCTCAGCCATGAATGTGAGAATGATGGAGATATCTGTCCCGTAACTTACTGGTGTATAAAATGGATCTGATGTCATTTATCCTTTCTGTTTGTTTTGAGACTGTTCAAACAAAACATATGGTGAAAGGCTACAGACAAGCTCTAGTTATTTTGTTATTTATTTGAACTCGGAAACCCTGTTACATTAATGTGGGCTAGAACAAAACTAAGGTGGAGCCTGACGGCTTTCTAGTTGGAATTTTTAAAAAAAACCTTAGTGGCCATTTCTAAGTCAGGAAGATATTCAGGCATGTTCACTACTTGCTTAGGTGGATATTGAAAAAACTCTGCCCCTAATCTTTCTCCTGTTTGAGGCAGTATATGTGCCTTTTGATCTTTGACTTTATGAAAGCTGCTTCCCCAGATGTCACATAGAACGTATTTAAAGTTAGTGGCCCTGAGTCTGTGTGAAAATAATCAGTAAAGACATCTAGATGTAAGTTTAGTCAGCTATTGCCCACCTGACAGATAAATCACACAGCTGTTTTGGTCCTGTTTCTTAGTCTGCCCATGGAGACATAGGGTCTCCACAGAAGCTATGTGGTGGCCAGGGTAGTAAGATCATATGAAACATGCTTCTACACAGATGCACACAGATCCATGTGTGTCAGGTTGGAAAAAAGTATCTTCTGATGGTAGAAATCACATACTCATCTTGACAAGTCTTTGTATCTGCAAAGTTAACATTATACTGCATAGGAGAAGGGCAAATTTCCAGTGATATTTTCCCGAGTGGGGAGGGAAGAGAAGGGTTTAAGATATCGTAATTGGGTAGGATGCTTAATGCTCTGTGAAGGTAAGAGGCACAACTCTCTAGGTTAGGAGAGGAGGGGGATCAGAAGCCTGTTGGATGACCTAGGAGCTGAATGTGAGTGTTGAATAGGCTTCTACACTTAGCACTCAGATGAGTAAAGGAGAAAGAATTGGATCTGAGAGATTTTGCACCCATGTCAGCAGTGCTGGCTTTACTAAAGGAAGGTACAACCCAAGAAAGAGAGACTGGTGGGAAACTCATTACCCAAATAATTTACTCCCCTAGTCCAGAAACTTTGAAAAGGGGTTTGAAATATACCTAACCGTACCTTATCAGAAGACAGATCATACTCCATTGTAGAACTAAGCATTCTCACTGTTTTTGGTTTTGGAATGATTTTGTGCCATAGTTAGACCACGATGCCCTTAGAATCATGGTGGTTCTCAACCTTTCTAATGCTGTGATGCTTTAATACAGTTCCTTATGTTGTGGTGACCTCCAGTCATAAAGTTATTTTTGTTGCTACTTCATAACTGTAATTTTGCCACTGTTATGAATTGTAATGTAAATATCTGTGTTTTCTGATGATCTCAGACGACCCCTGTGAAAGGGTTGTTCAGTTCCCTAAAGGACTGTGACTCATGGGTTAAGAACCACTACCATAGAGGGAGTCCTTTGTGGGTAATTTTGTCTACCAAAGATGGTATCTGTTGTCACTAGATGTCAGCGGTTATAAATTAGAGTAAGTGGGTTCACAAGATGATTCTCAGTGATTTTCTCTTTTGAGGAGAAAAGACGAGATTCATTAAAGAGTCTAAACTTCTCTGTGCAGGATTGTTATCTCAATTGCTTTCTTTTCTGTTGTCTTGATAAACATTAAAATGAGAAGGTAATGAGACAGCAAGCAGGAAATCAAGAATGCCCGGGTAGCAGCTTGTAAATAATGGAACAACGCTGAGGACCAGGGTGTTAGTGGGCACAGCCATAGAAAGTCAGCATAGTGTGCGTGCAGAAGGCTATTGCCAGACAGAAATGCATGCTTAGTTATTGCCAGACACAAGGAGAGCTTACAAAAATGGTGCAGCTGCTTCTGCCTCTTTTGACTCTTCATACCCTCTCCCCTCTGCAGTGGGCCCTTGAAGCTATTCCTATCAGCAGGTAGATTCTATTTTACTCCATTTTAAATTCAGTCCCATCTTGCTTGTTTTGTTTTGTGTTGTTTTCCTTAAAGACATGATGTAATGGAAGTGAGAGGAAAAAGCCAGTTCTTGTATGCTTCCTCCTATTTTCTTGTCATTCTGCCCAACAGTTGTATGAGCAAGCTGAGAACAGCCTGTTGGCTGATGGGAGCCTGTATAGACTCAAGAAAAGTCAGCATGTTATTCTTCTCTAAAGATGTGGTGAGGCTCAGCAATTTTGGCAAAGCCCTTTGCTTACTGGGCAGATGAATGCTAAACAGAAAGAAGTCTAGATACGACCAGAAGGAACACTTACCTGTATCTAGCCTAACTTGATACTCTTCGGAATTTCAAGTAAATAGATTGTCCATGAAGCATGCCAACAGATTGATCTCAGCTCTCCGCTGCCAAGTTATGATATTTGCACATGCTCTTTACAGTGTCTACAGATCTGTGTCAAATTAACTAGATAGAGCCCACCATTCTTTCTCTTGAAAAATTATCATTTTGTATTTATTCTATGATCATTCTTCTTCTTATCCCTTGTTCTCTCACTACACAGCACATTGTTGATGTGTTCATTCGTTCATTTGTTCATTCATTCATTCATTCATTCAACTTTTTAATATGAAGTCTTGCTATGTAGCCTAGGGTTGATACCTTGATACTTCCTAATCTTATGAATAATGGGATTATAGGCATACACTGCCATGATTAGCTGAGCATTTCTTCTTCATTTCCCAGTTGAGACTGTGTAGTAGTTTGATGGACAGTGTTCCCCATAGGCTCTCAGATATTTGAACATTTAGTTCTTGATTGTTGGTTCCGTCTGGATCTGGAGAAGTTTAAGAGAGATGGCTTTGGTTAAGGGAGTATGTCACTGGAAGCAGGCTTTGAGATGAGAAGGTTTATGGTCCTCCCAGTTTGTTCTTTTTGTCTTGTGCTTACAGTTAAAGATGTAAGCTCTCAGCTTCCTGCTCAGGCCACTAAGTCTGCTACACATTGCCATGCTTCCTCATCATGATGGACTCTTATCCCCCTGAAACCATAAGCCCAAATAAACCCATCCTTCTATAAGCTGCTCTTGGTCATGGTGTTTTATCATAGCAATGGAAAAGTAACAAATGCAGACTATATTCAGTTATAAAACCCTAATGTTTAGATGGATACAGGATGTGTAAATGTAGCACTCTGCTGTTGATCTCTGCCATCAACTTTTGAGGCTGATCATGTAGGGACCAGTCTTCATGACTTTTCGAATAGTAGCTCATCCAGGAAAGTTCAAGGTTTAAGATGTTTCTCTTGGCAAACCCAGGAATCTTTATACAGGATGAGAGGGCAATGGAAACATGTCTGTACTCTGAAAAATTGGCTTTAAAAACAAAAGAGGGGTAATGGAACCCCCTCAGAAGGAGTCCCCCTGAAATACTCTCCATCATGCCTTGTTCACTTTTATCTCTCTAAAGCTGAAAGCTCATGGCAAATCTGCTGCTGACTGCCTCTGGCACCACCGAGACCAACAAAACTTTGCCACAGATATGGGGAAGGACCATCTTACCCTTAAAGGTAATGGCCTAGACCCAGTTCCCTTACGGGGCAGAGGATTGATATGCCTGTCTGATACCACAGAAGGCACAGCTAACTGGCTACCAAAAAGATTAATGAAAAAAATGGATACCCCCACAAAGCCAGGCCCAACCATAAATACGATGAATAACAATTTACATCCAGGGAAGAGAAATCTCCCTGAGAATTCCCTTCTTTTTCCTTTCCAGGTAAAAAAGAATCACCCATGATGTCTGCTGTTAGAAGTTCTAATCCAGATGCTGGCCTCCGAACTTATACTACTCAGACCTTTGAAGGGCCACTGACAAGAACATCAAACAGCTAGAGATTGACATCACTAATCTGAAGAAATCCCTCATTTCACTGTCTAAAGAGACCTCCTAAAATCTCAAAGATCCTTATTGGACTTGATTTACTCTATTACAATAGAAAAGGTTGTGTACAGCTCCTGACTGTGTACAGCCCTTAAAGAAGAAGGTTGCCTTTACATAGACAAGACTAGGAGGGTTAAAGAGAGCATGAAATAGGTCAGTGAAGGCCCTAAGAAAAATCAGAGAGAGGAAGAGACAGATGAATGCTGGTACAAGAACTGGTTTTCAGCCTCTCCAAGGTTGTCAACCCTAATATCTCCCATCTTGGGACCATTATTTGGGTTCTTTTTGCTTTTTTCCGCTGGTCCCTGGCCCTCAAATAGGCGGACTAACTCTGTCATACAACAGATAAAGAATTTGATAGCAAAAGCTACTCATATACATTATTATAAGTTAGCTATGGAGGACCACGAGACTCAAGATGAGGTTGTTACTTTATACAGGGTGTTTCCAAAACCTATCTCCACCCAACCTAAAAGGGGGACTTCTGCCTCTAAGACCAAGCAGAGAGGGGCCACCCAGAACCCCCTCTGACAGGCCATCTGAAATCTTGCTTAGGCTGCGAGGCTAAGCACTGCAAGGGAATATAAATAAAAGATAAAAATACCTATCTGGGTTCCCTGAGGGACAAGCCTGACTGCATAGGGGTTGATGTCAAAAGTATCCCATCTCCAGGAAAAAGACATCGGGACGGGTATGGCCCTCATGCCTCACTAGACAACGACAAGGGGACTGGAGCCAATGCAAGGTCCCCTTCAAATACTAGAGGTCAGGCCTCTATCCCCACCTTCCCAAGTTTAGAATTGCCACAGCCCTTCTATACTTAGAGAAGGGAGGAGATGTCAGGGGCAGCCCTGCTTACACACTGAGGGCCTAGAATCAGCCATAGGCCTGTCATACATGTATACTAACACCAAGTCTTGGGTCTCAGTGGAAAAACACTGAAACAGATGGCTATAAGCTAATGTAAACAGGCAGCTTTTGTGGAAATTTACAAGCCTGAGTAGTCATAGACCTTGTAAATAGGTAGCCTTGGCAGACAATACCAACTTAGATAAGGACAATCGAGTCATAGGCAGAGTCATAGTGACTTGTCCCCTGAACCTTCACCCAGCCGATACCCGGTTCTGAAGATATCTGTATTCTCCCTGAACACCCACACTCCAGTGTCATTCCCTTCCCCACATCCTGCCTTTCTGTGTTTATGTGTGAATGAATTACGATTTGAGAAAAAATAAATTAAAAAAAAAGAAAAAAGAAAAAGGAAAAAAAGAAACGTGTCTGTAACATGTGTGTCTGTTACAAAATTGTTCTGAGAATAGTTCTGTTTAGATGACATTGTTATTTAGATCATTGAGACATTTCATCCCATATTTTTGTGATCCCCCAGTCGTTTAGACCATTCAGACATTTCACTCCATATTTTTATTACCCCCCTTTTTAATGCATTCTCTTGTTCTTTGACTGTCAAGCCCTTATTAAGTGTGTGTTATATGTATTTGTGTCTCTGTATATATAGATAGATTGAATTTATATATGTATTTATATAGATAGAATCACCCACTTACAGGAAGATCAAAGGAACAATAGAGCAAACACATTAGAGTTAGAAACAATCAGATGAAGTACAGAATGTAGAATATTCTAGAAGCTATGGAGTCTGGTTCCTTAAATAGTCGATATCGACAAAGGCAGCAATATCTGATTATACTCTGGTTTGGGTCTGGAGTTGGACTATTGGAGACCTTTAAATGTGTGCTAGTGGATCGTTGTGGGATTGCTTCTATTGTGTAGGACATGTAGGACATTATTTCTCAGCTGCATCTTTCTAAAGTATTAAGGTAAACTGAGGCAATGTGTGTAGCTTTGTGATGCTTTAAGAGAAATATAGTTATAAATACATGACATTTATATATTGTACACATACTTAGTAAATACATTGTCATTGCCTGATTCTTTAAGCTAAATCTCTCTCTCTCTCTCTCTCTCTCTCTCTCTCTCTCTCTCTCTCTCTCTCTCTCTGTGTTCGTGTATACATGCTTATCTACCCTTTCTCTGCATAGTCTTTCAGTTTAGTTATAAAAACACAGGCATACAAAAAAAACAGCCAATGAGACTCTTATGAGCTGTGATGAAAATAGTTTGTAATTGAAGGTAGTGTGAGTGTTTGTGTGCACACGTGTGCGCACGTGTGTTTGTGTGTGCGTGTGTGTGTGCACGTGTGTGTGTGTGTGTGTGTGTATGTGTATGTGTTCTATGCATTCCCTCACTGCTTTCTGGGCAGTGTTTCTATAAATTGAATTTCATATTGAATCTGACAGTGAGATATACTTGTGCTTCAAAGATCATGCCATTCTGGCTGATGAGATGGCTCAGTGGTTAAGAGTACTGTCTGTTCTTTCAGAGATCCTGAGTTCAAATCCCAGCAACCACACGGTGGCTCACAACCATCTGTAACAGGATCTCATGCCCTCTGCTGGTGTGCCTTAAGAGACCACGTACTCACATACATAAAATAAATAAATAAATAAATCTTTAAAATAAAAGAAAAATCATGCCATTTTTCATGCAATGCTTGAGTTGATCTGTAGGGCATGTCATTCAGTGTTTTAAGGCACATTACTTTAATGAGTTTTCTTTATCAATGGCTGACTAAAATTCAGATTATAGTTGAACAAATATGTTTATATTAACAGGTAAGTGACATATTTAGACATGACTGAAAGTAGAAATTATGTGACAGCCATCCCAGTTGATGGAGAAAACTATTGCTAGGATGGATATATTTTGTCATCCATGGTTAGATCTTTGTTGACAAAGGGTTAGAAAATCTACTCAGTCCACTCTCAGTCCTCAGTTTGTACCTGAACGTTTGTTCTTCTTTTCTTTTTATCTCAAAGCTTTCATTTATGTTCCATGACACTGAAGAATAGGATTGCTTACAAAGTGCAAGGCTTTCTCTCAGCACTTTGCCTAGATACTGCTTCTGTTGTGTGCACCTCCTGAATCCTGAGCTAAGCAGGCACTCTCCTCTCCCAGGAGAGGAAAAGAAACATCTTCTCCGACTAGGTCAGAAAGGGAAGATATAAACATTAGGCTCTTGAAAAGCTAAGGTGAGTGTTTGCCATGTGATTTTTAAAGAGAGAAGTACTCTCTCCTTTTGTTTTAGCTTATAAAGGAGGGGAAATCTCTGGTACTGCATAGAGAATTGATTGTAAAA
This sequence comes from Grammomys surdaster, assembly GCF_004785775.1. Lineage (NCBI taxonomy): Eukaryota > Metazoa > Chordata > Mammalia > Rodentia > Muridae > Grammomys > Grammomys surdaster. The sequence goes on along the minus strand of NW_021605377.1, from coordinate 3,212,238 downwards.
AGGCCATTGGCAGAGGAAAACAAAGCTTTGGGCTGGAAAAGGATGGTCTCTGATTGCATCTGTACCATGTGTGCTGTTCAGGGTGAAAGAGCCAACGGTGGGTCACCGGCAGTGTTCACTGAATTCTTACAGAAGTGTTTTTCCAGGCCTTTCTCATTAGTCAAAGCAGGCGTGTTTCTACTGGTGCTGGTGAACTGGGGAACTTATTGGGGCTGTGTGCTTTATTGACTAGAGACCAAGCAGGGCCACAGATGTCATAATTCCTCCATCATCGCTTTGTGGAGTGCTTTCCGGCCTCTCTTCATTATCTAACTCCATACTCCCAGTTCTAAGTAGCCTCTTTATAGGAGGCACACTGTTTGTTCCCTTTGGCAGTGCTTCTGCTTCTGGGGAGCCAGGAACAGAATATACAGCGATCTCGAGTCTCCTCATTTTCAGTTGTGAAAATGGATCCTTTACCTCGCTCTCTCTTCTCTGCTCAAGAGATGTTTTCTTCCTCAGAATGGAAGGCAGTGAGCTCATATGCTCTCCCTTTAGGACAGAAGAACAAGGCATTTTACACTTAGAAGTGGGGACGCTAGCCTGGCTCTGCACATCTCAATGGGAAGTTATTAGAGGCAACGTGCCGACTTTACAGGCAGAATGTCCCCCAATATGCCATCCCAGATGTGTGGATAAAAGGACAGTGATCCAGCAGAGTGGTCAGGCACCAGTTTTGCACTCACACTGGGAGCAGGATGCACTATCATCAGGCATCTCGCCTCTGAGACTTGGAAACACCTCACAAGACTTCCTCTTCAGGGAGGACTTGCCCGGAACGGGATTAAAAAAAATTCAAAATGGGATTTCTGACAGAACTCTTGAATTATGGGACACACTTCCTCCCTTTCTTGCTGATCTGCGTCTCCTTGCATTCCACTGAGGGCATGACATGGTGCTTGCAAACAACATCTATGCTGAGAAATGTTGCCCTTACCCACAGCACAGAGATACTGTGCAAGACAGAATTCACAGCAGAGCCTGGCTCTAAGTCAGGCTGCATGTTGGGAAGGAAAAGAAAGGCCTCTACTTTCTTTGACATCAACTTCATGTGACAAAAGACAAATTAACAAGAGAAAGGCAAGCACATAGATTTAGTATACATTTTATGTAACACAGGAGTGTCACGTGATGTTAGTTACAATCTAAACAAGTAGTTTTTCTCTTGCTACTCTAAATGTGGAGAGGAAAGGGCAAGGAGAAATTTCTACCCTTTCTCTACCAGGCCCCATAGAAACCTGAGAAGAGGCATTAGAAAAGATATTCATATTTGTCCAGCTTTTGGACGGTTGTTTATTCATTTTATTATTCAGGATTTAGAGCTATCTCCACCATCCTTTCAAGGCCCTCAGAAACTGACACGGAGGAAATGTCTTTCTCAACACTTTTAGGGTCCCTGACTAGGACTGAATAAAAATAGAAAAGGCAGATTAACAGCAGGAAAGCATGTATGCATATACAGTAAGTTGTATGTGGTCATGGGCCTCTATAAGTAACAGGTCTCTACGCACACAGCAGTGCTTGGCTTGATGAAGGGCCACCATGGAGGCGAAAGAGGTTGCCGAGGAGTGATCTGACAGGGCGGGATGCTCTGCCAGCTCTAGTGTCTGAATGCTTCTCTGGGCCCTTTATGTTCTCAGAGGACAAGGAGCTTGCCTCTCGTGGGAGGCTTTCAGCCATTTAGGGAGAAGGCCAGACACTTCTTCGATCTTATGTTGCGCTCCACAAAAGAAACCTGTGACCAATGGAGACCTTCCTGCTTCTGCATTGTTCTCAAACTGTCTGCATTTTAAAGTATCCAGAATGCCCCAGTACAGTGTTTAGGGTATCATGTTCTGAGCCCCATCAGATGAGTAAGTGAACACAATTTCCCAGCTGAGGAGGCTTTGTGGATTAGCACAGTGCCTCTTCCGGGCTGCTGTGATGACTGAGAGATTGTTATAAAAGTCCTTAAGGTGCAATGCTGGTAGTATTTAGCCCTATAGAGCTCTGAGCACCTCCCTGCTCTGCCTGTCTCCTCCTTTTCCTTCCTCTTGGACTTGTTACAAGCTGCTATGGGAATAAAGGAACAAATGTTCAGAAAAGCCTAAACAAATACATGGTAGTTTCATTGTCTCTTAATGAGACCAGGTGGACCAATGCGGAGCCACAACGGCTACAAACACAGCCCATTTGAAAGACTTCCCATTCTCCCACAGGCAAATGAGCAAGAGAAAGACAATGAAGTCTGCATAATGGTACTTTTGTTGGGGCGATCCAACTAAGGGAGAGAAAGCGCAGCGTGTATTCAGGCAGGTTCAAGAGTTTAGCCGGAGAGCCAGTGACATAGTCCACCTGTATGGCTGGTGACATTTTCTTTAAAAAGAAATATTGACTGGCCACAAAGAGCATCCATACCTACGAAGTGTGTGATCCGCATCGTCTCTAGAAATTTGTGCTCCAGTAGAGCTGAACCAGCCAGCAAGCACAGAGAGAGCTGTGTTGTGCAGTTGCATTTTTAATAAGCTCATAGGGAGGAGAATAACTGTTCATTTCAGCCCTGCTTTCCTGTAGCCTGCTTGTAGAATATTTGGGGCAAGGAGGAATCGAGAGTGTTTCTGGAGGATAACAAGAATTGTAGGGAAAAAGCTTCTTCTGTCCAGGGATGAAGAAGGGACTATAGTAAGCAGGAAGGAGAAGGGATGAGAGAGTCGTCACAGAGATTAAAAAATAGGGAATATATACAGGGAAGTGTGCTTGAAGGAAGCACAAGAGCTGAGAGACACAAATACTGGCAGGAGACAAAGGAGAAAAGCAGGTTGGACACACAGCAGGGACCTTACAACCTCATGGGGAGCCCAGGGAGACTGGAACCTAAAAGTTCCCTGTATGGAGACAGACAGGAGACTGAGTGTTAACAGGTGCATACAGTATGGGGCAAGGAGACATAGCACACCAGAGGAGGCAGAGAAATTAGGGAAGGAAGATACCTAGTGGCTCACCCCTCTGGGTCCCAACTGCTGCGAGTGTCATTATGCTCCCTAATGTCTTCTGGATTATGGTGCCTGCTCCTTTTCCAAGTGCTTTGCTAGAGGACATGGGTTATTATTTTTCTTACCACCTCTAATTTCTGCATATGCATAAAGAACAATCAGGTTAGGAGAGAGAGAGAAAGGGGGGGGGAGTGCTAAACTCACACCTGTTTGGCAGTCATTAGGCAAGCACTGTGTCCTGGGAGGCCCATGCAGCCTAAGCAAGTTGTTGCTGTGTTTCCCTGCGGGGTCTTGTCTACAAAGGTAACGATCCACAGATTTCCAAAATGCTATTTAGAGACTTGGCTTGGTTTTGATATTTTGGTGATGGAGGGAAGGGAGAAGGGATGTGAGGTAAAGAAACACAGTAGGATGAAGGGGAGACTGTACTGAAGGAGGAGGATGGAAGCTGGAGGAAATAGATTCGGTAGGTAAAGAGTAAAGAATTGGCATGGAGAAAGGGTGTATAGAAGGATATAAACCCCCAGCCAAGAATTTGGTGACTTTCAATCTGGAAATCACAATGTGTCTTCAGAAATGTTTTGAAACTAGGGTAGTTGTTCTCTGGGGCAACACTTTGTTCACTGGGAGCTATCTTGCAGTGTCTGGTGCCATGGTGCCATAGTCTGGATTACAGGTATAAGAATATAGCATGGGCAACGGATAGAGGTCAAGAATACTGCTACAGACACTATAGTCCATGAAACACCCTTAGCAACAAAGATTCACCGTGTCCAGAGTAACATTAGTGCTAGGTTTGAGAACCCCTGAGCATGCATACACACACACAAACACACACACACACACACACACACACACACACACATTGGGCACACACACATGGAAGAGAAATGGAGGGTTCCCAAGTACCACTCAAAATTACTCCAACCTATTCTGATGTTTCCCATCCTACTGTGTCATTAATCAATGGTGCCCAAAATCTGTAAATAGATGTCTGGGTGTGTTCTTTGCACGGTACCCTAGAAACTGACTGAAGCAATACACAATTTGCTGCCTTTTGAAAAGTGTTTTTTGTCATGCTTGCTGCCCAGGTCTCAATGCCCATTCCTATGGCATCCTGTTCCATTCTCTGTCTCCCTCAGGATGCTCCAGGAAGACTGCCTGCCACCGGTTCCTAGGGGCCTCACTGTTGGGGACTTGTCTCAACAGAGTCTGAGTATAGCACGCTCCATCTCAGCATTTGGCTCTTCTTACCTGTCAAATTTGTATCTCTTCCCACCAGAATGAAGCTTCTGGGGAATTGAGATTGTATCAGTCTTTTCTGTTTTCTCCTTGGTGCATAGCACAGTACCTAAACAAAACATATGTCACTCAACAAATAATTGCTAGAAACTTCTGGATAAGTAAGTGACAGACAGTTTGGACAAGTAGATTAAAACACATCCAGAGAAGTACCCTAGAAGAACTTTGGAAACAAAATAGAATATGAACAAGTGGATCCAGAGAATGTGGTCAGTGCTTCTGCTCTTGCTTTGCCTGACTCTGTGTTGAGCACTGTTGTTTAAAGGAAACACTGACCCTTGTCTTTTCTAGAAACTACTGAGAATCACTGGTTTTTGCAACACTTTATGCTATCCATATTGGTTTACATGACCATAGTCCATGGATCCATCTGACCCTTCTCTGGTCAGTAAGATAAGAAGTCCCTTACTGATCCAGAGCAGAGTTTAACAAGATTTCTTTTTAACATTTGTCTGATCTTAGATGCACACTAGCAAATGGTTCCTTGCATGATACAAACAAAGCTTCCTTACAAGTCTGAGCTTTCTCATTTTGTCCTTACTGCCAAGTTTTTGGCAGTAACATGGATGAAAGGCTGGAAATAGGGCATGGATAATCTTCTCTTTTATACATGATGTGGCTGTATGAACAACTGTACTATCTCACATAGGTCCCACAACCATGCCATCTATGAACTTCCATTACTAGCTTAAGATGAAAGAACATAGGTTCCAGCAGCCTGTGTCATGTTCAAGACAAACAGCTCACGAGTAACAAAACCATAATTCTGTCTGGGTCTTTGATTCAAAAAGCAGGATCAGGACACATAGGTTGAACATTCAGCAACATTTACATGGAATTTGAAGCCATCAATACAAAGACCATCAGCTAAAATGCATAGCAAGGAAACAGAAAGCAGCCCAAGAAAGAATCCCGACAAACATGGGAATTGATGATCCAAGCAGGAGTATAATTCTGAAAGGATGACCGAGAGAGAGAGAGAGAGAGAGAGAGAGAGAGAGAGAGAGAGAGAGAGAGAGA
>NW_021605377.1:3150287-3206895 GCF_004785775.1 Grammomys surdaster | reverse complement strand
AGAGAGAGAGAGAGAGAGAGAGAGAGAGAGAGAGAGAGAGAGAGAGATAAAGAGATAGAGATAGAGAGAGAGAGAGAGGAAGAGGGAGAGAGATAGAGAGATAGAGATAGAGATAGAGATAGAGATAGAGAGAGAGAGAGAGAGAGAGAGAGAGAGAACCAGGTCAATCAGAAGGGTGTGGTGGAGGAGGAATGCGAGATGCCCTGCCCAGGGAAGAGGTCAGGGCCAGAGTGATGTAGGAGCTGTGATATTCCAAGAAAAGGAATCAGCAGTAGCCCGTTGAACAGAGTGCTGAAGGCTTAGCAGCATGGGGCTAGGGGTGTGTGTAATGATTTCGACGGAGCTACTTGAATGGCTAGAAGACAGTGAGTTGATAAATGATCGAGAAGTGAGAACTCATTGGAAACATGGTGGATGTACTGTCTTGTTGAAGGGGGAAGTGGAACAACCTAGATACCACTTGCCTGCTTACTTCTTTTTAGCATTAGAGGATTGTATGAGTTTAAGTGTTGTCAGGAAGCCAGGCAGCAAAGAGGGGTTGAAGACACAAGAAATAGATCCTCAAGAGAATGAGATCCCTCAATTCAGGACCAGATATTTTTCATCCCAGGGTTAATAGCAACAGAGTGAACTTAGTATAAAATACTAAACACTCATTGTTCATTATTTTTAAGTAAAAGCAATCACACTTAGATAAATCTCATTTCTTCTATTGAAATCAACTTTTTCCTTCCTAATCATGTTTTGGATTCGTGGCATTTAGAATTTTCACCTGTTTACTTTTAACTCTGTTATTTAGGAGAAACTAAGATTCAAGAGGTAGGATAATGTAGGACCTGTAAGAAGAGGAATGACCAGAATACTGTAGACATGCCTCCCCTTGAGATGTATCTATTTAGAAACTCGGGTGATGCTGAGACATACTTGCTGTATGGAAGAGTTTTTATTTTTTATTTTTATTTTTGTTGAAAATGTAAGAAAAACTGGGAAGTCATTAAAAGTTTCAGCACATGAACTTGGGTAGCACTGAAGAAGTAATAAACCTTGGGGCATAGAAATGACACAAAATTCTCTCTCAAGCATGCGAGGGCCCTTGAAGTAAGCAGGCAATATCGCTTTCCTCTTGACCTTTGGCTCGCAGCTTGATCATTTCCAAATTAGAAGCCATTAATACTAATTTTAGAAAGTACGAAGTCCTGGATGGGATTCTTAATGTGGAAACTTTGTGTCTTCTCTTTCCTCTCCTTCAAGCCCCTCAAGAGTGGGAGGCCATGTATCATTTTTTTGTGTCTCACTTGCTTACCTCAACTGACCTTATGGATGCTTGGAAAATAACCTAACACGAGGCATGCACTGTCTCTTCTTATTGAGGTCACTCAGATGGCTGAGGTACTTACTCCTTTACCTACCTGAGCAGATCAGCTCGCCCCTCCCTTCATCCTTTTCCTTTCCAGAGGAACGTTCTCTTGGAGAAATCACATGCTGAACCTTGAAACAAACAGGAAGGAAGCACAACATCACTTTCAAAGTCTCACAGCTTGCACCCCTGTGAGGACAGAGTGAAGGTGAGGACAGCAGGTACCAAAAAAAATGGAACTTGAGGTTGCCGTGGATAATTAGGTGCAGTGGAACCAAGTGGAATGTTAAAGGATATTGAAGTAAAATAGGGCTGGGTTCAGATTCTTCTCTACTGCCTCCTTTCTAGATGACATTTGTCTGTCTCTTAACTTCTATGTCTGCTGGCTTCTGTAGGTGACAATGGAGATGATTGTAAGGTCATAGAACTACGAGGACTCAATTAGGCCACTCATGAATATTAACATTGAGGACACTATACAGAGTCAACATTCCAAATCTTTGATTTGTAATGCAGCCAGGTCTGGATAAATGCATCCATAAATTAAAAACACAGTAAGCTGGAAATGTATATGTGTATGGTGAAAATATGCTGAAAATGTAAGTGGTTCCCCAAGTACAGTGGCTTAGCAATGTGATTGTTTTGCAAATCATGGTGTGGTAAACTGGGAGCCCTAGTTTGCTATGACTGCCTAGTGTCCAAACCCAAGTTTATTCTGAACCCTTGTATACTGGTTGGTTTTGTGTGTCAACTTGACTCAAGCTGGAGTTACCACAGTGAGAGGAGCCTCTCTTGAGGAAATGCCTTCATGAGATCCAGCTATAAGGAATTTTCTCGATTAGTAATCAAAGCTAGGAGGGCCCATTGTGGGTGGTGCCATCCCTGAGCTTGTAGTCTTGGGTTCTATAAGAAAGCAAGCTGAGCAAGCCAGGGGAAACAAGCCAGTAAGTAACATCCCTCCGTGCCCTCTGCATCAGCTCCTGCTTCCTGACCTGCTTGAGTTCCAGTCCTAGCTTTCTATATTTACAATCAACTTTGCACCTAATTTGCCTGATTCAAAGTTATCAAGTAAGTGCTTTGTTTTAGGTACTGATGTAGGAGTGTGTGTGTGTGTGTGTGTGGTTTTATTGTTGTTGTTTTGAGAATGGACCTTACTAATCCAAATTGTGCTTGAACCAATGACAACAGCGTTGGGCACTCATACACTGGGAAATCATACTCATCAAAGATTAACTTAAGATGGTAGCTTTTGAATTCACCATCTCAGACCAATAGTGATTATAGATGCGGATATTCAAGGATATAAGCAAAACAGATATAATATTTATTAAGATATATCTAGAAACAAATGAGAAGTTGAGGAAAAGTAAGAAACTCCTCAAAGTGGAAAGGATTCCCAAGAGAGAATAAAGCCATTGAGGTTTTTTTCTGGAGAGTTTCATAGAGCTGTCACAGAAACTAACAAAGGTTAGGTAATTGCTGGACTGCTTAATTCTCTGTACTGTCATGGGCTGAGCATGGAAGGTTCACATGCTTTATACATATATTCCTGACTTACCCAGAGACAATCACACACTGTTCCTATATTGCCCACCCCGTAATGAATCCTTGAAGCCCTCCTGTACCCAACTATGAAGCTGCTTTGTTTGATGTTGACCTTGACTATAGACTAGCTATTAGATATGTCTGACTTTACTACCCTCTGATCTTAGAGGTGTCTCAGTGGCTGTTCATTATACTAAACTCTCTTTGTTCTCATCAAGAAGTAGTTGTCACTGTCCTTAGTTAATTCATTATCTTGGAGACGGTCTGACATTTCTTTTGTAAAATAGGCAGAGGCTTTCTTGAGGTTATCTGCTACAATTAACTAAATTAAGGGCATGGATGTAAAAGAGTAATAATGCTTCTCGCATATTCCCTGGTGTTGTGTGGAAACTGGTCATCAGGACTGTCAACACTGGACTTGCTTCTCTGGACCTGTGTGGTTTTCACCAGGTCCACTTGGCTAGCTCATAGGCAGCCACAAGCTTTGTTTCTCCTCCCTAGTGTTCTTGATTTGTCTGTTTTCACTCCCACCTTCCTTTGAGTACCACTGTCCATTTTCAGTACAACATATGTGAGCAACCTGCAGTCGCCTGATGATCCCTTTTTCATTAGTACCGACAGAGAACTAAATCTTGCCTCAGAAAGATGTTACTAGGACCCATGGTAAGAAAACTCAAAGGGTGTTTCAGAGGAGGGGGCAGGAGGTGAGTTCAGTTTCGAATACATCAAGATTTTAAAAGGGTCTGAAACTTAGAAGAGATACAAGTCTGAACTTGGGAGTTTGTTTTGTTTTTTAAAGGAATTTATCATCATACAAAAGGTAGTCATGGCTAAACATAGTTTTTTCTTGAACTCTTAAGAAATTCCATAGGGCTACTGTAAGAAGTGATGCTCTAGGGGATGCTTCAGAGGGTAAGAGGTCAAGGAGAGCCAACGGAAATGGTACTGCACATACTGAGCAATGATTTCTAATGCTAAGAACCAACACTGCCAGATGGAGCAAAGCAGCCCAAGGAGACTGTGTACATTTCCCCTTCAAAATCTTAACCCGTAGAGCTCATTGGTGCATTATCACAAGTATTCCAGTGAAGCCTTCACAGTGGCTGGGTCCTGCCCATGTTGTAGCTCCAGTTTCTCAACTGTAGTTCCATTTACCTGGTCTTTTGGTCTGCGTGTTTGTGCTCAGCTCTAATTAGCTCTCATATTTACTATCATATTTAGTGATGAGACTCCAATGTCATTTTTTTTCTAACTATAGCACTCATTCAACAGCAACTTTGTAAAACCCATTTATTTGGCTAAGAGAGTAACTGAAATCACACAGTCTCAATTCTCATACAGCTTTGAGGCCAGTAAGGCTAATAATAAATTTAATATAGGAGGCGAACAATGCTAAGACCTGTGAAATTAAAGCACACGGCATGATGATAGGGCTCCGGAAGGGATTTCAAGGTCAGAAAAGACTTATTTGAGGAAGAAAACATTGATGGGGAGATTACAAAGTATCTTGGCAAAGGGCAGGTGGTCAGGCTGTGCCTCAGAACTCAGGGGATGTCTTCCAGACAGAGGGAACAAGTTGAACAGTTGTCTGCAGGCAAAATAGAACAGAATGCAGTTTCTTCAACAAAGGAAGTCATTTGTGTGTGGCGACTGGATTGAGAGTCACTTAGGAGACATACCTCTGGGCATGTCTGTAAGGACATTTCCAAAGATATCTTAACTGAAGATTGAAAACGAATCCTGGGTGTGGGTGGTTCCACCCTAGGGCTGTGTGCAAAAGTGAGCAGAACAGAAAAGGAGACAAAACATGAGTACTAGAATTCATCTCTCTGTTCCTTGTCTTCAGTATGACCAGCCAGACTCAATGGGACAGGCAGAATTACACTCTGCCACCATGCCTTCCTACTGTGATGGACTGTATATTCTCTCAAACCAGGAACAAAAGTCAATCCCTCTTCCCTTCCATCATTTCAGGGACTTTGTCTCAGCAATGACAAAAGTAACACACACACACACACACACACACACACACAGAGAGAGAGAGAGAGAGAGAGAGAGAGAGAGAGAGAGACAGAGACAGAGACAGAGACAGACAGAGAGACAGAGACAGAGACAGAGAGACAGAGAGACAGAGAGACAGAGAGACAGAGAGAGAACACAAAGTTAATTGGACAGGAAAACATAATCTATAGCTTGCTGAACCTTGCTGGTTTTTAAAACAAATACAGTGGGTGACTGCAAAGGGGCTGTAATCAGTCCATGGAAAGAGAATGCCTCATCAGATTTACTTTTTAAAAGTTTCTTCTTATAGTCTATGAAGGACTATAACGGCAATTGGAAGCAGAAAGAAAAATATCCAGGAGGCTTGCTAAGGGGAGAAGATAGGGAGGGTTGAGAAAGATGGAGAGATTATGTAGAAAGCTGGATTTCAGAATATTTTTTTTTTTAGAGACAGAATCAGCCAAACTTGAATGATTCTTGGGGTGTTGACTCTGCTAAATTCCAAGGGGTTTGAGGACACCTTGACATCCCAGCAATGGGTCCTAGTGCATTACACATGTCTTGTAAAGCTTTTGACTGTAAACCTACTTCTGGTGTCAATTGCAATTTCCATCCAAATATTTCCCCTTAGTGAAAGACTCCTGGGCTCTGTCCTCCAGTTTACTCTCTCAGGCTCAAGGCTGCATCCATTTCAGTTGTCCTGAAACTGGTTAAAATAGGTTGACCCATCCTTTGCCAAGTCCCTTGGATCTTATATTGCTCCATTGTGTGACCTTGGGTTATCCCTTTATTCTTCTTGGCCTTGAATCTTCTTCACCTTTAAGGACAGAAATTCATGGATGCAAACATCAGAGTTTTTGACGTGATATGGTAAACCCAGAAAAATCAGAATTTAAAGTCGGCTTTTGGAATGGGCTTTTAAAATATTTTTACATTAACCATGCAAGATTATTTATATAGATTGAATCACCTACTTACAAGAAGGTCAAAGGAACAATAGAGCAAACATATTGGAGTTAGAAACAATCAGATGAAGTACAGAATGTAGAATATTCTAGAAGGCATTGAGTCTGGTTGCTTAAATAGTCGATATCAACAAAGGCAGTGATATCTGATTATACTCTGGTTTGGGTCTGGAGTTGGACTATTGGAGACCTTTAAATGTGTGCTAGTGGATCATTATGGGATTGCTTCTATTGTGTAGGACATGTAGGACATTATTTCTCAGGTGCATCTTTCTAAAGTATTAAGGTAAACTGAGGCAATGTGTGTAGCTTTGTGGTACTTTGAGAGACATATAGTTATAAATATTTGACTTATATATTATACACATACTTAGCAAATGCATTTTCATTGCCTGATTCTTTAAGCTAAATCTCTCTCTCTCTCTCTCTCTCTCTCTCTCTCTCTCTCTCTCTGTGTGTGTGTGTGTGTGTGTGTGTGTGTACATGCTTATCTATCATGTGTGCATGTGTAGAAGACAATAGTTGACATCTGTTGTTGTCTTCCTTTGTTGTTGAACTCTCCCCCATTTTTCAGACACTGAATCTGGAATTTCTCATTTTGGTTGGCTTGGCTGGCCAGTGAGGCCCTAGAATCCTTACAAGTATACACTGCCATCCTTGTCTTTTACATGAGGGTTGAGGATCTGAATTTAGATCCCCATGCTATTACAGCAAGCACTTTAATCACTGAGCCATTGCACTGGCCTCATAAGGTCAAAGAGTCCTGTGAAACCTAAATTTGAACATAAGCAATTAACCTCTAGCACTGCCACCTGAGGAAGCTGATTGCAATTCAAACTGTGTTTGATAAAAAAAAAAAAAATGTATCAGTAAGCACTAGACTCAGCTCAGAGAGGAGCTTGGACTCGAGGGGGCGCTGGGGAGATGAAACTCTTGGGCCAGCTGACCTGGGTACCACATTTCACACATGGAGGCTGATGCTCATGGCCTCCAGTGAACTCCAATCACTCAGTGGTACAACACCAACAGCTAACTTCCCTTTGTGAGATTGTCTTGCCTAGGTGGTAAGGTAGTCTCTGCTACGTACTTGCTGGGTTTGTGCTGTACCTATCATGTAATTTTAATGCATGGGGTGTACTTGTGTATGGATGTGCATCTAGAGGCCATAATACAATGCTGAGTGTCATTCTCCTGATCGCCCTCCATGTTCTTTTGAGACAGAGTCTCTCTTTGCCTCAGAGTTTACCAATTAGACTGAACTGGCTGGCCAGTAAGCACCAGGGATCTTCCTGTCTCCACCTCCTTAGTGCTGGAGTTTCAAGCACTTGACACCACACTCTGCATTTTTTTTTTCGTTGATGCCGGGACTCCAACTCATATTCTCATGCTTGTGAAGCAAGGACTTCACTAACTGAGCTATCTTCCCAACTCTATAATATGATCTGTTTTAACCGGAAACCCCATATCACTGTTAATGTAGGATCGGCATGATCTACCTGGGTACTCCTCATCAGTTTGTACCACTGAGGCCTCTGCCTTGATGTTCCATTTTCCCTGACTTACCTGCCTTTGTTTTCACTACCTTCTTCTCCTTCTATCATCTTCATCTTCTTTTGTCCAGAAACCCAAATGCTTTGTCTCTGGAGGAAGGCTGAATCTGAGCAATAGGATTGTGTTCTGTGTCATGTGACGGTGGCCCAGTGCTTATAAGTTTCCTAAGCCATGAGTAGATTTAGGTAAGGCAGAAGCTTATGCAATTTTGAAAGGCTGTCCTTGAGAAATAAGCAAATAAAACTAGACATTAAAAATAGATCCAAAAGTGAATATTTATTTTGCATTGAAAAAAAAGTTATCAAAATGGAAACAAAAATCTATCAAAGTCCATAAACTTGAGTTAGTAAAATAATTATACTGAACTTTACAAATCAATAACTTCCTGACACACTCCTAAGATACTTTGCCCCAGATGTTTATTTTTGGCTGTATTTTGTAAGTCTTTGTCTAATAATACTTTAAGGATATCATTGTCTATGGGGATAATAAAAAGACAGTTCCATCTTCCCTTTAGTGTGATCAGTGTTGGTAATCATGCAGGGATTTTAAATTTTCATCTCATCTTAAAGGCTTGTGAATGGTCGTGACATGTGCATTAGTGGACTTACTGTTAAGCTGGAGAAAGCTCCTGTGAACTTTCTTTTCCCAGACAAGGGAGCTCGGGTTTCTAGTTTTCATGTGCAACGACTAATCACAGATTCTCTTTGAGTTGACAACATTCATTAGCCAGTTTTTTCATCAATGTCATTATACATTTTTTGTCAGCTCTGAAATCTCACATTGCTATTCTGAGTGTGTCAGAGCAGTGAGTCCAGTCTTAGCCCGGGTCGGCTAGCCATCACTTCAGAAGGCACAGAAACATCAACAAGCTACACAAGACACATTCTATTTGACAAAACCCACACATATCCTTAACTCAACTTTCATTCTGTAGAAACTCAGGAGTAGCCCTGACTACCATGATGCTACCATGAGCCTCAGGGAAAGTTAGAGGAGGGCAAAGGCAGCCATGAGTATGGTACATGATTCTTTTACATTCTGTAAAATCACACAAATATCAGTGCACTGGCAGAGCCTCTCAGATGCATGTGTAAATGAATGCCTTGAGTTACACTATTCAACAGCTCTGGTAAACAATTCAGTACTTTCGGTAAACTATTCTCTATTTTACAGTAGGCAGCACCTCCATTAGAGTGTTTGGCCTGCCATGTGTCCCTTGCTAGCAGTTAAGACTTACTCAGGTTATAATTAATTTCTTTTGAAATATTTTATATGGTGTTACACATGTTGTTGAAGAGCCTCAAATAAATTAAACCATAAATACAACTCTTTTCTCAAAAATTATGACTCAAGACTCCTTTCCCTACAGCATATCGTGCACAGAAGACTCTTCTGGCCCTTGGTTTTCAAGCCTGGCTGCACACTAGATCTCCTGGAGTACTTTCAGAAAAAGAGCGACAAGTATGACATGTGTAGTGGTGTTCTCAAAAAGCTCTCCAGGTGAGTCTCCTGTTCACTTGGAAATTGATAGCCATTGTGCTAATGGCTCAAATTTCTTTTCCTTTCTTCTTCTTCTGCGTGATGGTCAAAATATTGTTTTAGCACTCCCCCATTCTTTTGAATGAAATATAAAAATGGAAGACTGGAGAAGTGAGAAGTGTAACACCCGTGTACAACACAATAGGTGTCATGTGAATATGCTGATTTGATTCATTTGCTAGAAAGGTAGAAACTCCTGTCGAATTCACTGCCCCGATGGTGCTGACAGGGTGAGATAGGAGGCAGATGACATGAGCCAGCTCCTAATTAAAAATAAAATTAATTTCCTACCAAGCCTCCGCAGTACTTGAAGGCAAATGCAATTTTGTTCATATAATAAAGGGTGTCACAAAGGGGTCAGCTACAAAGGCTATTTCAAGCAGGAGAGTGTCCAGCGTAATAAATCCATTGCAGCCTGTCAAACACCCGAGCATCCTTGCTGTGGCTCAGGTAACCTATTGAGTTAGGCAGAACAGCCACTTGGCTGAAGCTCTCATCCGCCCAGGTGGATCATGTACCACAAACAATGAGTATCAGCTTGTTCAATCTGTTCACACACATTGCCTTGCTATTATACCTCCTCAGATGGTTTGGAAGAACAAAGGCAATAGCCTCTTTCTTTCTTTCTTTCTTTCTTTCTTTCTTTCTTTCTTTCTTTCTTTCTCTCTTTCTTTCTTTTTCTCTCTCTCTCTCTCTCTTTCTCTCTCTCTCTTTCCCTCTCTTTCTTTCTTTCTTTCTTTCTTTCTTTCTTTCTTTCTTTCTTTCTTTCTTTCTTTCTTCCCTCCTTCCTTACTTCCTTCTTTCTTTTCTTTTCTTTTCTGATTATGAAAGAAAAATTAGAACTAGTAACTTTTTCCTAAGTAAAACATTTAATCTGTCCCAGGTGATTTTTCATCTGAATACAGTCTTAATTTGATCCTTTTAGAGATATTTTGCTTCTTCAGACACAAACATTTTTCATGCCTTGCTTTATAATTATCTGATGCAAGCTTTTAAGGTGTTTAATCCTTGTATATGGGTATTTAAAACAATGTAACAGGTTGTATGTTCCTAATCTGAACATCTATCCCCAACACACAAAAAAATTCTTTTGAAATCACATCGACAAGTGATGAATTTCAACTTGAGGTCATATGTTAAAGTCAAATCAGACATACACTAAAAATATGATAATATATACTCCTTAGTCCTTTTGCATAAGGCATATATGAAACATCATTTTGTGTTTAGATTTGGGTTCTGTCTCAAAGGTATTATGTTTTATTTGTGCAAAAATCCTCATATCTCAAACACTTGTGGTCCCAATCTGTGTAGATAAGGGTGCCTCAGTCCATGTGTATGTATATAGACACATCAGTAAGGAAACATCAACATATGTCTATACATATAGACAAGGGCAACCCATGTATGTATGTATAGACAAGGGAGCCTCAACCTTCTTTTGTGTGTGTGTGTGTGTGTGTGTGTGCGTGTATTGATATTCATAAAGGACCTACCCCCCATGTGTCACTAGGATGTGATGGCCTCATTTTGTGTGGCTTACTACCGAGGAGCTTAGCTTCTGGAAGGTTTAGAAGTTGTTTCTGGCTCAAAAAGGATTTATAACAATGTAGAAGGCAACAAATACATAAAAAATGCCAAACTGATATAAAATCTGTAATAAAAAAGGCCAGAACAAGATGCCGAAGACAAAGCATATCTTCCCCTTGGCCTCTCTCAGAACTGGTTGAACAGAGGTAGGGGGTCTTAAAGCTGTAACGGGAGTGTTGTCTGTCAAATATATATTCACTGGAGCAGATAATAGGGCTGTGGAGTATGTTCTTAGCCTGTCAAGAGGGACTAGCTTCTTGTTCAGCAGGACGGGAGATGCTGGAAGTACATCTACAACAAGTATTCTTAGAAGTCAGGGAGAAAAGAGCTTGATTCTCAAGAAAGAGGAGTGTTAGTCCATCCTCACAAGACTTCTGGACACGTACTAAATGGTTTTGAGTTTATTGGTTGCTTCAGTTTTGGTTAGGGTAAGGCAGGTTCTCAACTTCTTCATCATGGTGTAATAATGTTCTTAAAACATGTTAGACTTAAACTTGAAATTCTCAAAGATCAGCTTCTAGCTTCTAGCTTCAGATCAACTGTATGGAGTGGCTTTATCTCTAACTTTGATTTCTTCATTCTCAACATGCTAAACTTTTTATAGTACACACACACACACACACACACACACACACACACACACACACACACACTGAGGTATGCATTAAGCATCCACACACATTCACACGTGTGTACGTGTGACATATTCAGAGGGAGAAAGAGAGTTAGAAAGCATGAAAGAGAGTTGCTTCTTAGGTTCATCTGTTTTTACGCCTACTTTCTGTTTCTCCACCTTCATAGAAATTTTGCTTAGATGTCTCCTTTTGAAGTTTCCTCTGAATTTGAGCTGGCAAGATTAATCATACGTCTATCAGGAAGTCTGAATTTCTAACAGGTTATAAATCTCCCAATATGTTTGTAGCTCTATTTTGCTATTTATTTTGCTGCCATGCCCTTTCAGCTTCTTAGGGACAAGGACCATTCGGGCTTTGGGGGACATCTATAGTGTGTGCCATATAGAGATCAACATCAGGGGCTCTCAATAATTTGATCAACTTCACAGAAAGAACTAAAGTTAATTTCTTCTGTCATTTATTCTCTCACACTGTGTGAGCAGTGAGATCACACAGGGGCAAACATTTCTTATATAAGCCCATCAGCTTATTTCAGTTTTTCTTGGATACAAACAAAGCCATATCTATTGCCATTTAACCCTAAGTAGTAATTGAGTATGCAGCAATATTTTTTTTTCAAATTACTCCCTAGAAAGTTTGCTTGCTACTTTCTGTACACTCACACATGCACACACACATATGCACACACATACGTATGCGCTCGCGCGCACACACACACTTGCGTATATGAAAGAGCATTCTAGGATCTATAAGGTTAGAACTTGTTCACCTGTTTCCCCTGCTTCCCTTTGAACACTCGAAGCATCCTTATCTGTAAGCATCACTCTGACCACTGTGAATCCCTTCTGATAGAAACCCTGTATACAGCTGCTCTGATTGACAGACCTGGGTTGTTTCTCCCTTCCAATCACACTGCTAGGAAGCTAACCCTTGAGACTACCCTATTTCCAGCTGAAAACAACTTAAAGGCTTCTGCTGACATTACACAGAACAGAAGAACTACCCAGCTGAGCAGTGTCCAAATCCTGGGCCCAAATGTGTGCAGCAACAGTAGAAGAGACATTGTTTTAAGTCTCTACCTTGCAAACTGGTTTGTTACACAGCAGTAGATAACTGGAAGGCAGTTTCTCCTCTTCTGCAGCCAGTTATTGTTCAATGTCCTGCCAGTGCAGTTGTATGTGGGATTCCTACCCCAAGCTTTTACTACTGAGGCTAATGCATTTCAGCATCTTTCCTCTCCCATCCCATCTGAGTCATTAACTTGTGTAGGCTTCTTTTGTCTTTGTTCTTTTTCTTCTTTCTAAGCCTACACCTATTTCTAATCTAGCAGGGTGAAAAATCCCGAGTCTTCTCTCCTTCTCATTTCAAAGAAATACGAAAGAATCACCCAACAGCTTAAGTGCTAATAAGTATTTGAAATGGCAATTTTAAAAGGCTATTGCAAACTCCATATTCCTGTAGAACTTTAAAAATAATAAACAACATATTTTCTCCACCGGTTGAATAAAGTATATGAACACTATTTATCTCAGAATGAGAGGACTTAAATTAGGCCACCTTCTATGAGCGCTTTGTTCCAGAAGATTCTATGAAAGATTCAGATACAACGTGCTTATTCCTAAATTTTTGAGCTATTGGATTGTTGATAGCACAATAATTATTTACCTATTAGAGGTAGATAATTTCTTGAATCATGTTTGTATTTATATTCAATGAATTTTATATTTGGGACACATTTGTTTGTTAAAAGAAATGTAAATATCAATTTCTTCTAACCTTAATAAATATTACTATATTGGTTTCTTTTTTTAATTATTTCATAGTCCATTCTATTTTTTGTATAATATATTCTCAAGGTTCATCTGAAATTTTTCCACTTTTGGCCGATTTGACTGTTGTTTAACTGTTAAGTAAAAATTAATTCAATTTTTAACTACTTTGTATATAAAGTATATATAGAGAATTTTATGTGTTTGCTTGGGTGACTAACACGCATACTTTAGAAAGAGATGTGTTTTGTTTTTCCCAAATAATGACAATTTAGCTTTCTCAGAAAGAAGATGCGAGTGTTCTGCTTGTCTCTTCTTTGAGGTCTTCTCCTCAATTCAATGAGAAGAAGCAGTGTGGCTAATTAAAATATCCTAATGGCTCCATGCTGATCTTTAACATATACCCCACTATCCAAGTTAAACAGGTTTTAGTCCAAGCAAATCTCCAGGCACTTTGTATTCTCCACCAGACACAATGTAAGTAGAATTTTCTGAGTGGTGTGCTAAGCAAAGATGACAGGGGATCTAGTGGGTCTCTACCCTACAGCAGTGGGATCAGGTTAAGGGCACAAGTGCAGCAGAATGAAGCACAGTGTATTCCAAGGCCCCACTTTCACATCATCTTTGTTTCACCACTATGGCAAAATTTGTGGCTGAAATAGACCCCACAGCTATGCAGTTCTCAGTTTATGGTCTGATTCAAGAGGAATTTGGAATCAAGTTGAAACAGACTTACAGAAAGACTCTTTCACCTGTCCACATTACGAAGAGGGGAAGCCAGGGTCACATTGAGCCTAAGAGCCCAAAGTAGTCATGATGGGAGAATGCTCAGGCAGCAATGTGTTGCAGAGTTCAGAATCACATAAAAGCCTCAAAACAGGAGGAGGAATATAGATTGTGTCGTAAGATGAGAGTGTGCCCCAAGCTGAAAAGACTGGGATATAAAAGAATGTTTGCAAGAATATGCCTCAGTTTGAAAACAAAATGAAACAAAACAAAAAACCCAAACAAACAAACAAACAAACAAACAAAAAACAGAAATTGATTTTTTCAGGAAAGGTTTGAAGTTGGGTCCCAAGTTCTACAACATGGTATCAACAAAAGTAGGCATCTTATGTTGTCATATGCACCCAAGATTTCTAAGTCGCAGTGAAGTCTGTAATGGCTACACTGATAACAACCACAAAGTCTACATTTCCATGAGCAGGAACGAGGAAAGGAAGGAAGTCACTCTTCCAGTCCCTGTGGGGCAGCCATACATTCCGCTTATATTCTGGACCTGTAGCTGCATGGAAATAAAGTCTTAGAACACCCGTCCTCTTCCTGAAGACTTATTTGCCTAGGTAGATGTGCTGAAAGATATGCCTTTAATAGCAAAGAAAAAGATTGCCAAGAGACAGACACAGATGCACGCATAGGTATACATGTATGTTTACATAAATATGTATAATTGTGGCTATGCATATGTGTATGGCCATGCCTGTGCATGAAATGCAGGAGGAAAGATGAAGATTTAGTGGAAAGATAAGGAAAAATTTGTTTTGAAAGTGGAAAAAAGGCCATACTAAAAAGAATGTTTCTAAGACATTTGTATGCATATACATGTTTATATAAATATATTATTGGCTATGTGTTTAATGTTTAAAAAACTAACTGGAGTTTACAGCACATTGGCACATCAATAGAAATGATTATATCTTCATTTGTGTTTCCATAATGGCTTATACTATTATAGCACTTTCTTTTCTAGTAGTTTAGGCCTCTCTCTAGATGATGCAGTTCTCCAGGCTATTGTCAACACAGCTTCAGTGGAGGGAAATTTATTCTCAAATCTTATAGCTCCCTGCATGGGGGGAGGGGTAAACCGATCAGAGTCATCATTGTATAAATTCTTCATCTTGGGGAAGAGTTGAGGGGTGTGGCTCAACTGAGACCTGTTGGATTGAGAAGAAGTACATGCTTACAAGCTATATCTCAAATAATATATATTATTCTGCTCCTAGACCCAGGTACTAGACATTGGAGCAGTATCCCATTGCAAAGATGAGAAGACTGAGGGAAAGCACCAGTGTCCACAGATCGATGGTAGATTAGGAAATAAGAAGTTGGGTGTGTGCTGACTCTTTTCCTGCTTGGAGTTTGTGCTCTGTATTGTTGTGTGTTGCACAATTTTGCAACAATCAGGAGAGGGCTGTGGTAATTTGCAACCAGAAAGATTATGTGGTAACTCTCCTTAAGTTTGACACTCAGCTTGAAGAAATTATTTTTTTCTTAAACATAAGAATCAATGTTATATGCTAGCACTGCATGTTTACTGATTTATCTTTGCAGCAGGGTTTTGCTATAAAACATAAACTGACCTTGAATTTGTTACTTCCTGACTCAGGCTCCTGCACGCTGGTATTCTAGATATGCACTGTCCTATCTGGATTCTTATAATTGTTTGAACAAAAAAATTGAAAATTTAATTTTGTCTTTTTTTTCTTTTGTTTTATATCTCAGCTGAGTCAGAAGGTGGCAGGAAATGAGATGTTCAAAGTATAAAGAATCCCCAAATTCTAAAATTAGATGTTTCTCTGTCTGTCTGTTCATCTACCTGCCTGCCTGCCTGCCTGTCTGTCTGTCTGTCTATCTATCATGTATCTAATATATAGTGAATAAATGCATAAATATTGACCTCGTGATTGACATTGACAACCTTCTGAGCTCTAGTTTCTAATAAAAGAATAATATGTTATATAAATGCTTTGGATATTGGTGGGGGCGGGGCACAAAGAAACCAAAAACTAACTCAGAATTGACCAGAACAGATTTTTTGTTTTTAACTTAGTGCATGGCATCCAAGCCTGGAAGCTAGGTAGATCTGACAAATACCTACTAAAGATACACTCCCTACATAGCTACCTTGATTGCCTGTGAGAAAATCACCCTCTTGGCTTTCAAGCATTTTGAAGACTTCTCTTTGTCAAACAAGTGCTCTTAAAATGAGTGAGCACCTATAGGAGATGTCTTTCCGGGTTTCTCTGTAAGCGTCACTGGGAACCTTAGCGTGTCCTGAAATGGGCAATGAGGCTTTCTTTCTACATAGCTCAGTTATGTTTCTAGGAGAAAAAGGAGATGAAGGAGCTGGAAGTTTTGAGAAACAGTGGATGCTGGGGTGTGGTGCAATGCAGACTGTGTGCATATGGTTGTGTATGTGTGCTTGTGTGTCACTGTGTGTGTGTATGCACTTGTGTGTGCATGTTTGTGTCTTTGTGTGTCTGTGTCCTACAAATTGCAAACAGAAAAAAACGAGGGCTATAAAGGGCCCTATACCTCATGGCTGGATGCTTTGGGGCTCTTTCTTCAGCTTGTTGCCTGCTTCCATTCTTGGGGAGTGTGTTTCCCTCCTTAAAAGCTACCTGTACTTCTTTTTATTAGAAACCAGAGCTCAGAAAGTGTGTCCCTCTTGTAGGACTTTGCCCTAGGATACAAGATCTTGGTGTTAGGTGCCCCCTGAACTTAGATCTGTGGTTCCATGCTCCTGTTTGGTTTTCTGACCTCTGGACTCCTTCATTGTTTCTCTGCTCCCCGTGACTAATTAAAATGTCATGACCCTTTCTTGATGCTTTCTTAACAGCAACCAGATTTGTCTACTTGACCATACTGTAGTTTCTCTCTGACTCTCAAAAAATTGTCCTTGAACTTTCTTCTTACCATTTTAAAAATTCGTTTATTAATGAGAATAAGGACCACAAACAGAAACCCTAATTTCTTAAGTAATAATGATAAATTTGGGGCATTTTTCCCCTCAGGTAGATAGCAATGAGCTGCAGTGTTTGGAGACTGAGGGGTCTCAGTATCTGCAGAGGCATCCTGCTAAAATACTTTACCTCAACCCCACTTCACCTTGAGTCCCTTGTTGATGGGTTTAGTGTCCGTTTTCAATGCTTGTTTTTCTTTTCTTCATGGTTACTGATGATGAGCAGAAGAAGTCATACACCCAGGAATCAGGAGAAAAACAAGGAACTTCCCTTTTGCATTTGCACAACATTGCTAAGCATAAATAGGCTGTAGCCGAGGGAAGACTGAGTTCCACATTTCCGTTCAGTTTGGTGGGGGAAGGCAGCTGTGGCCAATATTTGTTTATATTTCCCTCACTGCTAAGTGTGACACTGTGGGTCAGCCATGAGCTTCCCCCTACAAACAAAAGATCACAATAGTTAGCATCAAAGTGGACTGTACTCATGCGACATGAATAGTTTTGAGGTAGATCAGGGGCTTTTCTTTAGACTGTAAAAAAATTCTTCCATTTCTTCCCCCTCTCTCCTCCTTTATCTATTGAATTGAATGTTGTAAACACAGAAGTGCTCGATAAATATATCCAGCTGGTGACAGACTTAGGCATAAAAGCAAAATGATTCTCAAAATTGCTCAAAGAAGTTGGTAATAGTTGGATTTTTCTTTAAAGGCCGCAGTGGCATGATTTGGAAAAATCTCTAGTTTACCTTAAATGATGACAAAATGTACCCAGTACTGTTTCTGTAATGCCTCTGAGTGTCTAGAATAAAAATGAATTAGGAGGAAAGGTCTAAGGGACTTTAGCAGAGAACTTTGTTATGACAGGATATAGGGTGATAATAAATCTGAAAATTCTCTGTGAAGAATCATGTCTATTGATAAGCTTTCCTATGGTTTTCAGAAAGGGCACAGTAAGACCTGTATTAACTTGTAAAATCATAGATTACTTTGTCCTGTCTGGCATATTATCATTGACTTGGGGGCTTTATCAATGTCTCCTTCCTGAGACTTAGGCTTTATGAACAATGGCCAGATGTGGAGACTTGCTACAACATAATGTCCCTTCCATAGATCTGGTAACCCATAAAACATGGTCTCTTATCAAAATGGCCTCTTTTAAGCATATTCGTGCAAAAGGGAATCTTCACTTTTACAAAATGAAATTACTGTGCACAGGGAGGGAGTTGGCAGGGAAACGGCATTGACGTTTGAGGCTCTTTGCTGAAGGACTGGGAATAGATGCACATTCTTTGGGGGGATCTTTTGCTTCCGCAGGGTGGTTACTTAAATGAAGGGAGAAATCAGGGCAGATTTTTCAAAATTGTGTTTAGACATCGCTTGATGATTCTGGTGCAAAAGGCACCGGGTTGGTTCATTGGTGATTTTATGGATGGATTTTCATAAGTGAGCAGAAAATAGTTGAAGTAGCAAATGACGTGTGAGTGTGCATGATGGCTGAGGACAGAAGGGGAATGTACTGTTCTTTCTAGCGACCTGCAAATCTGCCCAGCCAGTACAGAACCAGCTGTTCTCTAGGAGAGTGGGACTGCCCTCTATGCCTTCATTTTGGGTATTTTTCAGATTCTAGCCTCTTTATCTGATTAATTATTACCTCCAATCAGAAGATTTCTTGCAGACCTACCCCTCCCCCATGTGCTTTGTAAGCCCTCTGTCGTGGACAGAATAAAGAATGCCTTAATGCAAGCAGTCCATCAGCTAACCCCATGTTTGTTTGTTTCTTTGTTTTTTTAGTTAGACATTGTTTGATGATTTGTTTTTTTTCCTCAGTTTTTATTTTTAAATTCTCATACAGAGTCATTTCAATACAATGATTACAGTCTAGGTCCAGGCTAGTAACTTGTTTTTAGCTTTCCTTATTGCTGTTTTAGAATAAGAGATTGTTGTTCTTCAAAAGCCATTCTATGCAGATTTATACTAATAACTACCCACTATGCACATATTTCTATTTAGTATTTATACAAGAGAGTAAACTGACCAATAGTCCAAAAGCTGAAGCTCAGAACAGTTACCAACTGTAAGCCTCTCTGCCTGTGTTTTCCTTAAGCTCTTTGAGACAGTCTTTGCTTCTATAGAAAAGGAAATCTTATATTGGTCTTGCAGAATTTGAAAAGCCTTATAGTCTTTGAAACATCACACGTACAGCAGAGGCTGCTCCTTTCTAGATGAATCCTTTCTCCTTTTCTTCCCCAGTAATAGAGCTGTTCCTGGATCCAGTCTGAGACTCCATTGTGCAGCCTCTTTTATACCTAAGCAAGATCATGTGGGACTCTTGGGTGCTAGACTTCAGCTTGTCCTTTTTCTTTTTCTCTTTCTCTCTTTTTCTTCTTTGTTTCTGTTTTCTCCTGTGTGTGCTACATGCAAGAGAGTGTGCATGCAGGCATGCGTGTGTGTGTGTGTTTGCGAGCGTGCATGCGTGCATATGTATGTGCATATATGTGTACTATTTCAAGGGCCTGCGTGTGGAGGCTAGAGCAAGAACACTGAGTGTCTTCCTATGTTGCTCTCCACCTTGTTCCCTTGAGACCAGGCTTCTTAGAGACCCAGGAGCTTGCTGTTTTGGCTAGACTGACTGACCAGTGAGCTCTTGGGATATGCCTATCCTTGTCCCTCAATGCTGTGATTACAGCCAAGGACAATAATTCCTAGCTTCCTACCTAAGTGCTAGGATTTTAACTCAGGTCTTTATGCTTGCTTAGCTAGTACTTTGACCCACTGAGTCATCTCCAACTCCATAGCTTATCCCTTTTCTCATGGGCTGGGAGAGTTTGAGCAGAGTAACGTTAGTGGTTGGATTATTAAACTCTTTTTTTGACTTGAACTGGGGAGTAGAGCTGTTGTCCTATTTAGAATACCTGTCCTTGGCCACTGAGTGATTAGAAAGAGCATATCTCTATTTGTTACAAGCCTTTGAACTGTTCATCCTATTTATAACAGCATCTTAGTGTGCCATGACTAAAATCTGCATTGCACCGAGTCTAGGATTACAGTGTGACATGGGATGATAGATTAAAGAGAATTAGAAGAAACCCTGGAGGTCATCTTTCAACTACAGATAATGTTTGCAGGGAGAAACGTGTTTTACTTAGCTAAAAAACGAGTTAATCAGAGGATTGGAATGAAATCTCACCTTCATCACATAAGTTTACATGTTTGTCTTTATAAAGTGAACAACATGTGCAGAATCCGATACCCAAGATATGGTTCACACAGAAGACATGGACAGATTCTGTAAATGGCATGTGGACTTTTTATAGCCTACAATAGAGTGGCAAGCTGGGGAAGTGAATGGACTTTTACCCAAATATCAGATACTATGAACTTTAAAAGCTTCTACCCACCATCCCAGAGCTAGGAGGGTCGGAGTGAAGAATATCATCACAAATAGAGGTCCTCTTGGTTCTGTTGAACTGCCTTAGGGGGAAATAGGCAATCTGGCAGTGGAGCTGGGAATGTTTCAGCCAAGGAGCTTTTGTGTTCAAGAAGATTGATCTAAAATGGGTTCTTAAAACATAACCCAACAAGAGAGAGAGACAAGATTATGTTTTTAGCATTTGAACCAGAACACGCTCGCTCTGCTTTAAAAGGTCTTATGGGACTGAAAAAGCCCAGGGAAACAGAAGTTGCTGTACTCATTAAAGGAGAGAGGTATTTTTATTCATTGTTTTTATTCACATCAGTTAATTTAACATGCCTTGAAGGGGCCTCTTCCACTGCAGCAGTATTAAAGTAGCAGCTTACTCACTGATTATAAACAAACATTAGTCAAGTTTACTTGCAAAAGTTGGTGCATGGATAAAAAGCAAAAAGAATTACCTGCTACCTGACAGATGGGATGAGTCCCAAAGGTGTCTTCCAGCCTGATGACAATATGCCATGGAAGAAACTTGGAATGGAATCTCAATTCTTTAATGGTAATTTATAATTCTTCTGAGAATCTGGTCTGCCTACTTCCCTCCCTTGTGCCTCTACTCTCACCTCTGCCTTGCTCTTGAGATACCTTCCCTCGTCTTTCCTTTCCTCTGCTTCACCTGGTCTGTGATGCAAAGTGCTGCCTACGCTGTTCGTGTGTGGCCAGCAGTTTCGCCTCTGCAAGAGAGCAACTTTAATTAATCTAGACGAATTCTAACTTCAAATATTACTTTAGAGATATCTTCTCTGACTACCTCCAAAAAGTTTCACTCCATTCTATTTCCCTTCAAATCATTTGCAGAAGTTATCCTTCATTTTATTTATGTCTGATTGTTATATGTTCTGTTAGCATTGATCTCTTCTATCAGATAGCAACTAAATTATTCCACCTACCCATTATGATGTAAAATGGGCAAGGTTCAACCTGGGAATAGTCTGAAACTCTATGCTGATGTTGGGCTATAAAATTATATATATGTTGGGCAGGAGGAAAATAAAATTGAGAGACCTTGGATGGCTTGAGTGGACTCAAATATAGAGATCAATCACCTACCAAAAGACTAAAAGAGTCCAGGACCTGAGAAGCCATTGAAATCAAAGTTAAAGATGGCAAGGATTCTAGAGTGATGCTTTAGTCACTAAGTTGTTGATTGCATAAGAATAAGAATCCGAGTTCTGTCCCTAGAGCATATGTATAAAAGCATGTCATCGTAGCATGCTTTTGTAATCCATGCCCTGGGGAGATGGGAACAAGCTAATCTCTGGCGTTCCTGCATCAGTCAGCCTGGTTGAATTGGTGAGCTCCATACAAAAGTGGAAGACTGTGTCTCAAAAACTAATGTGAACAGCTCCTGGGAAAAGGCAGTGTGAGGTTGAGATTGACTTTGTACTTCCACATACATACTTACACATACATGAGGCAGGGACATCGGTACACACATGGAAATACAAACCCATATTGAAAAACAGTCAAAAGAAAGAAGCAGAGTTTTAGAAAGATGTGAGGAAACATTTCCGAATACAACTTTTAAGCCAGCATATCGGCACATTCCTGGGGAGTTAGATTTTTAGACCATTTCCATCCTCTAAGAACTGGGTGATCATAGGTGGAGCCCAATAACTCCATCTCCTTTGGATCAAACAGATGGAGAACAATTTTTTCTTTTCATTAGTACTATCCCCTCTCCATTCAGCTTTCAGCTGTGTACCTACTTCAGCAGAAATGCTAGCTGGCCTTGGAAGTAGATTTGCATGCTTGGTTTAGACATTAAATGACCTTTCTATTTTTCCTTCATTCTGACTATCCCTTCTCTCAATCATACATCAAACCCCTCTCTGAGGTCTGTTGCTTCTCACAGGATTCTCCCTCTTGCCTTCCTCAAGAATTCAGAGTTCTACTTTCCCATCTTGTAGACTGTCCTTGAATATAAGCAACTCTTTTGAATAAGTTTCCTCTTGTAGTAAGGGCATATGAGCCTTCTGGAATGCTATGTTTTGGGGAGGAGCATTGTTGGGAGAATGACAAGAAATATAGTTACTTGTTCCCAACTTCTCTTCAATTAAAATAAATCCCGCACCAATAACAGTCTTTGCTGGTCTCAGGGAAACCAGTTGCAACTGACAGGTAATGGAAGCAAATCTTGGTAAGAAGTAACTGCACAACGTGATGAAATCTGATATCCTGCATGCCCTACTTTATAGAAAACACATACTGCTAATAATACAAATGTGCTTCCATTATCAGGATAAACTGTGTAATAAAATATGCGGATCTAATGGCAACTTCACCAGAGATAAATAGATGATAAATGGTATAAGCTTGAATCATTTTACTTAGCTTCCATGCTAATATGTATAAACTGAATGAAGCCGTGTATTTAGATGCAGAGAGCCATATTACCCTAAATATATTTGCTAAAATAGAAGGCATACGTTGTAGCCAAATTTAGTAATTCCTAATGTTATGCATGAGTGTTTAGTTGTGATTAAATGTGAACAGTTGCTCCTTTAAGGTAAAGGTCTCTGTCTGTGTGATTAATCAAATCGAAATGAAAGTGCAGACAGCTCATGCCATGCCTAGTTATCAGAATGATTGATTTTAGTCTGTGCTTCTAGGTGAAAAAATATCTGTTAATAACCCCAGCAACCAAGCCCCTAATGTCAGCGCTAGCTCAATGACAGTGCACATCCTGCATTATTGGGCTCATTTTCAGGTAGAGGGTCTACACAATGATCCATTGGTTCTCGGAATTAGAACAAGAAGAGTCACGACACAGATTTATGCAAGAGTTATGACTGCAAAGTGCATTTCATCAGCGAGAAGCTGGAAATTGCTGCTGTTGTAGCTGTCACGGGCTTGTTATTTTCCTTGGTTTGTGTGTAGGCAAGACTGTCAAGGCTTTATCATACACACTTGTGTTTTTGTGTACCACAGCTTTCTGCTTGCTGATGACAGCCAGCCTCTGAACCAAGTTGTTATTAAGTTTTTAGCTCTAAGATAGTACTTTACCAACTTGGTTGAATTACACTTGATTGCAAATACCTTAGTGTTTTGCAGGGATAAAAGGTTCAGATAAAATAAGAAAGTATCTCCACAGTAAGTACTCTGCATCGCTGATGGTGACTGTATAGCTCATCGTCACTGTGGAGGGAAATGGTGTCAGACTCAGAATTTCCAGTGATGTATCTTCTGGCAGAGAAGCCTTGGGGTTGACAGACATCTTTGTTTGTGGGATGTTAATGTTTCTTCCTCCCTACAACCTTAGATTTTCAGGCCAAGCAACTGTATTCTCTGATGGGCTTCTAACCTGCTCCCTTTTACCAAAGAAGTTTATTCTCTTTCACTGTTATCAGGAGTTTGAATCTGGAAGCAAATTGGTTCAGAATGAGTGAGGCAGGGGTGGGTGCTAGGGAAATGTCTCATTAGTAAAGTGCTTGCCAAACAAATATGGATCTGTGTTCAGTCCCCAGAAACCACATATAAAATTGTGTGTGGTAGTGTTCATGAGTAATTCTAATACTGAAGAGACAGAGATTGTCACATCTCTGGGGCTACACAGCCAGCCAAGCTAGCCTAATTGGTGAGTTCTCAAAAAATGAAGGTAGACAACAGCCAAGAAACAAGAATGACATTCAAAATAGACCTCTGATCTCCAGATGACTCTTCACATATATGTCTCTGAGTGCATGTACACACACACACACACACACACACACACACACACACACACACAAACACAGTCTAAGGACATTTATCTGGTTCTAAATTTTACCCACAGTTGCACTTTTTACTCAAGGAATCTCAGTGGAAAAGACAGAATAATACTACATGCAAATCTTGGCATGAAAGCAGAAGTTATCTTTTGTCTGATGACACAACACACCTAACATGTCCTACCTCTATGTCAGGACATATGATACCATCACTTGACCTGTGTGCTTGGATTATCAGGTTATAATGTGAAGTATGAGACACTATGGAGTCAAGGTACATGCCAATCACTAAAAATGATAGCACAGATAAAACATATTAGGTTAATGTATTTAATTTTAATTGTGTTATTTCTTAACACAAACACTTTCTCTTTTATAGGACATTCCGTGTAATATAACTGCAGTAACAACATCTCCTATTTAGGGAGTACTTGTTTTGGACCAGGTATTTTGTAAGACACAATTAGGGGCATGATTATTGTTCACACATTTCTTAAGTAGATAGCCAGATGGTCTAGGCTAGAGAAAGACCGGCAGAGTAAATGAACATTTCAGAAGAAACCCACACCCAATTTGCAAACTCCTTCTAGATTGCACCTGGCTTGGCTTTTAAATAGCTCATAAGGATCCTAGCCTATTTCTTAGGGACAATAACGGCCACTCATCACATTTTGTGTTTAAATATAAATTAGGTAAGATTTGTTATTCTGGTCACATTCCAAAGCGCTCACAATCACATGCGATCAGGGGCTATCCAATAGAGAACATGGAGACCATCCCCATTGTATTGGGCCCACTGCTTTCAGATAAACCCTGCAAAGACCCAAGAGCTTGGAAGCCTCAGATCTACAAAACGCAGAAAAACGCTGTGCAGTCCAGTGAGTACTAAAGTCTGAGGAAAACAATTAGCAAAGAATCAAAGGAGAACCAATTGCACCCTGTAGATGCATTTAATGGCCTCAGTTTCTCTTGAGCAACTCCACAGTTGGTGGACCTGGGCAGGTTAAGTGGGAGGGGTGTCCACCACCGCTAAACATTACTGTCTGCTTCCCATGGGGCAGGTCATGCATCGTTAGGAGTTCTAACAGGAGGAAAGGCACAAATACGGAGGGGCAAGAGAATCTGGGGTGATGGTTCTGGAATCCTAAAAACTGTCTTCAAATGTGACCTTTTCAGACACAACTTGATTCAAAAGTCCTTTAAGTACCTCTGAACTTAATTGTGCTTATTTGTCAATTAAACTCCTCCTTGTCCTCGTCTTCATCCTCGTCCTCGTCTTCATCCTCGTCCTCCTCCTCCTCTTCGTCCTCCTCCTCCTTGTCCTCATTATTATTATTGTTTGTATTATTATTATTATTATTATTATTATTATTATTTATTATTACTTTAGCAAACTTGGGAGTGGGACAAGCCTGTGCCATGTGTGCACACACTCAGTGGCTACATGTGGAAGTCAACTATCTTCCTTTATTACTTTTCACTGCATTCCCTTGAAGCAGGGTTTCTCACGAAACAGGAAGCTGATAGGTGCAGCTAGGATTACTGGCCAATTGAATCCCTGAGATCCTCTTGTCTCCACCCCTCTATGCTGGAGTTCCGGGAAAGCACCGCCGTGCCTATGTTTTACAGATGTTTTTCATTTATGTTTATCACGTGTTCTTACCCATTCAGCCACCTTTCCAGCCTCTGGCAACTCGTTGTTGTGAGTAACTCCTAGTTATCCATCACATCATGCACTGTTGCATTTATTAACAATGCTTACTTAATTAATCCCAGGAGAGGCACGAGCTAGCATCTGTCTTCGTCTTGACAATTGCTAGCAACGCAACCGATGGCATTGCCTTCAGAATAAGTCACCAGAATTGAGTAAGTGTGACAGTGTGATAAAGTTCTGCCACAGAGACAAGGTGAAAACTCGGGTTACTTTTGAAGATAGTTTTTCAACAAAAAAGTTTTTCGACTTTTGGTTCGTGTGCTTTTTTTTTTCCAAACAATTTAAGTTGCCTCGGTTAAGGGAAATTATAGAATTCTAGCCCTGAAAAATCTCTCCACATGTAGCCTCGTAGGGAATTTGAATGTAGTAAATTTTGCTGAACTTCAGTGAATTGAAGACTGAAATTGTCACTTATTGGAGAACGAAGTAGGTCGCACAGCGTTGTCAGCATATTAAATCTTGAGTGAACGTTATAAATATTATTGATTGTTTTTAAATTGGAGAAGTGTCTGTGCATTCGATGTCAATTTTAGTTCATTTTGGAGGAATCAAGAAATACATCAGAATTGTAGTACTGGAGGGGACCTCAAATGGCAATCCTCTCTTTCCTCTTAGCCCATAAAGCATGCCAGATAGAAATTATCCTGGGGTGATGGTTATGAGCAAGGAAGGAGAATGGAAACAAAGCCCTGGGCTGTACATATTGTTAACTCATACTGTAGTCCCAGCTTTGCCTCAGTTCCCCCTCAAGCCCCTCAATTTACCTGGGTCTCAGTTTCCATATTGATTAAATGATAGAAATGGACAGGATATTTGCTATGGCATCTCCTGACTGCGTTATGTAGTGTTATGTAGTAGCGTAAGGCTATGCCTGTATATAAACTCAGGGTGCTGGAGTTCAGGGCTCCTGGAAGGCTCAGTTGGAGTCTTTGCTTAGGAATTCTTAAAATTAAAATCAAAGTGTGTTCAGCCAGGCATGGGCCACACATTTGTAATGCCAGCATTGCAGAGGCTGAGGCAGGGGAGATAAATGAGTTAGAAATTCCCCTTCAAGCCATCCCATAGAAAGTAGTAAAATAGAACAAATACATAGACAAACCAAGATGGTGATGCGTGTCTGTAATTTACGGAACTTGAAAGGTGGCAGAAGGAGGGTCAGTGCTACATAGTGAGTTTGAAGCTAGCCTGGGTTACAATAGAACTTGTCAGTGAAGAAATAAAACTCAAGGTGCTTGTTGGATAAGGCTCTTACACAAAGACTTTGGATAAGTATCCACATCTGCACACATCTGGATTGCTGTCAATCCAGATGTGTTGCCAGAGCTATAAGGGTCCAGATTTTTGTTTTCTTTCAAGTTTCTAGCTGGTTGAGAGATCGCTCTTTGCTTTTAGACATCACCCTCCTTCCATGGCCACATCTGTCCTCAGCCAGAGCAGCAGCTCATCAAATTCTCTGAATTCCACCTTCTTCCATAATCAGCCTGGGAAAGCCATGCTTTGAATGGATCATGTGATCAGAGTCTGTACATTTGAATACTTGTCTTTTTGATGAACTCATAATCAGTTGGTGAGTCATCTCAGGTGGAAATGACAAAAGCCAATCACTGTGTCCTATTATACTGCTAGGGGAATTGGGTATGTCTGAGGTTACCATTTTGGAATTCTGCTTTTCATACTAACTCCCAGAATCTTTCACTCCACATCTTGCCAACTTGCAGAGAGTGTTCTATAAAATCCTCCCCCAGACCACTGCTTTTTTCCATTGGGCATTACTTTCTTATGTCTAGTGCTAGTTTCTCCTTTTTTCTTGCTAGTATTAAGGCACAGTGCTTTCAGGCCTGCCTATATTCTTTTAAAATCAAACTTTATCTTAACACACACCTTAGAGCCAGAGGCAGAGGGACACCCCAACCTCTGCTGCTTCTCTGCAAATATGTCAACATTTTCTCAGTAGCGTAGATGGGGAAGCTGGCATAAGAGAATGGAGAACAGCGGGCAAGTGAGCCTCAGCAGGAACCAGCACCTATCCAGCATGCTTACCCATGGGCAGCAGACAAAGACAGAGGAATAGTTATCCTTTCTCTACTGCCTAGGCTATTCCTAGGAGGAGCTATTTTAAATGAAGTTGTGATGGCTAGACCTAGTTGTCAACTTGACTACATCTGGACTGAACAGAAATGGAGGGCACATCTGTGATCCTGATTTTGATGCATAGTGGCCGTGAAAAGCTTAGGTCCAGGCAAGGTAATACATGCTTTTAATTCCAGCAGACTGAGGCAAATAGATCCCTGAGTTCCAGGCCAGCTTACAACAGAGCAAGTTCCAAATCCAGGCATGATGGCACACACCTTTAATCTGGGCCATACCTGCTGCTGGTGGCCTACATAAGGACAATGGTAAAAGGAAGTATTTGTTCTTCTTCATTTTGCTGGTGCTGACTTGCCAGAACATCTGTTGTAACCTACTTGTTCAGGATTCTACCTTATACAGAAGACCAATAAAACACTTAGCCTTGAGACTGAACAACTACTAGATTTTTGGACTTCCCATTCACAGCTGCCCATTGTTGGGTTATTGGACTGCAGACTGTAAATAATTACTATAAATTCCCTTAATATATAGAGACATTCCATTCCATAAGTGATTCTAGAGAAGTCTAATACAGAACTTATATTTTTGTTTTTAATTTACTTATTTATATTTTATGTGCATTGGTGTTTGTGCCTGCATAAATCTGCATATATCTGTGTGAGGGTGTCAGATCGCCTGAAACTGGAATTACAGGCATTTATGAATTACCATTTCAGTACTGAGAATTGAACCTAGGTCCTCTGGAAATCCAGTCAGTCCTCTTAACCATGGAGACATCTCTTCAGCCCAAAATGAAGTTATTTTTAAGTGTTTGCTGTTGTTGTTTGTTTGTTTGTTCTGTTTGTTTGGGTGGTGTGGGATGGGTTGGGTTGGGTTGGGTTGGATTTGCTTATTTGTTTGATACAGGGCTTTTCTGGGTAACCTGGTTGTCCTAGAACTTGAATTGTAGACCAGACTAGCTCAAACTCACAGAGACCTGCCTGCCTATGACTTCTGAGTACTGGGATTAAAAGATTAAACTTTATGATGTTTCTAAATGATTTGATGGTAATGGTGGTAGTTTTTATTATACAAATAAATGGAAGAAACTCTGAAACTGTAGATTACCAGTTGACAAGGAAAGTTGCCACCATTCAACCACCCCAGGGAGACCACCTTTATATCTAAAAACCATGGCTAAATTAATTTTTTAGCAGGATATTTTAGAAAGTTTGCCAATTCACAGTGAAAGCCTCTCATGGCAATAAAGATATCTCTCTGACATTATGGTTAGTGGCTGTCTCTTAATATTTATCTTAGGAGTAAATCAGTATTTGCTCAGTCATTTCTGCTGAACTTTTGAATTTTTTTTTCTAGTCTCACATGAGGGGAAACAGAGAGAGGCCTTGGTGTGTGGGGCAAGAACGCTTGCTCCACAAGCATGAGACTTTAGCTCAGTCTCAGAATGCATGTAAAAGGTCAGACACAGATGTGCTTGGAACCACAACATGGAAAGGCAAAGACAAGTGTGTTCTGCTTTTTGGTAAAGCAGCAATCTTAGAGTTCAGTGCAAGGCTGTGTATCAAGGCAAGGGTGACAGACAAAGAGAGTGACAGCATCCTTGGCCCCTGCAAATACATTTGAACACTCATGTACATATGTCCATGCAACACACACATACACAGAGTGGGGGAGGGGTGTTATCTGTATAACAGATTCTGAATTACTTCAGGTAAGAGTCTAAAATGAGATTATTTGGTCAAACATATGCATTAATGAAAGTCTTTCTGAAACGCTTTGCCAATTTTTCTATGTAATGTCTGTTAAATATGAACTTATAGAAAGAACATTGGGTTTGTTAGTAGCTCTATAATTTTGATCAAATCAATCTTCTGATCTTCAATGGCCTTATCTATAAAATGGGAATAATAACACTCATCCTATGTGTTCATGAATTATTTTACAGGTGAAGAAAGATGACTGGGGTGGGTAAAAGTGGCAAATTAGAAAGTGGGATTTGATGCTATCAAGTTACTAGAGCCAGTGGTCAGTGCGGCAAATAGTCTGTCATATCCTACTAAATTCCATGTCTTTGGGCCTGTGATTATATTAACATTGGCCTGGATGAACTACAGGATTAAGGAGACAACACTCAGTGTATCCCTGGCTCCACTCTGAGTGTGTTACTAGCCTTAGTCTTCATTCCTACGTGAGTTTCCATACTAGTATGCTCATTTCCTTTTTGTTCCAAGATGTCCATGGCCTAGAAGTCTACTCAATGGTCTTGTATGTGTTTGTTTCAGCTCCTTTGGCTTTTCCAGCTGGCTATTCACTCTGTCCCCTGCCATTTATATTTCTGTTGAAGTTGTCTTAATTCCTGCTTGTAGGTTGCACATAGCACTCATGTGATGCTTTTAATCTTGAAAGCACTTCATAGACCTTAAATAATTAATTTTCAGATCACAGTGTGATACATGGCTAGGAAGCTAAACTAACCATTTGAGAGACAGCAACAAAAGTTTTGCCACAAGTAGTACAGACTGGTGGGTTTTTTTAAAAAATTTTTCTTTAAAGGAGGAAGAAATGGTTGTGTAAATTTGTTCCAGACCACAAAAGGCATGATACTGTAGTTGAAAGTCAGGCCTAGTCTAATAAAGTTATTTTGGATCCAGCAAGTTTACAAAGGGTGTGCTGTGCCAATGAGACCCAACAGGTGACATTCCTTCCCATCATATGGGGGGAGCAAGTTTCATGGAACCTGAGTTAAACTCATGAGAAGGAGGTCTTGGCAGAAGCAAGAGTCAATATCCCAAGGGTCAAATACAGTGAGACTATGATTTGCCTTAGAAATGTATGAATCCGTCTAACAGGTAAAATCTTTGGTTGAGTGAATAGAGTAGTAGTGAAAACCAAAGTGCTTGGCTTGATCTTCATGAGCAGAAACTCCAACTTCCTTTAACAGAGAGGGGGGGTGTTAGGGAGTACAAAGCCTAGGTTCTGACCATGAATTTTGATATAATCTTTTGGGTTTCCTTAAATTTGAGTTATTGCCCATCTTCTTTCTGGTCTTGAGGACATCAGCAAGAGTCTCTCAAATATATCTTTGATGAGAGAATGCTAGTTGTCTTGATTTAAGAGAATTTGGTCAGAATTCTCCAGATTTCTCATCCTAAAAAATGCATGGATGAAACTCAAGAACAGCAGCATTGAACCTCGAGATTCTCCATCTTTTGTGAGATGCCTGAATGTTGAATCGTGTTCTTATAGGAAAGTGTCTGATTCATTTTACTGTGTCCAGAAATGTGTGTCAAAATGATAATTTAGATCCTAAAAGCCTTAAACTTAGGGAGTTAATGAGGACTGATAGGAGAAGAGGAAGCTAGGAAGAGCAGGTCCTGGGTAAGAGCTATGCTCTGCTAGATTTCCCTGGACTCAGTAATTTCACGCCAATGGGTGTCAATCTGAACACCTAGACAGGTGGCCTAAATGAGAGGGAAGCTTTGACATTTCGCTGTTAATTTATCTTACAATGTGGGCTGTCATGTATTATACATGAGGTAAATAAAAATGATGGACTAATTATGAGGATGTGCTCTGCCTTCCAATTACACTTGGATTATGTGTTTAATATTATGAAGTTTTCTAATTACAGAGGGATTTGCTGCTGCAGAAATCTTAACTTGAGGAATCCCAACTTCCTCTGCTGGGCAACCCAACTTATTCTATTTTTCTGCTAAATAAATGATCACTCTAGACTTTTCAACCCAAATTGGTAATTTTTTTTTTGTAGTTGAACCATATTTTAGGCTTATATTTTTGACAACCTATTTCACAGTTGGCTGGCCTTCTCACCACCACCCCCAATATGGGATTCTAGAACACTCTCAAAAAAGTAGATCCATGTTTGTTGTCATAAAAGGGCAAATTTGTCATTCCTTTAAAAGATTACTTTTCTTTATTTCAAGTTCTGTAACTTGTTTTGGTCTATTAACTTTATCATATTTCTTTCAAGAACATTTTTTTGTTAAAAGAAAAATGGATGAACAGAGAAAATGGCTTAGCCTTATCCACATGTCTGGTTAAGAATTAGGTGTGAATTAAAACAAAACAAAATGTCAGCAGCTAAGTTCATTCAAACTCAAGGTAATGTCCCTGGGCAGAACAGGACGAGAGTTGAAAGCTAGAAAATTGTTTGGCTCTGTGTTTAAAGACGTGATGAAATAAAAACATTTTAGATCCATATTCTAATTTAATCTAATTGTGCAAACAAGCAGTATCTTTCTTAACTTTATAAAAATGGAAATTTTATTAAAAATCAATTGCTCTAAAAAAAGTTTATTTGCTTTTTAAGCTCAAGATAATTATCATCTAACCCAGAGCTCACACATTTTATTCTGCTCTTTTGCAAATAACAAGCTTCATACAGGGAAGCAAACAGCTCTAATGTAATAATACAAAGAAAATGCTGTGGGTTTTATGGTTTGAGCATTATATCCATGAGTAGCGATATCATTTTTATATGCTTGTGTCTAATCCCATTCCAAAAAAGTCATCAGAGACAGCTTATGTGGATACATAAACCAGAACAGGCAGATTCTGCATAAGTTATTAAACAGGATGAGGTAACCATAGAAATAGAAAGTTAAAATGTACAGAAAATTTTAAGTACAAAAGGAAGTTTCAAAGATGAGCCACACAAAGCCCCGCCTTTCTTGGCAACTCGATTGGCAGGAAAACAAGGCCGATTCTGTAGACAAATTATCCTCATGGGACAAATTTCTTGTGGGACAAACTCACTTGTTCCTTAGGGTAATATTTTCTTTTATGATAATTAAGTTGTTTATATTAGTATATTGCTATGATAGAAACCTGATATATTAGTCTATTAATATAAACAGTATATATGAAAATGTCTTAACACCAGTTTTATTGTTTTGTATTAGCATTTAGGTAATTAGTAAGTAGGTAAGTAAGTTAGTTAGTTAGTTCGTTCATTAGTTCTGTAACAAAACCCAAGCGTGGATGTTTCAGAGTGGAAAATACTTACTTTCTCTACTCTGTGGATTACATGCAAGGCCTTTTCAGTCTGGGTAGGGTTTCTGGGTCTAAAGGGCCTATGCTGGTCTCAGCTAAGAATTCTGAAATTATTTAAGTACCCAGGGTACTCTCTTATCCTTCAAGAAGGCCAACCCAAGCTCCTTTCCATGGTGACAGAAAGGTTCACAGATGCAAGACAGCAAGTGCCAATGTCAAACACTTCCTATGATATTGTGTGCTTGCTAGTCTCTGATTGGTCACTAGGACAATGAGCAGTATTAACAGCCAACCCAGTTTAAAAAGTATTGTCCCCCTTGTGACCACTCTTTGTCTCCATCATTCTCCATCACTCTTGAGGTTTAATTGAAGTTGCGTAGAGGGACACTGTATCTGTTTTCTCCTCACTGCCTTGAACCACTGAATATACCCTTTAGTATAGATGTTCTGTGGTAACCAGTGCTATTCCTTTACACATTTCTCTCTGGACTCAGTGGGTAGTGAACTTCATGGGTAGAGGATGCATGAGGGACATTTCAGGATGAACAGAGTTATTATGCTTTTTTTAAGGCCTGCAGACCAGTAGTATGAGTGTAATAACCTCCTGTATTCATGCCTAAAACATGCTTGCTCTGTGACTTGGCAGCTGTGACCTTATTGTAACCTCTGTTGCACAGGAATCACTTGAACCCTGTACAATTCAAAAGCAAGTGTGGACCATCACAGCCTGCCTGACCCATATCCTCTGAAGCCTACTGCTCTGTCCTTTCTAGGTACCTTACCTCTGGTCTTGACAGCCATGTTGCCTTTGCTAGTTGTCTGGTCCACCACAGCAAGTGCCAACATCAAACCCTTCTACAATATTGTGTGTTCTCCACAGCATGACGCACAGCTTCTTCATCTCTCATCTGTCTGAGGCGTCAGACGTGTCTGCCATGCAGTGCTGCTGTCCAGCTTCTTCTAGGAAGATGGAACCCCTAACAGGTATGTTCTTCAGCCCTGGTATGACACAGAGTTTCCATTCTATAATCCTTCTTTAACCATGGAGAATGCTTCTTATATGTAACATGCCTTGTTTAACCAAAGTGTTATTCCCAAATACAGCATGGGGAAAATAAAGGAGAAGAAAATAAAAATGGGAAAATTTAAGGAATATCTTATCCTGGAGAACAAGACGGATAGAGATGGTGCAATCGGAAGGATGGGATTGAAGGCAAGCGGAAGGTCATTTCTCTCTTATTTCTGTTTAAGGCAGAAGTGAGGGATGAAGAGTTAGTTCACTAAGGGGATCAAGTCCATATAGAGTAGCTATACCTTGATGGCAAGGGTCTGCCCTGGCATGAACTCTTCTGCCAAGTTCTGGCAATCGTTTTGGTTGCTTTCTAAAATGAAATTAACCATCTGAATTCTCATGATCTAGAGATTTCAATTGAGGAGAAATGATCCAAGGAAAATGAAAATATAGGTCCACAATGAAGACCTGTCCCGGGACATCCATAGAGAATTTGTCATCATAAGCATAAATAGGAAATAGCCCATGCAACCACCAGAAAGACTATGGAGGGAAAACATGGAAGGCTGGGCGTATACCTCAGTAGTACATTGCTCATTCTGTGTACCTATGACCCTAGGCCCTATCTTCACTCCTGAGAAACAAACAAACATAGAGCAAGATGAGAAAGAGTGACACACAGAAATATAGTTATTAAGAAACAGATAGACTGTTAATACATGCAATAACATGGATAAATCTCACATCTGTGGAAACATGTACCCACCTGTCATCTCTCTGTCCATCTATCCTCTTAACTTCTCAGGTGGATTTTAAAGTTAACTATGGGCATCACTATACTTCTGCCTAAACACTTATGCATACTCACCATTTATTTCTAGTTATTCATAGATATGTGAAATAAACATTCCAAAAAATAATCCACCTAATATAGTTCCATTTGACATTCCAGAAAAGGTAAAAGTAAAGGTTGGAAAATTATTGCGATATCAACTAAACACTGGTGTGTGTGTGTGTGTGTGTGTGTGTGTGTGTGTAAATTAGGAGGCTCTATGGCTGGAAAAAAATCTGAATAGATTATTTTAGGTGTTTACTTGACACTAGACTATGACTATCATAGAACATT
Organism: Grammomys surdaster; assembly: GCF_004785775.1. NCBI lineage: Eukaryota > Metazoa > Chordata > Mammalia > Rodentia > Muridae > Grammomys > Grammomys surdaster. Next base: position 3,172,061 of record NW_021605377.1, on the reverse strand, counting down.
TCCTTCCTTCACAAAAATTCCATTCAGGGAGATTTATGCTATTCTGGAATGACGATCAAGAAACACTTTTCTGCCAGAGTGCCAGTTCTTCTTAAGAAGTTTTATTCCTTGCACTGAGCTGCCTCAGCCCTTCCCCACACTGCTCACTTATTTCAGGTAAATTCTGCTGCAATGCAGGCTGAATGGACTTTTCTAACAAGGGATCTTCTTCAACCAGCATTTGCAGCACCATCCTGAAGGGGTTCCCAGTCTTGGTGGTGCACTTGTTCAATTTCCTCGGTTTTTTGATGCTATTGTTTTAAGGTGATTGATTAGGGGATCATCAGTTGATTCTGTGTCATTTGTTCTGTTTGACCCAGGTTCCTGTGGCTGATCCGTGAGAATTCTGTGACTCCAACCTCAAACTCAGACATTTCAGGTAAGTCCCTTTCATCTGCCATCTCTGGATTTTTCCATAGCCTGCTTGCTTGAAGCTTCAGGAAGTTTCTTTTCATTGAACCTGCCAAGTTTAACACTTTGATGAAGGAACTGGTGGAGAACTTGAGGAGTGTGTGCGTTTCCCCATGCTTTCAAAGACTGGCCAGTTTTCATTTTACTTCCTGGCTTTGTTTTTTAACGGTGCTGTGAGCATGCTTGGACTTCCTTTGAAGTGACCCACGGGAAGAATGCTGTTTGCTTCATTTTGGAGAATGCCTTCCACTGGCTCTAGACCTGTTGTGTGGGTAATCCTTTTGACTTACACTCGAGTTTCTGAGAAGAAAAAAAAAGAGGCCCCTTTATGAGGAAACTAGTCTCTGTAATGGGAAGTGGAGGAACAAGTTCTTCTAAAGTCATCTTTTATCCCCCTGTACTCATGCTGGCATGCAGAAAGACTACTTCTTGGTTTCCTCAGGCCAAATTCATCACTGATGGCATTCTTCATCATAAGGTCCATTAGACCACATCTCAGCTCTTCTGTAGGCTGGTCTAGTGTGGTGACCAAGGATGACAGGGATGTAGCATGGAAGGTTTGGCTGCATCCAGACAGTAAGTCCCAGGAGTCCTTTGATGGGCACTGAGACACTGATGCCTCTCAAAATTTACCTGCCCTCTTGAAAGACTGGATTCTAGATGACCTGGCCTTCCTTGTGGGTTAATGGCTCCAGGCTCTAGGATGCTGGTGTGCAGGAGTAGTTAGGATGCTGATGTGGGAGTAGTTAGAGGTCTGGTACTTATGTGTTCACCACTAGTTCTGGGAACCACTTGGTTACTGCCACCCTCCAGGACTCCCACAGAAATTCTAATGGCTTAATACATTTTCAAATACCATAATCGTACACTTGTAGATGTGTCAATATCCCCAAATGTATATTCTAGATGTATTTTATGATATTTAATATCTTATATAAGAATCTAAGGAAACATAACTAATAAATATGCTGAAATGTTTAGGGCAGCCTACAGGGATAAGTAATTTACTTTGCTATATGTCCAAATAATAAGATAGACTATTGGATTGATGGTTCCATATATGTTCAAAAGAGGCAGCCTGGAATATTAATAATGGTAACTGGGTTATAGGTGTTTAAGATTCTTTTCCTACTCTGTGATAAAATAGTATAACCAAAGCAACTTCAGGGAGAAAAGTTTGTTTCAGCTAATAGTTCAGGTACAGTCTATAGTGGGCAAGTCAACACAGCCGGTCATAGCTGGTCAGAAGAAGAGAATAGAACAATAAATGCAGATATACTTGTGTTCAACTCACTTTCTCCATTTACAACAGTCCAGGGAATGATCCTGTGAGGTTTGGGGAGATGTCTCAGTTGGCAAAGTGCTTGCTACATGAGCATAAGAACCTATATTCAGAAAAACCTGGGCACGAGAGTGAGTGCCTAGAAATTCACAACTGATAAGACAGGAGAAAGGAGGTTCCCTGGAAATTGTTGACCACCTACTACCATCCATCTGCAAGTTCTAGGTTTAGTGATACACTGTCTCAAAAAACAAACAGACAGACAAATAAAAAAAAATAGGGAATAGTTGGGAAAGATACCAGATATTGACCTCTGGTCTCTATGGGCACAAGCATGCCCACACATGTTCATGTATACTAGCACAGGCATACATTCAGTAGACATATAGACAAGAATATGCACCTACATGTATAATACAGAGACAGAGAGAGACAGGGAGACAGACAGACAGACAGACAGACAGACAGACAGACAAGCACAGAGAGAGGGAGAGAGAGAGAGAGAGAGAGAGAGAGAGAGAGAGAGAGAGAGAGAGCGATATCGAGAGAGAGAGAGATCACATATCTTAACAGGAGTAAAGAGGCCATAAAAATAAGTTGTGATTACGTCAGATGATGATAATTGGAATAGAAAATATAAAGCCAAAGAAGTTGACAAGAAATCTCAGGATAGAGGTCTGGGAAAAATTCACATATAAGTGATGTTTAGGTAAGAACTTGCAAGATATGAAGAGGTAAGCCATATGGAGCACCAAGAGCAGTGGCCCTCTGCTTGAAGCTTGCTTACCATTTTAATGTAGTACGGAAGGCAGTTTTACTTAAAGCAGGTACTAAGACATGAAACTGAAATGAGACAGGCTATAGGAGTTAAAGACAACTTTTTTCCTTTCAGTAAAATGGGAAGACATCAGAGCATTCTGGATAAAGACAAGAATGTTAAAAATGACATTATTTAAAAATGTTAAGAACTGCATTGACTATTTGCAAAGACATCATTTGTAAGGGATAGACTAGAAGCAGAGTGGGTGGCTATGGGCCTTTGAGTCATCTGATTTGGATCAGAAGAAAGACTTGGCCACATTAAATGTCCTGGACTCATCAAAGTTCAGTCAAGGGGTTTACATTAGAGATGAAAGTAGGATCAGAAAGAAAGAAATCCAAGACATTACTCCAAGATGTATGGTGTAATGCCTGGAATGATACGCATCAGGATGTGGGAGGGGACTTAGGTTGGCCATCAGGAATCTGAAATTGGACATGGTGAGTCTAGAATGGCAGTTAAAGTGATCGGTGGGAAGTTTGAAAAGTGCGATTAAGTTGAATTCAAAGGCAAGCGCTGGTTGATGGGTATAATTAGGGAAATTGCCACATTGAGGTGCTATTTAAAACACTGAAGTTGAAAGATCACCTACTGAGACTGCAAGGAGAGGGGAGGTGTGCAGAAGGACAGCAAAGTGGGAAGGACCAGGAAGGAAGAGCCAGAAATCAAACAGATTAAAGGAGGAGGTGGTAGCCAGTGTGTCAAATGCAACTGCTTAAACAACAGGCAAAAAGCAACCCTGCCCACAACTGAATCACAGCACAGCAGAGAGCCAAACAACATTGCCCATCATAGCCATCACTTCAAGATACAGGACATCCCTGGGGGAAACTATGGATATTGCCTCAACATATAGGACACCTCTGAGGAAGACCATGGCCATCACTTTGAGTTACAGGACACTCCTGGGGAAAACTATGGCCATTGCTTTCACGTATAGGACACCCCTAGGGAAGACCATGGCCATTGTTTCTACATAGAGAATATCCTAGGAAAAGGCCATCATGACAACCCTGGGTAAGATCAGAGTCATTTCCTCTATATAGCAGATATCCCTAAGAAAGACAATGGCAATCCCAAGGAGCCAAAACATAGCAACAAAATGTTTGGTGAGAAACTTCCTAAATCACGTCATCGGATTGGCTTTGCATGTTGGATTACAAAATTCTGCACAGCAGGAAGAGACTAAGGGGAAGCACCATTGATTGACTCATCAAATAAATAAATGAGAAAATGAAGCTCCATTTTCTTTAGACATCTGAACATGTACTAAGTAATTAAGTGACCTCACCTCATTAATAAATAGTCACACTTTGAAAGGCTTAATTCTAATCCACTTGACTAAATTACAATTTTCATTTAAAAATATAATTAACAGTATAGATGTGAATTTTGAATGCATACTGATTACAAAGGAGATGGATAGTTTGCCACAATGCAGAGGGCATCAAATGTATATATAACACACACCAGTGTGGGACAGTTCTGAGTGGGTTGATAACATTTCTTAATTCAATTCATTCTATTGCAGGGTTGTTTTGTTTTGTTTTGAGACAGAGCTGTATGTAACCCAGGCTGGCCTGAGACTTGGTATGCAACCAAGGGTAGACCTGATCTCCTAATCCTGTCTCCTCCTCCTGCTGGTATTACAGGCATGAACAGCCACCAGCCATGCCTGCAGTGTGTGGTCTTGGGGACTGAACCCAGGCCTTTATGCATTCTAGGTAAGTATTTTACCAACCAAGCTATTTTCTCGGTCTCAGTTTCAGTTGTAAAGTTTTGTTTTTAATCTTGACTTTTATTGAAGATACTTCTACTCACTGATAAACTCATGGCATGCTTGTTTCTCTCAAAGGTTGCCCTGGTGCTTGATGCTAGAGAACTGTGGTGACATGAGAAAACCAAAATAAATATATTTCTTTTTAATGTGTTTTTTTGTTTGTCTTAGATTTGTTTATTTTTCTTCATGAATTTCTTGCCTGTATGTACTCATATGTACCACGTGTGTATGTTTGATGCCCAAGGAGGTCAGAAGAAGGTGTCTGATACCCTGGAAGTGGGGTTCTGTGTAGTTGTGAACTACCATATAGATGCTGGGAATCAAACCCAGGTCCTCTGTAAAAATACTAAGGCCTCTTACACTCAGATCCATCTCTCCAGCCTACAAGCAGGTTTCTTAAACCAGTAAAGAGAAACATAGGAAGAGCTGATTAGTTAAAGTTCTCTCTAGCAGATGGAACATCCCTTTTATGCAGTATGCTATTAGGGTCTTCATATTGTTTGTGGTGGACAGACATGATGTCTCTTAGGGGAGTATCTTAGGTTCTTTTTGAAGTGCTCTTTTTTCTGGGCAGTGGTGGTGTATGCCTTTAATCTCAGCACTTGGGAGGCAGAGGCAGGTGGATTTCTGAGTTCCAGGCCAGCCTGGTCTACAGAGTGAGTTCCAGGAAAGCCAGGGCTATACAGAGAAACCGTGTCTGGAAAAACAAAACAAAACAAAACAAAACAAAACAAAACAAAACAAAACAAAACAAAAGAAAACAAAGTGCTCTTTTGAAACAGTTGCTTCACAGTAAGGAAGTTCTGGAATGGTCTTCAGTTACTGATTAGGCAACAGCAAGATGACTCATGGACTAAATTCTCTGCCCAGTTTTCTTCTAAGACATATCCATGATCATAACTTTATGATATGTGTTAGCTTTCTTATGAGCTCTGTAAAACCTTTTAGTTTCAAGATATTGACCCTGATGTGTGTGTATGTGTGTGTGTGTGTGTGTGTGTGTGTGTGTGTGTGTGTGTGTGTGTAAAGGGAGATTATTTCCTAGGTACAGTTAATTTTGCAGGCCTACTGTACTGTTGTCTTCATAGGGCATCTATTACTATGAAGAAACATGACCATAACAACTCTTATAAAGGAAAACATTTAATTGGGATTTAATTGGGGCTGACTTAAAATTCAGAGGTTAAGTTCATTATAAACATGGCAGAAAGTGTGGTGCTGTGTAGGTAGCCATGGTACTAGAGAGTATCTGAGAGTTCTACTCCTGGATCTGTAGCAGCAAGAAGAGAGAATGATACTGGGAGTTACTTGAACATCTGAACCATCAAAGCCCACCTCCCGTTATCCACTTCTTCCAGCAAGGCCACACCTCCTAAAAGTGCTACTTGCTATGAGTCTATGGATACCATTTTAATTCAAACTACCACAATCAAATTTTATAGGACACTTGGTGTGTGTATGTGTATGCTGTATGTGTGTGACCTCCAATTTTGTGTGTTGACCATTCATTCAAAATTTTTAAGAATTGGCTTGAGAAAACACTTTTTCTTGGCTTAACACCCCTTCCTTGATATTTCTCATCTTTCTAATTTTGCCCTTCCCAGAATGCCTTGCAATTGTAGAGGCATATAATACAAGGCCATTTCAAACTGACTGCCTTCACTTAATAGTGTACATTTACATTTCCTTCAGTCTTTCCATGGCTCCATGGATAATTTCTTTTAACTACTAAACAGTATTGCTCTGTCTTAATGTTACCAGAGTTAATGTACCCATTCATCAACTGAAGATTATCATGGTTGATTCGACATTTTGGCTGTTGCTATGAGTAAAACTGTAGCAAACTTGAATTTCAGACCCAATAAAGGAGTTAGATTCTCTTGCAACCCACTGGGGCATTACTTGAGGTTCATTCCTGATGGGTAATTTCACTGACCCACGGTTCTCTTTGTATCTTTACAAGCATTTTGCCATTTTCTGAGTTAAATGGCTATCTCTCTCTCTCTCTCTCTCTCTCTCTCTCTCTCTCTCTCTCTCTCTGCGTGTGTGTGTGTGTCTGTGTGTGTGTGTAAGTTTAATCTGCTTTTCATTGCCAGGGTTGGGAAGTTTGCTAATAACTGAGACTGTGGGGTTTCCTCTCGTCTCCACTATCCAAGGAAGAAGTTTGAAAGACCCTAATGTGGGTTACATATTCATTTTCCACAGGCTTTGTTGAAAAGACATTTTGAAATGAGCAAACATTGTTAAGTAGATTTGGCATGAGATGTAGATATTTCGGATTGTTTTATAGTCATGGTCATTTAGGAATCTATGGGACTAAAATCCTGTAGAGACTGAAGAAAGGGCGCTGATAGCATTTTAGGTTGTGCTTCTTTATCTTCCAGGGGTGTGGCTCCTACTCACTTGGAATAAATAATCCGTATGTATGCGTGCATGTACGCGTGACAGAGGCGTTAGAGAGAGAATGAGACAGAAACACTGAGAGGCGATGAGTACGGAACTGTATAAGGAATGCATTATTGCACCTGTGAGATCCCAAATTCCACAGAAATTCAAAGGATGACGTAGGAGCACACTGATGTGCTGATTACTGACATCTTGCTTCTCATTCCAGAGAACATCTCTGTTTCCAGATCTGCGAAATGGATCAGGGACCTTTAAATGTTCTCTGACCTCAGTGGGCACAATGCCGAGCTTTACAGTAATTGAAGGAAATGGTTTGCTCCTGAATCTGACATGCTGGTGTGACTCTTTCTCAAAGCTTCTTCAATGCCTGATCCACAGAGCACATGATGTGACTGTTACTACATGTACACAGTAGGCAGCAGCCACCCGGGGTCCAGGGTTGGCCTGCTTCAGCTTGAATCTCAATCCTGGTGATGTTGTAGATTACTTTCATGAAACACCTTATGATGAACAACTTTTCCCAAGATTCTGGGTGATGGATTTCTGGAAAGTTCCAAAGGAAGAATTTCCATCAAGGCTTATCAGGCTGCTGCTTAGTAAACCATGATTGTGCCCTCTCCAAGATCCAGGGGCACACATATTGATCTGTTTTAAAGTTCTCTACTTATCAACCAATCTGTTATTACCCCCAAATTACTTTCTATAGTAATACATCTCTGTTTGAGTTTTTCTCTGGCTGAAATTACTGTGTGGTTTTGGTCTGCACTTTGGGCTACTTTGAAACAGTGTTTTACTTTCTACCCAAACTCAAATGGTTTCTATAGGGACCTACAGCTTTGTGCCCATGTTCAGATCCCCCATATGATGTCAGTGGGAGCTACCTTCTTGTGTGGTAATCTACTGGAAACTGATATATAGAGCAGGTACTGACTTTAATCTGACTGTGGCATTTCCTACAACTTTTTTAAAATGTGAACTGAACTTGGTCGATATAAACTTTCTATATTAAGGTCACAATAGCTGATACGATTGTGTAGATTCACCAATACTCACTGAAATGGGTGCTGAAAATATACTCATTAGTTGCAACTATAATAAGTCTCAACACAGGTAGATGGGGGTGAGAGTCTGTGCTTTAAAACTGAAACCAAGAATATATAGTACCACAGGCCTGGGATCCAGTCTTGTGGGAAAGAACAGGCTACAAGAAGCAAGCTCATATACCAATTCAGAAGTATGAGAGAGAGGAGAAGAGGGTTCCTCGGTAGGTTCTTATTTCTCTCTCCTGCTTTTCCCTTCTGCCTGTTTCCTCTCTGCTCAGTAAAAGTTTTATGCTCTGATAAACTCCATTTTGCATAAACTTGTCCAATTTGAGTCACTTTTCCTTGTAACCAAAATCTCTGTACTAGACAACACAGAGATAAAAGGTCACCATGGGCAGAGTGATCTGAGAAATTAGAGGGAACAGAATAAGGGGAGTTGGTTGCTCTAGGGGACAGAGAAGAGAGGCAGAAAGAGACAGCAATGAAAATGTGAAAACTGCTTGGCATGGAATATTGATGTACATGTCATCTGAGGAGACTGGCTCTCAAAGCAGGACAGTTTAGAGCAGGGACTTTGAAATCAGATGCACTTGGGTCTAAGTAGGCTCATGTCCTGAGCTCTGGTCTCTGAGGTGTAGGTAGTGGCTAAAGGTCTGAATGAATCAAGCTATTTAAAACATTAGATTATCTAACACAGCGATGGAAGTGATATTAATAATGGTGATATTGATAATGGTAGGGGTTGTTATTGGTGGCTATGATGTTGGAAAAAATGAAAACCCATTGTTTTTAAAATTTCAAATGAATAATTGGTAAAACTGACAAATTACTAACCACAATATCATCCATCAGAAAGAAAACAAATGTCTCCCAAGCATCAGGAATGGGTTTCCAAGAACATGCTGTTCCAGACGGATTCCCTGTCCCTTCCCATATTTCTATAAGACAAAGGAAATAGGGACCTGCTCTTGGTATGGTATGTGCATCTATGACTTTGGATAAAGGAACCATAAGATCTAACTTGGGCATTTTGCACAAAGAGCCTAGAGCTCTGAATGTGTAGGTCTGACCTTTAGAAAGCCTGTCTCTGTACTGACCTAAAATTTGTGTGTTTTCACTTAGTTTTGCAGTTAGGAAGCCAACCAACATTCTCCTTCCTTTGACTTCTAAGGAACTTTCTGTCTTCCTTTAGATATTTTCTCCTCTGTGACACCAACCCACTGTTTCCCACGCTGCTCTTCAAACAAAGTAATTTCTTAATGCTTCAGCTCCTTTTCTTCAGAACCTTTTTGGGCCACGACCCTTCTGAAATGTGGAACTCTTTGGAACTGGTTATACTGTTTCTGATGTTTTCATGTTTGTGCAGATTACAAAAGGACTGATCTTCAGGATGCATTAATATTTCGAGTCTTTTGATTTTAGTGCTCAGATCATATTAAAGGGGATACGTTGCAGTGCTGACTCATTTTGAACTTGAGAAGAACAAAATAGACTTTTTTGATTTTAATCTAAATGTAAACTTCTAGCTGTGCTATTATTGTTGATCAAAAAAAACAAACAAAAGAACCGTAAACTCTCAGGTTTGCCATTATCCTACTTGCTGTTGCAGTATAGCCAGGCAACATCTACATTTTGTTATCAGTAATGTCTCTCTGGACTCCATTTCCTCTTTACTTTGTGTCTGCATCATCTCATATCATGAGGCACTAGAAAATCATTGACTAGGACAGAAGCAGCTATAGAACCCTGAAGTGTGCCCAACAATCCTCTTCCATCTTGGTTGGGTATCATTTATTGTAAGTTTCAACAACAATTACTGAGAATGTTGTTTGCACACTGGTCACCTGCCATTCCTTTACATGGCAATCATGAAAGACTTTAGAGTTGTGATTCATTGTTTTGGATTCATTGTTTTTCAGAGAAACAGAATCAACAAATGTTATGGGGTTTGTCTCTGTACCATCTCCATCTATCTGAAGAGAAAGAGAGCTACGTACCTCTAGATAGTTTTCATACTGAAGGAGTCTAATATGTCCTAGGCTGGTCAGATTACTTCTGTAACTGAGGGTAACTTTGAACTTGGTCCTTCAGCTTCTACCTTCAGAGTGGCATACTCCTGTACTACCATGCCATTATATATGGTTCTGAACATTGAACTTGGGACTTTGTGCATGATAAACATGTATTCTACTGGCCATGTTACACCACTAGTATATGTTTATATCTTCTGAGAGCCATTTGTTGAAAATTGGTTCATATGAGTCGGGAGGCTTAGTAACAGAATCTGAGAGAGAAAGATCAGCTGGAGACCCAGGGAAGAGCTTCTGTTTGGCAAAAGCAAACTCTAACAGAAATCCCTCTCTCTTGGGGAAAAGTACTCAGTTCTCTCTGGGCCTCTCAGCTCACTGGATAAGCCCTCTCCTTCCATATAGTTTATGCAGAGTAATTGACTTCATTGAATGTTTGTCAGCAGTAAATGTTAGTCAAGAGGTTGCCTTCATGAGAACATTTAGAATGATGTTTTCGTAGTTGTGTGGATTGGATATTTCAGTCTTCAAAATGTATATATGTTCTCACTCTAAACCCCCAATGTGATAGTATTTAGAGGTGTGGCCTTTTGTAAGTAATTAAATTTCATAGATTTTTGTGACCTTATAAGAGGAAGAAGAGATGCTCTCTCCCCCTTCCCATTTCTCTTCCTTTGTCCTCTTTTTCTTTTCTTTCTCCTCCAATTTCCTTCTGTTTACCAAATTAGGACTCAACTAGAGTGAAGCTGTAAAGGGCCCTCGGCAGAACTGAACATACTGGAATCCTGATCTTGGGATTTCCAGCTTTAGAAACTGTGAACAATATAACACACTTGTGTTGCTTAAGCCTCCTGACCTACAAGATATTGTGCTGATTAAGATGGTGGCCCAAACAAGGTGACACATGGCTAAGGATAGGAACCTACCGTGAAGATTTGTCAAGCAGAAATGAACAGCTCACAGTCATTTCAAAGGCACTGTGGTGAGCAGGGAACAAGCTTGAACTATTTCAGGTCCAAGCTATGCATCCTGTACTATAATGGCGTTTGCTCTCAGAAAGGAGACATTTTGTATTAGTCACTAACTCTATCGTATGTTCTGATCAACAATGGGCCATATATGACATTTGTTCTGACATCATCTGAGTTATGATGGCGTGAAAAGAGTCTACCTAGTGACATCATAATACCTTCTATTAGTTGTGTGTTTGTAGTGAAGTTGGTGCAAATGGACATAGTCTTCATCTAAAGTTCAGGGGCAACCCATCCAGCTGTGCATACCGTATGACCATCACTCACTGTTATTGGAGTAACGTTACATCTGACTATCATTTTGTCAGAGTATGTGCCTTCCACCTATAAAAAGGATACTTTTAATTAGTGTGCCTGCCAGGTTGCAATGGCCGAAGCTGATGCATCTCATGGTTATCACATGTCTGTCTATTTTAATATCATGCCTGAGGAATGACATGTTGTGATAGCCCAATGTGTGGTGGACTATACCATCTAGATTTCGTAAATACAGGCTGTGATATATTACAATGATGACACCTAAGGCCACGTTTCTCAGAACTTCCTCTGTCATGCAGCAGAAAATATGCCTGTTCGTCTGCAGTGTACTCTTGAGCATCTTTTTCTTATTTGTTCAAAGTTAATATAGGCAAGTTGCAGTCTTTTAAAAGAGATAATTTTATCTTTTTATTTATTAACACATATATATTGGTGGAGGTCAGTGTTATACTCCAACACCTTGCATTCAGCACTCATTAATATAGTACAACCTTTCCCTACCCACCCTCTGCCACTATACCCTTCCTGCTTCTAGTGATCATGATTTTCCCTTTAGGACACCTCCATTTAGAGAATATGCAGTACTTGTCTCTCTATGTCTGGCTCATTTTCCTAAAAATGATGTCTTTCAGCCCTTTCTATTTTGATGCAAATGACATGGTTTCACTGAAAAAAAAATACTCCCTTATGTAGATGCACTAAAATTCTGGCCTTATCTGAGGCTTCTAATTATGCTTCTGCTTCTTGGATGATATTCATTTCCTTATCTGTAAAATGGGTATACATTGGCTTGTAAGATGGAGATCCAGATGAGGTAAGATGTGTTCCTGGCTGTACTGGTGCCCGACACTGGGGTTATATGCCAAATGGCAGCTTGGATGATGATGTACTTTTTGTCCATTTGTAGTCTGCTATTCACTGTAGACACAACCTCCCTGCATGCTCTTTGTCTCACACATTCTTCTTTTACTTGGCTAAATTGAAGATTCCATTTAGAAATGTTGGAAGAGGTAAAAAAAAAAAAAAACTGTATAAGCTGTTTCCCAAGTGTGTGTGTGTGTGTGTCTGTGTGTCTGTTTGTGTGTGTGTGTGTGTCTGTGTCTGTGAGTATGCGTGTGTGTGAGAGAGAGAGGCAGAGAGACAGGGGTGGGGGGGTGGAGAGGAAGAGAGGGATTTTCACTTGTTGAAATTCTTTGTCTGGATTAAGCAAAGACATTCACAGTTAGGGGACAGTGAGATGAGCCCAAGAGCTCCCATTGCCTGAAGCACACAGCTGGCAAGCACAATTCTAATCCATGCTGAGGTCCCTTTTGAGGCTTACGATGCAGACTGTCCTATTTTATCAAAACAGTGAGTTCTAGGGAGACACCAAACAGATGACAGCTGAACAGCCTTCCCGAACAGAGCAGAACACATGGTTACACACAATATTTGTAAATAAATTAGCAAGGATGAAGAACTCAGGACTGGCATGGAAAGAGAACAAGACTCTCTTCCCTTAATTGAACGGACTTGGCTGACAAAGGACAAAGCATGATTTACTTTCGTGGGGAAGACTTGGAACTAGGTAGCCTGTCTCTGCTTTCAATTCCATGCCTGATTAAACTTTCAAAGAGGCAATGGTTTTAGTTTGGTGGCACCCTCCAAAAAATAATTCTTAGCATAAATTAACTGCAAATGATTAGGACATAAGAAAGCATCTTGTATACTGGAGTTCTGAAAAAAAAAATTCAGTCTGGAAAAAGAAATAGCTGAGGGTGGAGGAGATGGTTCTGTAGATAAACTCCTTTCCTTTCGAGCATAAAGACCTGAGTTCGAGTGCCTGAACCCATATTTTAAAAACCCAGGTATGGTAGTGTGTGCTTTCAATCTCCATACTGAGATGGTAGGGACAGATAGATCCTTGAGTGTCTCTGGCCAGTTAGTCTAGCCTAGCCTAATCTGTGAGCTCTGGACCAGTTAGTGAAAGACTCTACCTCAAAGAATAAGGTTGACCACTGACCTCCATAAATACAAATACAATAAATACAATGTGTACTCTCTCTCTCTCTCTCTCTCTCTCTCTCCCTCTCTCCCTCTCTCCCTCTCTCCCTCTCTCCCTCTCTCCCTCTCTCTCTCTCTCTTTCACACACATATACACACACACACACATTATATACACACATTATCTGTGAATGTGATTCCTCTAGTACCAGCCATTATGAGTCTAATAGACTACGCTAGATTCATTCAATGTATTTTTCCTAATAGAGCACATTAGCATCCTTACTATCCTTCTGCTCATTCTTCCTCTTTCCTTCTCTGCCAAGGTTGTCTGACAGTCACATTGGTGACCTGTGTGCACTTGGCAGAAGGAAGCTCAGGCACAGGCCTGGTGTGGGGAAGGATACCTTCTTAGTAATTCCCCTGTGCCCTTGTTATTTTTCCTGTTTCACCTGAAATCAGGTCTGTGTACAAGAAGGAAGGGATGAGGGGAGGAAAACAGAAAAGGGAGAGTAGGCTGAGAGACAAACAGGAGGGAAGGAGGGAGGGAGAAAGGGAGGGAAGGAGGAGGAGAGATAAAAGGCAAAGACAGAAGAGGATTAGTGCTATACAGACAAGCAGGAATAAAAAGGAAGCAGTGGGAGGTCTTGATGGTGTCCTGGCTTTTTGGCTGCTGTCCACTGAGCAAGATTGATTCTATGATAACTTATCAAGGGTAGAAAGAACTTGGCGCTTTGGATGAGATTTCTGCCTCTGTCGCCTTAATCGGATCTCAGCTCTGAGGCCCTCCATTGACTCAATTCCCTCTAAGCCACAGATAATAGAATCTCCGCTTCAGGAAAAGCCTTTGAGGTTGTACAGTTCATGTTGTCGGGAGAGGAACGAAAGCCCTGTGAGAGGATGACTCGGCCAAGGTCATCCAGCCAGCTGTGGCTGCAGCTGCACCAGAAGCTATGGCCCCATCCCCCATCCCCCATCCCCCAGTGTGGAGCTGAGCACTCTTGTCACTGCTGTAGGGACAGGCTTGGCCCACTGGTCACCGTTCTCATTATCTCTGCTTTGATGTCACTTGGAGCTTTCCCGAAAATGTGATCAGACAAATGCCAGTTGGCTCGTGCATGCATTTCCTCTTCTTATGCCTTTCCAGGAGGCCGACGAAACAGGCCGTCCTATGAATTCTAAACATCCTGGCGAAGTATAAAAGTTCCCCACAATCCTCCTCCTCCACAGTGCTCCAAGGGTTCACGCTTCACTGACCCCGATCCAGTCTCTGCACCTCACAAACATTCCGTCCTGTTTTTGCATCCTCCTAAGTACCATCCCTTTTATCCAAAAAAACCGGCATAACAGTGGCAATAACTGGAATAAATTGGTTGCATACAATGCCTCAATAACGTTTATTAATTGCAAGTCACCAAGATTGATTACCTAGTGACTAGGTTCTGAACAAGCAGGGGTATTAAGAAACCACAAAGCAGCCAGTCACTGCTTCTGGGGCTGAAGGGCAGAGCTAATTGTGTTGTTCTAGGAATATCATCAGGCCTGAGTTAGGGGTCAGAGAGGGAAAGAGACCATTCTAGGTGTGTCAAGCAGGACTAGAATTAAAACGAAAGGTGAGGTGGTGCATATAAAAATCAGAGGCTGAACAGAAAGACTAGGGACATGCTCTGCTGTCATGCTAAAGTTGCATGTAGGACAGTTACTAGTAGCCAGAACAGGAAGTTCAAGAGGCTGAGCTGAGACCCACACATGCATCCACCTCTGATCTCAAGCACTGATATATCTCTCTGTGTTTCCTGTCATGGAAGCTTTTATTGGTGTCCTACAGACTGGAAACTTGTTGACAAAGAATTCTGAGAAATGTAATTCCTAAGTTTTTCTTTCTTTCTTTCTTTCTTTCTTTATTTTATGTTTATGAGTGTGAGTACACTAGAGCTGTCTTTAGATACATCAGATCCCATTACAGATGGTTGTGAGCCACCATGTCATTACTGGGACTTGAACTCATGACCTCTGAAAAAGCAGTCAGGGTTCTAACCGCTTAACCATCTCTCCTGCCCAAATTTTTGTTCTGGAGATACAAGAGATAGGACAGAAGTCAGAAGATGATGCCAAACTGGATGAAGCCCAGATCATGTTAGTGTTTTTTGTTGTACTGAGGGACCCCAGAGACAAATTACATTTGAGGACTACCATCTCTGTTCTAAGTAAATAGGAACTTTCCCCCCCATTAAAATAAAGTGAAGTATCTCCCTCTGATCATCATAGCATGCGAGGTAATAATGACTCAAAGAAAGAAAGGGTACCAAACACATCACATTCAAAACACAAAGGCACTAAGAGTTACAACCATCCTGTATCTCATGATAACGTTAGAGGTCAAGACGATTTTTCTCTAAATACTTTAGACTTCATGGGTTCTCCGTTCCTGCTTGCAGGTATTCCAGTCTGCCGTGCTCATGAATAAGTGTGTCTGTGTTCTGACACATCTTTATTTACCACAGAAGCGGGCATGTTGACCTCTGAAGAACTGTAACCTTTTGATCCCTTTGTCTAAACACAAAGCCAAATGGCAGCAAGACACAAAAACAAAAAACAAAAACAACCCCCCACCCCCCAAAAAACCTAACAAAATCACCAGCCCCCTCTTCTAAAACAGTCTTGATCTTTTAAATATGTATGTATTTCAGATATTGGATAATCGTGTCTGGAACAATATAAAGTGAGGAACTCTAAAGAAGATGAAGATACATAGTGAGCAAGAAATGTTTGCTTAGCTGTCGTAAGGGTTGGGATGGGTGATGTGTGCAGTTCTTAAACTTCGGTGAGGAAGCAAAGTCTAGTCAACTACATAGTTGCCTGCCAATTTAATATGTGTAGAAACTGGTCCATAGAATTCTTATCATAGAGTCTGAATCAAGGTATTTTCCAAAGAACAACTTTACATCCACACCCTCATTATCCAATCTTTTAATTGCAAGTGACAGAAACCCAAGGCAAACAGCCTCATGCCAGTGGGAGGATGACACAGAGATTCTGACTAATAGTACCACGGGTGTTCCTGGTTCTGTGTGAAGCTGACAGTCAGGGTGCTCTAGTGTCAAAAAAGATCAGTGTCTCCCCATTCCTTAACTTTGTGTCTGTCTTCATTCTCACTTGCTTTCCCTTGAGGGAGTACTGGGTATGATCTCTTTAAACCTGGAAAGAAGACAGCTTCTCTCCTTTCAGCTTTAGCAAAGTCCCAGCGAATTCTAGTTGCCTTAAGCCAGATCCTGTGACCACAATACAGAACAAATGGCTCAGGTGGAAGGGTTGGAAAATTCTGAGTGCTATAGTCAAACTGATCCCCCATAGATGAAATCAAAACAGTCCTGACTGTGTGAGGCTGAGAGTAGAGGAAGAAGCATAGATCCTAAAAGGGAAGTCAAAACGTTGTTCCCAAACTTTGTTAGTCAGCTTTCCATCTACTATAACAAAATTCCTGGTACAGTCAGCTTATAAAGAGAAAAGGTTCCTTTTGACTCACAGTTTTAACCAGTTGCTTTGGATCTGCAATAAGGCAGCATACAGCAAGCACACGTGGTAAAACCAAACCACTTGTCTCTTCATCCAGGGACAAAAAGCAGAAGAGAATAACTAGAGTTTCACAATCCCCTTTCAGAGATACAGCAACAATCACCTAAAGAATTCCCACTAGGCCCCGCCTCTAACAGACCCTACTTCCTCTCAATACCTCCATCCTGGGGAACCAAACCTATAACACATGGCAAAGAAGGTCTAAACAATAGCACAGAGAAATACAGGCTAGGCAGATAATGCTCGCAAGTGTGCTAGTTGGTCTTTCTTTCACTGAGTTCCAGGTTACTGCCCATATGCTTAAGTACAGGTGCCAGAAGACAGTAGACTATATCGTGGATGCTCAGCCAAGCATCTTAATGGCGCTCTAAGTAGTGGTACTACCTCAGCCATAGGCATACCACTGGAGCGAGATCAGTAAATAAGGCTGGGCAACCAAATGGAGCTTAATTAATTGGGGGTGAGTAGAACATACTTTCCTGAGGTATTTCTCAGTGTAGTTTGTTGAATGAGATGCAGGGCGTCCTTTCTTAAGCCAGTGTCCTGTGATCATGTGTTTTTCTTCTCTTTCTTTTTAGTTTTCATGGCAACAGTTAATCTCTCTCTCTCTCTCTCTCTCTCTCTCTCTCTCACACACACACACACACACACACACACACACACACACATGGTGCATGGGTTTAGAAATAGACAGAGAGAGTCTATTGCATCCTTTCTCAGAGGCAGTGGCACCTGACTTTCCTTTTAGCGTACTCACTGAAGTAGGTGAAGACTTTGAAGCTTTTAATAGCAAAGAGCCCATAGATTTAATTTCATCAATGTTGTAAAGTTACCGGTTCCCCTACCCTATCAACTGTGGCTATGTAATTTATGCCTGGCCACAAGGACCACGGTGCGTGTAGGCAGTGACCTTTTAGATTACGGCCTAAACCTTCATTAAGAAGAGCATCCAAAATGACAGCCATGCCTCTAAGGAAACCCAGCATTCCTCACTGGTAGCCCAAGCAGTGAAAATTGACTTGGCGTGGGATTCTCCTCTCCCAGGCCCCCATGCTGGGAGCCAGGGGCACAAGACAGTGTGTTGGCAGATTCCAATCACTTAGGAGCTTTCCTTTCTGACTCTGCTTTGTAAGAATGCATCTAGTTAAATCTACAGGGTCATTGCCTGTGGCTTTCAAAACACGAGGTCTTATGAAGGAATTCGGACCTGGAATCCAAGGTTCAGAGCCCAGACCTTCAAACAGATTAATCGCCATGGGAAGCAACAGAAGAGCTTCCCAACTTTAGCTTCATCCTGTGCCCTAGCAACCATGGGCCCCTATTCAACAGACCCAGGTCTGCAGTATAGTCTGTTGGACAGAACGCTAGGCAGGGAGCCAAAGAACTGGGACAGGCTCATTTCAGTCTTGCCACTGGCTCCCCGTGTTCCCCCTTGAGCAGGTTCTTAACTGTTCTGTCTGCATTTGCAGCTTATTAAGTTAAGAGGAGGACAATAATACACCAAGACACATAATTCCAGGGTGGAGAGAGTAAAGGGACAGGTGGAAGTGTGCTTTGTGAACAGGCAGGAAGGAGTGGGGTGTCTAGGAGGCAAGTAAATCATTTGCAATGGAGAAAAATATCTTGTTTTGTCTGGCAAATAAAATAAGTGACTATTTACTGCTATCACATTTGCTCTCTTATGAGATGAGAGAAATAAAAGGAATTTTTAAAAAAGGGAAATAAAAGGAATGTTTTAAAAAGGGAAATAAAAGGCAGAGAGATAAATAGAACCGAGAAACAAATTAAGAACTGATTGTATGACTGGTGAGTTCAGTACAATGACCCATAAAATATTCCAGAGATATATATTTAAAACTTTAGATTTTCCAATTTAAAAATCATATCCCCCATGGGTCTTCTATGAGAAGTGTTAAACAAAGGGTCTGTCAAATCAGCAAAATAACAAATTTTAGACAGTAGTCAGAAAGCAGCTTTAATGAGCAGGTTGACTGTCCTGTGTGTAAGATGAGGAACCTGTAAAGATGTGTGTGGTTTGGTAATGATACCTAGCATTTATTAAATGCTTTTGGTATGGGCTTTCCTTTCTGTTTATGAATCACCATTTTTTTTCCTGACAATAGCTGCAGAAATTGTAATGTTTTTGAAGCTCCGTGTTTTACAGTCTGGGAAGTGGATGTTCATGTATAATGGTTAAATAGGCTACCCTGGGCATGGTGAGATATAGTTTAAACCCAAGAAGTTGGTTGATTCTAAATGAAGTACTAGCCTCTTTCATTTCTGCCTAGGATTTACTCTGCCCAGCCAGTGCTATCACAAGAGACCAGAATGCCTAGAACTGAAACCACAAAGAGATGTCACCTACAAAGAACCTACCTAGAATGTCACTCACAAAGAGATGCTAAGCCTAGACAGGATCCTCAGACTGTAAAACAAGGACACTCTGTGCATTCATATTTGAGTTTCAGATAAACAACGATAGCTTACGGTAAGTGTCACCATTGAATAATTTGGGAAACCCTGTTAGTGATTTGAAAATGTATCTGGTTGACCTGCATTTCGTCTTACAACTTACAACCTTCTTCCTGGGATTCGTGGTCACTGGAAGACAGAATTCTTTCCATAAATCTTAGCCAATTCACATCATAAAGAACAAGACCCACACAGTGAATTCCTCCTTATAACCCATCATCCAGTTTCTGCCTTCCAGCTAAACTGATGTTAAAGGTATTTACTTGTCCAAGATGGATGAAATCTAAATGCCTTAAACTTTTACTATAGACTTGGGTGACTGAATATCAGAGAGACATGAGTGCCAGGTAGAGAGGCGACACCTATGTATGAATGGGTTGTTATATTTTGGGAGGAATTCAGAAGCAACTTCTGCTCAAATAGCAATAAGAACAGTAACTCTGTGCTCTCCAGCTGCTTGGAACTCAAACACACACACACACACACACACACACACACACACACACACACAGAGGGAGGGGGGAGGGAGGGAGGGAAAGAGAGAGAGAGAAACATATATACACACATACATACACGAACACACACAGACAGAGACAGAAAAAGAAACAGACAGACAGACAGACAGACAGATGGACAGACATAGGATTCAAAATCATTTTTGAAGCCCCATCCTTACTCACCTACATTTCCACCTATAGTATCTATCTACCCCTTCCCCTTAGAGGTTAACGCTGTTAACATGTTTTAGAACAGCAACTCCTCAGAAGATAAAACAGAATTTAACTTCAAGTCTTAAATGCCATTGAATTAGGCACATGAAGGTTTTAATATTGCTTATGCAGATTACCAACAATTCTCCTATGTCTTCCTTATGGCTATGGCCATGGGTAAACCACTGACGATGCCCATAAATTGAGAGTTGTGCATCACATTACCTTTCTCTGGGTATTGGAAGGGTAAATGGTGTGAACACCAGCATGTAGCAGGATGTGCAAGGACCTGACTTTCAAGAACAGTGAGATTTATAATGACCTAGAAGCAGATATAAAAACATCCATCCTCTATGAGTATGATGTACTTTGATCATAAGCATCTCTTAGACCAAAGAAACCAGTAAAACACCTGCTGGTTCTTAAGCTTGAACTTCCATTTGACTGCCTTGGTATAAGCTGGATTTTAAATTCAGAAGATTTTTCCTTTCATCAGAGCGCCACTTCCTGAGTAGACCCACGGTTGAAATTGCTAACTTGTTCAGCGGAAGAAGTGTTGTACAGAGTTGTAAGACGTGATGCTGACAAGCAATAGGTTCATGTTCTTTGTTTGTTTTGTTTTGTTTTTGTATCAGTGAATTAAATAAGTAGGCACAGGACTTTAAAACTTGGCAGTGTGAATAGGTGTGGGGAGACTTATGAAATGTATCTTCAACATCCTTTTGTCTAGGCTCAAAACTCAACCTCTGATATTTAAATGGTCCATGGCATACTTAAAGAGGGTGTCTTCTACCATGAAAAGTGACATTTGGCCCAGAGAGAAAATATGTCTCAGATTACTTTCCTGTTGCTAACCTCGCAAAAGCCTGCTGGCGAGCCATGGTAGACGTGCTCAGATATGGGCTTACAAATGCTAAAGCCAGTTATGGATTTCAATCTGGCCAGTGACAATTTATCTTCTTGTTCCTTTCATCCTCACCCAAGCCATTAGGTAATCAAGTTTAGACTATTCGCATATGCATTTTCAATATTTATCTTCAGGCCATTTAAACCAAGGTGCATTTCCGTGATTAAAAGCAGCTCAATAAGGAGAGTTATGAAAAACGACTATAAAAGAAGAAAATTGGAGAGATAAGCTAAATAAACGAAACCAATTAGAAAACAGGCTTCACAAAGAGATGAAAATACATGTAATTTTGTGGAAGAAATAGATAATGTTAGTTAAAGGTTTATAAAGTGCTTGGGGGGAAATGAGAGTCAGCCATTTAAATGTGAGGCAGAGACGAGCTGGCAATCAGTGGAGCTGATGGAGTGGGGGAATAAATTATCCCAGATTCAAGGCTTTAAATGGGGTTTCAATAGTGTTTTGAGACAGAATGTCAGAAGACCAGCATTGGTGAATTACAGAGATCAAGAGGAGAGGTGATGAATAAGCCCGAGGAGTCCGCGCAAGGGAAAGGGCGAGAAGGGTTTCTACGAGATGGAAGTGGGTTTGAGCGTTAATGAGCAGCTTATTGCGACTGCAATATGAATATTCAGCAGGAATACAAGATTGTCAGATGAAGGAGTTAAGAAATGAGAGGAACCAAACAGGAAGCAGAAAAGAGAGCAGACAGAAAGTGACGTGTGGGCTTTGTTTTTAATTTCTTTTTAAATATTAACAGTCCTGATTACAAATTGAGGAGATAGGACAGTAAAAACAGTAATGAAAGAAGGTAGTGTGAAGGAAGAGGAAGTTACAATGCCTTGCTGAAAAACAACAACCAAAATTAAATTATATTTAGTAATTCTTAGTCTTCCAGGAAGAGGTTGCAAATTCTCACATAACATACCCCTTTCTTTCTCTCTCTCTCTCTCTCTTCTCTCTCTCTCTCTCTCTCTCTCTCTCTCTCTCTCTCTCTCTCTCTCTCTCTTCTCTCTCTCTCTCTCTCTCCCT
>NW_021605377.1:2999321-3150187 GCF_004785775.1 Grammomys surdaster | reverse complement strand
TCTCTCTCTCTCTCTCCCTCCCTCCCTCTTTCTTTCTTTCTTTCTTTCTTTCTTTCTTTCTTTCTTTCTTTCTTTCTTTCTTTCTTTCTTTTAAATGTATTCAAGTACCATAAACTGGGATAATTTGTAGGATTTTCTTTTATCATTTATAACCATGCCTATGTTAGATCAATTTTTCTCACTGTTATCATGTATATGGCTTTCATCTCTCTCGCACAATGTCTCAAGGCCAAGGGGCTGGCTAGTTTCTGTCCATCATTCCCACTGGAGTAAAAACACCTGTCCTCAGTGGCTTTGCCTGTTTTATTATTATGCGAGCCAATTGGAGATGCAAAATAGGGTCCTACGTTAAGCGTGGGAGACCCAGGTGTAGAGTGAAAGTTAAATTCAGAAATAAGCACTCTGAGTAGGAGACTAGGACAATATTAAGCAATAAGAACCAATTCAAGCAAATGTCTGACTGCTGGGGAGGTCAGGTTGACCACGAGGGAAGAAAGACATTTCAAGTTGAAAATTGACCGTTAGCTCCTGCCTCATTTCGCCTGACAAGGGCTATCTACATACTTAACACAAATGGATGCTTTTCTTCTTCTTGAGCAGGCAAACCCCTTACATAATTTTTCTAAAAGGGGTTGTCTTCTTGCAGTGATAGCTATGGAGTGCTTTCTGCCTTGTTAAGATGAATCCTTTTAGGCTGCCTGTGATCTTGAATTTGACCTGACTCCTCCCAGGAATTTTCCAAGGCAATGCAGAGTCTACCACTATGGAGCTAAGATGAATTAAACACTTGAGGGAAGCTGAGAAGTTCATCTGGTAGACCTATCGGTTAAGACATCTACTCTCATGCTTTGTTTTATTTATTTATTTATTTATTTATTTATTTATTTATTGCGTGAAAGTTGAGCTGCTCTTCAATGGCAATCACAACTGACAGACACAAATTAGATGATGACACTTCATGCAGACATTCCTGTGATTAAGAATTGAATCCCATGGATTGCAGGTGCATTTGCTCTTCTGACATAGGTTCCCTGATAGACTCATTGGCAGAATGCAGAGATTGTTTTCCTCTCTCACTGAATGACCACTGGAATCAGGTCCCTCCTATTAGGCCTTGATAAAGCCACCTTCCTCCTCTGAAGCCATTCCCAAACTGCTGCATGATCCCAGGTCTTTGTTTGTGGTCTTCTACTGCAAAACAAATGGCGGCTTTATCTATGAAGCAGTAATCTGTGTTACTGAGCCCTGATCATTCTTTTTAACAACAGCAAGATGGATCTCTTCCTAGCCAAAGTGCTAATGTGGCACTTCCTGGAATCAGAGAGCCCATTGCAAAGAGACAGAGATGGCCTTGTGCACTTCAAAACTCTAAAAATTACTTTCAGTGACTTCCAACGTGATTGAGGCCCCGATCCCATCAGATGGGAAGCACTTATTTCAGTGGAAAACAAGTGAGGAGTGAGTTTATAAGCATGAGCTCTTCGGGGCAGGGGAAGAAATAGCGAAAGAAAGCAAGCACATTTCATGGTGCCTGGTTAAGGCTTTGGATCCTGGGGAAGGGATTTGAACGGTCTAGTGCCTCCTATAAATTGAAATTCTGTCTGGATTTGCTTGAGTCTGGGTTTGAAAAAGGTTGGAGTATTTGCTTCCTTACCACCTTTTCTTCCTCTCCCTCTTCCTTCTTATCTCTTCCTGCTGGCATTGCAAATCCCCTCACAAAACTGTATTTCAGATTATAAGAGAAGCCGGCCTTGTGAGCCTATTCAGAGTTCCCTGTTCTCTTTCTCTTCCACATGTCCTTTCTTCATTTCTTTCTCAAGTTTCACTAGTGGCAGAGTTAGTGGTGGGAATTTCAAGTAAAGGATGCTGCTGGACCTGCAGCATGAAACAGAGATATCCACTGTTGCTGTGGATGATGTCACATCTTAGACCTCCTGAGAAGGAAATCAGACAGCCATCATTCACAGTGAGGTGGATGACCAGGAACTGTTAAGAGAGATGCTTTTCCCTGTGGGATAGAGCAGCTAAGGGGGCCTGGGAAAGCTCTGCTAGAGCTCTTGATGTTCCTAGCAGAGCATCAGGATCACCTGGACGTTGAAGAAGATGAAGTGTTGATTGATGATGAATTGATCAATGAATGAATGAGGGAGAGGAGGAGAAAGAGGTGGAACTGAGGTGTTGTCTCTGTCTGGGTAAGCAAATCAACATCTGAGTGCATAGAATCACACGGCTGATCTGAGAACTCAACTACTTAGGAGGGTAAAGCATTGGTACAGTCTGAACACATTGAGGGCTTGGGTATCGTGTGTGTGTGCGTGTGTGTGTGTGTCTATGACTGTGTGTGTTTGTGTGTGTATATGTGTGTGTATGTTCCTCTCTATATTGTTCTATCAGTGCATAGACTGTATATTTTTATAATTTATAAAAATAAATTTTAATTAAAACAATTACAACACTTTCCCCCTTTCCTCTCTTCAGCCCCTCCAGCTGTACAATTGTTAGCCATGTTGTCTTTGCTCATTATTATTACATATATATATATGTATATGTGTGTATATATAATATACATTACACACACTCATGTATATATGTTTGTGTATGCATATGTACATATATATACATATATACACATATACACATGCACACTCTGGGGAGTGACCACTGCAGATTCTCATGTGGTAGGTATTGTTGGAATCAATGAAGGTGACTGAGGCTGTAGAAAGATTTTAAGTAAAACAGAAAAACAGTGAGATCTATACTTTATAGGATAACCATGGGTCTAGTATGGGGTGCAGCTTAATAGCTTTTGAGTATAGACTACAGAAGCAGGGGTCAAGAACCTCAGTTTAAGAGGGAAGAAAAAAGAAAGTCAGTCCACAATGTTTTGTTTTGAAAGGTTTGTGTACCATGATGTATATTTTAGAATGCCGTGGACAGAAAAGCTTTACAAAAACATTTAAGGAACATTGGATTGGAGAAGTTTATAGAAGATACAAAAAGACAAGCTACATCCACACTCAAGGCAGAAAATATTGAAGGCTTGGCCTTGGCAACTGTTTTGTGCTTAGCCACTACACTGAGCTAATTCTCTACTTAATCATTTAAATTCCTATGTTGTATTTTGCAAGGCAGTGGATAAGGGAAGGGATTGGTAATGTGGAAGTGTCTGTGTAAAGCCAGAGACTCCCCATTACTACAAAGCCAGCCAGGATCCATCCTCATCTTTATTAACCTTGTTCGTTTCAGAAGAAGAAAAAAAATCAGACATATACTCCCTCAGTATCTGAGTCCTACTTTAATACTGGAATGGCTGAACTCATAGATATTTCAGAGAAAGAAAAATGGCTGTCCTGGAAAACTGGAGGTTGAGTGGGTTGTTTTGTGGGTGCTGCAGCAAATTGCAACAC
Organism: Grammomys surdaster; assembly: GCF_004785775.1. Lineage (NCBI taxonomy): Eukaryota > Metazoa > Chordata > Mammalia > Rodentia > Muridae > Grammomys > Grammomys surdaster. The sequence goes on along the minus strand of NW_021605377.1, from coordinate 3,146,780 downwards.
ACTGGTAGTGGTATGGAACAAGAAGAGTTTCTTCTACTGTAATACCCAAGGCTAGAATTCGGAAGTTAAAGTGTTGACGGAGCCATATTCTTTCCAAAGGATGGAGGACAATCCATCCTTCCTCTTGAACCTTCTAATGGCTGGTGACATTCTCTGGTTGGTGTCTGCTTAACTCCAGTCACCATCTCTTCCTGTCGACTTCCTTCTCTATGTTTATCAGTTCCTCGGTGTGTCTTTTGAAAAGGTCCTTGTCATTAGATGTGGCGAATCCACTCACACTTCAGAATGGTTTTCTCTTCTCAAGATCCTTTTAAATTAATGATATCTGAGATTCTTATTCCCACTGACTCACACTCAAAAATTTTGTGGATCAGGACATGGGCATGTCTTCTACAATGGCCACTACTTGACCCTCTACTGAATGGAAGAGTTTTCGTATCAGATTCACGTATAACACTTTATCAGAAGGTCTGACATACCTAGAATCTGCTAGGTAAGTGTTCTCAAAGGTCCATGTGATAAATGGTTGAGCTACAGCCTGTGTGCTATTGAGAGGAGGTAGAACCCTTAAGAGGTGGGGTCTCATTGGTGTTGGTGGGAAATCCTTAAGTAACAGAAGGTGTGCTCTTAAAGGGAGGGTCATGGGACCCCAGCTCTTTCTTTTCAGTGATGAGAAGAGCTTTCCCTCCATTGTGCATTCCCTTTGCAATGTAAACCCTGCCTCATGAAAAGCAGTGTAACCAACCAAACAGCGCTGCCACCTTCAATGGTGAGTCATACGTTGATTAGCTGGGTCATGTGTTATCATAACCAGAAGCTGATTTCCAATAGTCAAGCTCACATAGGAGGGTTTATCCATGCATAAGATTGAGCTTCAGTACTAAAATAGCCTGGCAAATAGCAAAGGATGAAGCACAGGCTCAGAATGGATATTTTATTCTTTGTTACTATGAAAACTTATGTATATATATACTAATATGCATATAGTAATGTATACTCATATATATATATACAAGTGTACATATAATATACAATATACACAAATATATGCATATATAGTACACACACAAATATATATATATTTTCCCCACCATGGCACTGTTCTTGGAAAGTAACACTACTTGAGTTGCTTCTTTTATCACTCTGACAAAGTACCAGATAGAAGTCACTTAAGGGAGGAAGGATGGATGGTTTTTTTTGGCTTTAAGAAGGCATCGTGTTGGGGAAACCATGGCAGCAAGAGAATGTGATGGCCCCTTGCTCACATCTTAATAGACTAAGAAGCAGAGAGGGAGTGTAAGTAGATATAGGACCCATATGTAATGTATAAGATCTACTTCCAGCAACCCACGCCCTCTAGCTAGGTCCCATATCCTAAAGGTTCATCAAATTCCCCAAACAACAATAGCTGGGAACCCAGAATACAAATAGGTGAGTCAGTGGAGGGCATGTTACAAATTAACAAATGCCTAATTAAACAAAATAAGGAAAGGCTTCCTGAGACAGGTCCACGTATGCATGCAATTTCGAACAATTACCTAATCTCAGGGCCTCAAAATTTTTTCTGTGAAATAAGTCAAACAGAATGGCTTGAAGTTTCCTTCCACTGTTGAGTTTATTTCCCCCTGTAGGAATTATCCAGCAGGTGTCTAGTGTCGTGCCTTGCTCGCATTATAACAAGATAGCTTGCAGGCGTCATTGGAGGCCTACCCCAGAGCATCGTGTTTCTCTTCCAGTAAATGGGCCTCTGGAGAGCCCCTCAGCTGAAGCTACCTCCTTAAGCAAATTAAAAGTTTTATTGCCGAAATATAACTTGATAACGTACATGCATTGTCATTAGAACTTAACAAGAAAGAATATTTAATTCGAGACACTAACAGAAGAGCAGGCAGAATTGTGGACGTTTGGTAATTGCACTTTGTCCAGGTCTCTGAAAGGAGCTGCTGTGCAGCCTCTCCCTTTAAATGGAATCTCTAGAGGACATGCCTTGTCACCAGCTCCCCTACTTTTCCTTCTACTTCAGAGCTGGGGGCCTGGGACTTCACTTGGGCCTGGGGTTCAAAAAAATCCTCCAGTGCCTCCAAAGCTTTGGCCTGGTTGAGATGTGGCTCTGTTCTCTTCCCTTCCCGTTGGACGCCCCTGGCATTGTATCCACTCTAGGACTCTGGGATTCAAATAGCCCTGCAGCCAAGATCTGCTCTGGTGCTAAATGGCCTCTAGCAGTGTGAGGGTTTGTGCCTTTGAAGCCTAGCACCTCTGGGCTTGTGGCTTCAGTTCTGAAAACCCTCGTGTGGCCTGTTCCCCTCAGCACCAATCCTTCAATTAATTGCTTGTCCTAACTCCTGGCGAAGACTATTCCTTGGGGCTGGCTTGTCATCAGGGGTCTAGCCTTTGACTTTTACTTTTTTCCCAATGAGGAAGAGGGAAACAAAAGTCCAGCTAGTTTTTCAGGTGCTCAGCTTAAGTTCTGCCCCAACTCTTGGGTGCCTGTCTCTCAGGCAGCTCAGAGGCCGCCTCAGAAATGGAAAACCCAGCATTCCCAGGGCACTCGGCCCTCATAAATATGGATGGGCATCCTGAAGTTACCATCTCTGCTCTCAGATCTAGCAGTTTAAGAACAACTTCAATCCACTTTCTTCAAGTAATGAAAGCTGTCATTTATTTTTTAAAAATTCCTTTCTTGAAAGAGCTCCTGTTTGTGGAAGGAGCTAAGGAGTGCAACATAGAAAGATCTCCAATAACCAGATGATTTCATAACCAGATGAATGGCTTGGCGTAGGCCTGTATCCATAGTAATAGTCTTTAACACCATGGGATGAACTCCTCTAGAGAATGAGGTACAGGTTCAAGACAGTCTACACATTAACCTTCCCTGGTTACATTCCAGGAATGATCTATTTTCCAGGAAATAAGTGTGCTTCTATTATAAAAATCTCACACTACATGTGACTGTTTGACCACATCAAGCACTAATTTTATGTCACTCTTTAGCCAGATCAATATTTTCAAATAACATACGATGTTTAGGGATGGTAACAGACATTAATAATGCCAGCCTCTCCAGACATATAGGCAAAAAACATTGGAGTTCAAGGCCAGCCTTTGATAACCTAGCTGTACTGTTTCTTAAAATACCGAATGAATGAATCACATATTGAGTTGTCCTTACCCTCCAAGACCTCCAAGATACTATCTTTACTTCAGTATTTGTATATACTTTTACTCCGCTCCAGAAATGCTTACTGCATCTAACTGCTCCTGTTCTCAGGGGCCTGTCATGGCACATGGAATATTACAATAAATCGGGGTGTGTGATTTCATTGCTCCCTAAATAATAAACTCCCTCAGTTCTGAGACTCACAGACTCTTGTCCACATGCCCACCATGCCTGGACCACAGACAACACCACAGAGTACAGGACTAGTCAAAGCTCTGTTTCTCATTCCCTCTCTTTTCTTCCTGGCATATGCCTACTTTGATCCTCTAGTGTCTACATGGGCCTTTGCGCTGTGCTTTAGTTCTGGGCCTGCACTTTCCTTAGAGAACTGATGTCAGCACAGATTAGATAGAAAACTGGGCCAAATGGCCAGTGGTTAAGCCTCCAGAGCAAGCTGTAAACAGCCAGCGAGGGAAGAGTTGTTGAGTTCATCATCTCTCTTCCACGGTAAGAGCAGCAGGCAAACTTTTCCTCCCAGAAGCCACAGATCCTCTCTACATCACAAGGATTGTTCAGTTGGTGAATTTTAGACCCCACGGGTAGAGACTGTTGAGGTCTCTATAAGCAAGCAGCCAGTTAAATGGGAATCTGCAAGGCAAAAATAAAAGCTACAGAAGGAGCCTGCAAGCTTTATACTGAGGTTCTCTTACCTCTCTTTACTAAAATACTACATTAAAGGAGCTTCTTAGTGTTGACAAATAACTGGAATATTATCATGTCTTCAGCTATCATTTTTCATCTTCCTCTAATAGAGATAATGAGGGTTTTTTTTTAACTCAAAATAGAGCATGGACAGGTGCTAAGAATTCAATGTCTTTGTTTTTAGACTTTTGAGAAATGGCTCAACTCTTGCAACTATTTTGTTTCTTTCTACTCTTAAATATTTAATTTTTATTATTTTAAATGATATGTATGTGTCTCTGTATAGATATGTAATCATGACTGCCAGTGCCTATGGAGGTCAGAGGCGTGAGATCCCTGGGAGCTGGATTTGCAGGCAGTTGTGAGCCACTGGACATGGATACAGAGAATGGAAATCAGGTCTTCTGCAAGAGTAATATGTGTTCTCAGCTGCAGAGCCATCTCTCTGGACCTCATTTATGTTTTGTGAGACGCTAGTTTTTTTTTTAAGTGACAGGAATATGTAATGTAAAAAATGAAAGTGATATTGACTGTTCTGTCAAAACTTTGGGTTTTTTCCCAATTTAATTGATGCCTAGAACTTTGTAAGTAAATAGTTATGGTTCATGAACAGATTTTTTTAGAAATTACATTTTTATTTTTTCTCTGAGAATTTCATAAAATATATTTGGATTATTTTCTTTCCTTTGCTCCAACTCTTCCTGTATCTCTATCAATCTCCCACTGAACTTTATGTTCTTTCTGTAAACAAAAGAAACAAATTTTGTGTTGGCCTGTTACTCTTGGGCATCAGGCTTGGACTGAATTATGATTGTTTTACCCAGTGTCATACCTTTGGAGAACACCGATTTTCCCTTTTCCAGCAGATACCAATTGTGAATAGCTTCCTGGATAGGACAGAGACTTCAAACCCACATTTCTCTCCTCTGTGCTGAGCTTTTATCTGACTTGAGCTTGTGCAGTGCAAGTCATGTGCATACTACTAGCCTCTATGAATTCACATGTGTATCTGTCCTGTTGTGTCTGAAAAAAATGTGGTTTCCTTTTATTTCTTCACCACCTCTGGCTCTTAAAATCTCTCCATCTTCTCTTCTGCATCCATTCTTGAATCTTGATAGGAGTGGTATGATAAAAACATCCCATGTAGGGATAAACATTTTGAAGTCGCCTAATCTCTACATCATTGAGTTGTGGGTCCCTGTGTTAATTAGAATCTACTGCAAAAGAATCTTCTCTGCTGAGAGTTGAGTGATACAATAACCAATACAGCATTGGGGATCATGTTACGGCTTTGCAGAATAATAGGGATATGTTTTCCTCTAAAGTCTAGGGCCAATCTTATCTCAGGTTCTTGGCCTCATTAGTAGAATCAGGTATAGATTTAGTTTTCATTTAAATATACTAGAATTCTGGTCTATAGATAGAAAACCCAAGTTTGGGCCCTGAACTTGTTAACTGAAAGACAGACAGACAGACAGACAGACAGGCATGTGTGTGCAGGCACACATACACACACACACACACACACACAGAGAGAGAGAGAGAGAGAGAGAGAGAGAGAGAGAGAGAGAGAGAGAGAGAGAGAGAGAAGTCTTGAGCATGCAGTAGAGGAGAAGTGAGCCATAGCTAGGTTGGGACTCCCTCTGCCTTCTCTCCTCAAATCTGCCTTTCTGCTATAAGTCTATTCCAGCTCCTAACAGTGAGTCCCAATACCAAGGACATGTTTAGAATCTACCCTTTTCAGAAGGAAGCTGGAGTCAGAGCAGTCACAGTGGCTTGCTGTTGTGTTCTTTCTTGGTTGTTGGTTTTTTGTTTCTTTGTTTTTTGTTTTTTTTTTTTTTGGAGTGATGAACTATACAGCATGATGCTACCCCCAGTCTGATAAACTCATCCTTGAAATTAAAGGAAGCTGGAGAATCTCAGAACACCTCTCTGGTTCTGAAACTCAATAGCCAGCTATGTACCTTATGGAAAATAAATTTATTAAGGAGTTGCTCGCAATGCCAAGAGGCAAGGCACGGTTAGCTTTTCTCCTTTCATTGGTGGTTTTGTGCCTTGTTCCTTTCTTATCCTCCTTGAATCTTTAGGAGCTCTGTAAGATCATTTGTTCATTCACCATTTAGCCTACACACAGTGCATACACGATAACATTCTCTGTTGAGATACTGGGTTACACAGTAAAATTTCTTTCTCTACTGTGGTACTTGCTCAGAGATGCAGTCACACAAATGTAAATTTATCAACATGCAAAGGCTATGGAAAGGTGGCTGCTCTCCATCTAATAGAAGAGGTGGGCATGTATGAATGGCCATGAGGTTGACTATTGACCCTCCATTCTTCCTGCCTCCTACCTCACCCAACACCCAATGCACAGGTTTTCGTGCATGTACATGTGCACACACAAATATGTGCCTTAGAACTTAACACACATAAAGGTTCGCCACGTGGGAAGAATTTTAATTTCAAAATATTTAAATAATAGAGGCATCAGACTACTTTCTTAAGTGGTGTATAGGTATAAAGGGAGATAAGATTAGTTCATAAGTATCTACATGGTAAAGGGAATTGAGATCTATACATAAATAAGATGTAAAAAATGGTTGTTGAAGTTCTAAGGAGAGAGCTCTGCCAACACTGGACATCAAATCAAGGACTTGATCTAGTCAAAGGCCTCATAAAGAGTACTGGGCAACCCAGGGCTACATAGCAAGACTGTCTCAAAAACTCAAAAACAACAAAGCCATCCCCAAAATAAATTGAAGACCAATTTGGTAGCTTTAATTTATTGATTTTCATAGTGAAATTTCACAGTTGTACTAAAGTCAGTCTCTACTTCCCATTACAAAACAAGACATTTTCAGTTTAACTCTGGTTTAAGTATTCGGCATACACTAGTAGTTCTGGCAAAGGAAAACCTTAACTGACTTCCCAAATCGCTTGGACATTTCTACTTGTTTTCTGTACATAGTGGGAGCCTAGTGTGTTTGTTCCCTAACCTGGTATAGTTCAGTGACCCATTATATAAAATAGATAATGGCACATGGAACTAAGGGAACAAGAGAAGACAAGTTGCTATTGTTTCAGAAATTAGCTTGTTTTTGAGAGAATTTTAAAATTAACAGAGGAACTTTTCTGAGTGGAACCACGTTTACAGAAAAAGCTTTGACTTTTTTTACATTAAAATTTGATTAAATGTATTCTTTTTATGCTATCCTGTATAACTTGATATTCAAATTTAATTTCACACAATACATATCATGCAATGCTTCCCATATCCAGGGTCCATCCAGACTGTTAAGTCCTTTGGTTCATCTGCAGATTTGGTCAGAACCATGAATCAACATGGCAGATGTCAATTGCTCTTGGGTCTTAATTTGGATTATTTTGAGGCAAATGCTGATTGTCAAGTTTACATTCTGGCTTCCAGAAGACCGGAACTTCTGAGAGGCTGACACCAAAATTTTAGTTAGAGAGGGAGAGAGAGTCCTGGGGGGACCTGCTGGATCTTTCCTCTCATTTTTTTATTTGTCCTTTGGACCATCCCTTACACATCCACTTTCCCCCTGCAGATTAACTTCAAAGCTTGATCCTCTCTCCACATTTTCTGACAGTACATATCTTTTATCTGGTTCACAAAACCTTTGTAAGTTGGGGTATTCCTCAACTATGTTATAACTTAGTACCTCATTTATAATTGTTAATATCCCTTTGCACCTTTTTCAAGAAAGAATATCCAAATATCTCAGCCAAGGATTATACGATTCACCCAGCAAGAAGCATGTACTGTACTTAGATACCATGTGCTGTTAGGACGTGGTCCAAAACGAAATACACCATAAAGACAAAGGGTTGATGTGCTTAATAAAACTACTGTAGAGTTGAAATTTTTTGAAAGGATTTTCTGTCTTATATAAATCGAGACAGATTTCATGTCACTAGAACCTTGGTAGTTGGTTTTATTTACTGATACCAATCCCGATATTTTTCTATTCTATATTTGATGATTTATGTATCAGCAAACACAGTACCCATACCTCCTCTGTATTGTAGGGCTCATAAGCTCCAGCTTCTGCCTAGTGCCTCTGTGTATTTCTACTCCTAGTGCAGAGCCAGACACATGAAAATGTTCAATAAGTATTTATCAAAATAGACCAGAGCAAGCTCCGTAATACCTCGGATGTTCTTTAGTTAAGCAATGCACGTGTAAGTCCTATTTTAGGTAATGGCCTATCCCAATGAGTGTATCTAGTAGCTAAAATTCTAAGCATCTAATAATGTAGCCAATATCTTTGGTCATTAGAGAAAATAAAGGCTGGTGTTTATGGAGTTGGCGTGGTTCATTTTATAAACCAATTCTGAGTTTAGTCAAGCCAGGGAAGAAAAATGCAGTCATTGGTTCTAAGAGAGGCTATACATTCACACATAAGGGAGGCAAATTTCTGACACTGTTTCTTTCCAGTTGAGCAAATTCTACCCACCTACTTGGACAGTCATTTGTCTTCTCTCCATTTAAGTTTTTACTAATCCATGTGGGATGATGATGATGATGATGATGATAATGTCATCTAGCTCACAGGCTATTATCAAGCTTTTTAAGAGGATATAATATATATGCCACCATTTATACACACACACACACACACACACACACACACACACACACACACACACAAAATCATGTAACTCAGGGTACCTCCAAACTCATTGTGTATTCCAGGCTGGTCTTGAACTCCTGATCTCTATTTCTGAGTATCTAAGCACTCTCCTTAATTTGGATTACTTAGGACAGTGCCTGGTGTCTTTGATACTGTGTGCGTATTTGCTGTGATCATTAGGTATGACCTGGTTCTCATTCAAGGTTTAGCACTTTAGCCAGACCCTCTCCTTGTCTCGTTTGACTGATTCTGTGGGACCCAGAGAAACTAAATACCAGAATAATAAGTGAATAGGCTCATCGTAAACAAATTGTTAAATATCTTTCAAATTTTAACAATTAACTTGCTAAGCTGGGGTCTGCCTGTAATCCCAACACATTTAGGAGGCTGAGGCAAGGTAATCAAGGCCTTGAGGCTCTGTTGTTCTCAAAAGCATTACTGGCATTTTTTCCTCCTTCTCTTCCTCTTCTTCATCTACCTCCTCCTCCTCTTCCTCATCCTCTTCCTCCTTCTCCTTCTCCTCCTCTTCCTCTTCCTCCTTCTCCTCCTTTTCTTCTTCCTCTTCCTCCTTATCCTATAAAGTAACTGTGGCCTATGCTGTATTAAAGATCCTTGATAGACATGGTGATGCCCCAGTTATTTGGAAGGCTAAGACAGGAAGATCACGTAAGACAAGCTTAGGTAACATTAAAAGATGCCATCTCAAAGTATGTTTGAGGAGGATTATGAGACATCCAGGTACATGTGAAACCAGTACAGATTGTCGATAGCTGAGCAACTAAGAGTGTGCATTTCGGTTAGATACCTGGTATAGGAAGCTGATCTAAAAACAACTTCCAAACACCTGAGAATCTGGAGGGATTTTGCTAACAGTATTCTTTCTATATGTGGCTTACATATGTCTTACAGGATTGATTTGCACTGAAATTTGAAATAGTATAATGGTTTTCATTTTAAAATGCACTTCACATGCTCATCTCTAATCTAGAAGTTATTCATATTTTCTGAGAAAAAAAAAAACAGATCGGTAAAGCTGCTGGCAGTGGACACCAGCCATTCTGGCTTCAGACGCTCCTGGGAAGAAGTTTGTAAAACATAAGGACATTGGGTCTCAACCCCAGCTTGTTAAGAGAATAGGTTTGGTGTGTTTTCTTTTCAAGTGGGTTCCAGAATGTCTTTTAAACTCTTCTTCCCAACTCCCCTCTCTGGAGTCTGCAGCGAAGAGTGCAGACTGCTAAACAAACCCACCACCATCTGGTGGAAAGGGGCTGAAGTGCAAGCCCAAGATTCTGGGCAGAAAACTTTTTGAACAATGGCCATTTTAAACATGCTTCAGAGTCTTAAGAGCCAAGCAGGGACAGGGCATGCGACTGCCGTTTACTGCCTGAGGAGTATCTGAGATGCAGTTAAGCCCACGCGCTGGATTCAGAGATGGTTTTTTGGCCATTACTTTTATTCGCTTTGGCTCAGTATCTCACCACATAGAGAGCAGAGTTAGAGCGTGCAGCTTCACGTCTGTCTCAAACCCGAGGTCCTTTTCAGCAGAATCAAAACTTTCTCTTTTCCTTGCCTTGTGCCCTGCCTGTGTGGACTGTCTTCAAATACTCTCAGACCACAGCTGGTGGACAGAACATGGTCTTTTATGAAGGGTTAACCTGCAGGAAGGCTAGTGAGTTTCCCTTGGCTGAACGCACGACTTTGGCTTTCTCAGCACCGCGTTACAAGTCTGCTTTTTGGCACTAATAAAGCAGTTCTACATCCTTGATTTTCTCACCCCAGGATGAGGTTCCTGACTGTTAGGATCCCATTTGCTGGTTCTTTCCCATTGCTGCCCCCTCCCTTCTTCCTCTTTGAGTGTGCCAGTTTCTAGTTCGCATGCTGGAAATCCTTCTTTCTTTTCTTTTTCTATCTTGATTGGTTTCCTCCGGTGTTATTTTGTTTAGCGCCTTCCAGTAGGCGTCCAAAGGCAAAGCCAACGGTCCGTTGACTCCTTGGAGAAATGCCATTAACCCAAATTCCTCTGAGGGCCAGGTGAGCACTGAACCCTGTTAATCAATCAGATAGGGGCAAAGCTAAACAGAGTATAATGTGTTCAACTGGATGTTGCCTTGCTACAAAGTGGGCTAAGGTCGCCAGAGGCCAGTAACTCAAAGTCTTAAATGAAACATCATGATTTTAAATATTTTCATCATTTTGGGCTGGCTTTCTGTTACCGATGCAAAACGTCTGAGGTGATCAGTCTGCAAAGAGAAAAAAGTTGATTTGGACACACAGATTTTGAGGTTGTAGTTTGCACTCAGTTGGCCCCATTGCTTTGGGCTTGTATGAAATACCTCATCATTCCGTAAAGGTGAAACTCCTCACCTTACCACCAGGAAGCAAAAGATTCAAAAGGAAAGAGCTAGGATCTCATAGTCCCGTCCTAGTGCAGGCCCACAGTAACATAAAGATCTCCCATCATGCCTCACTTTTCAGAGGTCCCAGGATCTCCTGATAACTATCCTTGACATCTAGTCAATGTATCCATTCTTGGGACCATTCAAGAACCATTCAGACAATCCTTGCACATCCTAATTAGAGCAGGGGGTGGAGACAGCCTACAGTGCTTCTTTTACCCACTCTTGAAGCAATATTTTCCTACCTAGTCTTCTCTCTCTTTGCCACAGGAGGTTGGTTCCCTCTGTTGTTTGCATGTCATCTAGGACCACCAAAACCAAGTCATGTGCAGGACCTCCTAGATCAAGCGGGTTAATCAGAACGTTCACACAACTGAGTAGCATGAAAGTTGGGTGAGTCCATTCTTCTGGGCTTCAGGGACATTAAAAAGGTGCCACCTCCTCCTTCCAACCCTTCGCTTGTTTCTTCCCGAGTTAAGAGGAAAGAGTTGGCTGAGTGGAAATACGAAGCCAGGAGCAGGTACATAGCTGTGTGCTTGCTGTCTTTCTTCTGTCTCTTTCTGAAGTAGGACATACCCATTTTGCCCTTCTGCTGATGTGAACTGCTGTGTCTGTTCCAGGTGCGATACCATGAGGATTGGTTTCCAGTTATGACACAGTGAGCTCAGGAGATGGCTAGTAGTTAAGAATGCTTTCTGTTCTTTCCAAAGACCCAAGTTCAGTTCCCAGTATCCACATCAGACAACTGACAACTGCCAGCTCTAGGGACTCTGACACTCTCTTCTGGCCTCTGTGGACACCTGCACTCATGTACACATGCCAACACACATGTATACATCCAAAATACTTAAAGCAGAAGGGGGCGATGGCCCATGGTGCTTCTTTTATTCACTCTTGAAGAAATGGTGTTACCCTTCCTAGTCCTCTCCTTCTATGCTGCATGCCTGTGATGGTTTGAATAAAAATTGACACCACAGGCCCAAAGAGATGTGGCCTTGTTGGAAGATGTGTGTCATTGTGGGCAGGTAAGCTATGAGGTCTCATACAATGAAGCTAGACCTAGTGTGGCATTCACTTGTGCTGCCTATGGATCAAGATATAGAGCTCTCAGCTCCTTCTCCAGCACCATGACTGCTACGTTTCCCACCATGATGATAATTAACTAAACCTCTGAAACTGTAAGCCAGCCCCAATAAAATGCTTTTCTTATAAGAGCGTCCATGGTCATGACATCTCTGCACAGCAATAGAAACCTTAACTAAGACAGTGCCTAAGCCATGTCTGTCAATTGAGAATAATGGTGACACTTTCCTTCCCATCTGGGCCACTCACGTGTTTCATAGTTGGTTCAAAACATCAGCAGTGAAAGTTGAGTTCGTGACTGAAGTGATGGCTCAGGTAGTAAAGTGCTTAGCAAGCAATTATGGGAACCTGAGGTTTATCCCCAGCACATACATAGATTACTGGGTATGGTGATGCAAACTTGTGATATCAGTGCTGGTGAGATGGAAAGGTGCATCCCTGAGACTCTCCAGACAACTATTATGGGCCCAAGTCCCAGTGAGAATCCTTACCTCAGGAAACAGGGTGGATGACACCTAAGATATGGCATATAAGATTGACTTCTGACCTCCGTATACTCACGCATGTGTAGGCACATCTGCCCGCATACATGCACTTCTTTGAGCCAGATAGATAGATCAATAGATTGATAGAAAGAGAGAAACAAAGAAACAAAGAAATATAGATGGATGGATAGATGAAGGAAGGAAGGAAAAGGAGGAGGAAGGTTGATCTGAAAGAAGTTACAAAACAGGCTAGTATTGAGCAGAGCCCAGAACCCCTGTAAGGAAAGGAATGAGAGGAAATGACTGGCATGCTTTAAGAATGCAGTTAGATAATAGGAAGAACTTCTAATGCTCAGTGCCACCGTAGGATAACAGGGACTGACAGCTATTGCTTAGAATATCTCAAAATATCTAGTGAGGAGGGTTGGGAGTATTACCAACACAAAGAGAGGATGTCTGGCTCATTTGGCAGATGTGCAGGTTCTCTGATCTGATCTATGCATTAGCATGTGTGTACTTAAATGCCACGCTCTACCATATAAGTGGGAATAGCAATGACGATTCAAAATATATTTTTTAAAAGAAGAAAAACATTGCCAATCTGCAGCATGATTTATTCCAGTCTTAAAGAATAATCTGTAGATATTTTCCCATTAAATACTTTCTACTTCAAGCCCATCCTACAGTCGTTTGTCCTTCTGTGCTTCCTAGACATAATATGTAGGCTCTGGTCCTGTATTTCATGTGTGTTTCAAGAATGAGCGACACAGTTATATGTTGGAGAGGTGGTGCTAGAGACAGTTGTTTGTTGTCTTTAGAATTTGCAGTCAGGTTGGTCTGAGAGTAGTGGTGTTTACAACTGATTGATCACAACCAGTTACAGATTTCTTTGGGCTGGAGAGATGGCTCATCCTTTAAAGGCTAGGCTCACAACTAAAAATATAAGAATTTGCAGTCAATATTTTATTTCTATTGCACATTTTATTTTTATCTAAGTTGCTGTTACCGGTTGTGAAGAGGCACCATGTTCAAATCAACTTTTACAAAAAAAAAAAAAGAAAAGAAAAGAAACATTTAACTGGGGCTTGCTTATCAAGATATCAAGCTTGATACCTTTCTATTTAAGTTATCTCATCTGACCCAATATTTCCGCAGAGCTGGAAATATACCTAAGTGAAAGAGTACATGCCCTGGGCTCAATACCCAGTACGAAAAGATACGTCCTTCTGAGAATCTTCCTTTCTAGGCATCCAACCTGTATTTGTATCTAGCAGCTGAGTCTCTTGTTATTTTCTTCCTTCCAGTAAATTCATGGGCTTGAATTATATTTATCTTTTCTGAGATTAGGCCAGGAAGCAGTGCCAATACATTTTCTGGTCTCATCAAATATCATCAAATGGTTGTATCAGGAGCATTTGTTTTCTTCCTGATCTTTTAATCACATTTGTATTCAGGGAAGGAGTATTCTAGACCAGTGTATACTGGACCTTAGAGGCTCTTTACATTAATCAAAGGCAAGTTCCCTACAATGGGATTTATTAGGAACTGTTGAGATCCCCAGATCTTTAGCAATGAAGAGGAAACCAAGATGCAGAGTTTTATGAAGAGAACCACAAGCTTGGAACAGTTGAGAAAAGCACACTCTTTAGTAATTGCTGAGCCTTATTGAGGCTTGGCATGTAGTGTTCACATCTGCCCACCTCACATATGTTAAGTCTCAGGATAGAAGATTTGACTAGTGGATGTATAATTCTGATCCTCCTATAGAAGGAAGTCTTTCCAAGCCTGTGGGAGAAGCATCATGACATGAGAGCTGCCATTCTCCTCCCAACATACACTTATAGACACGTACATTAGTGTGTGTACGCATGCACATCTTAAAATCGCTTGCTTTCTACTCTGATGACATCTCTATGATTTTACAAGTTGGAAGCCTGGCAGTAGTGTTAAAGGCAAGTGAAGAAGCCAGGGCATGAGAGAATGAGAAACTATCAGGATGATTAAAAAAAGGAATAGTGTGTGATTGGGAGTTTGGGAAGAAATAGATTGAGATCACTATGGCCCTGTGGCATCATAGAGATGTCCCCAAGTCTTTCTCCTCCTCTGCTCCTTTAGTTCTCTGCCAGTCTACTCTTCTTTCTCCTCCTTCCTGTTAACCCAATTTGAAGACCTTGGTTGATATTTTCTGCATACCAACGGTTGTCCAAAATAATGAGGCTTTAGCTGTTTTCTCCCTCTTTTGCTTTCTGTTGCTCATCTTTCCCATGACAGCTTTGTTCAGATGAATGACTTCAGCAATCACATTGGTGGATTGTCTTCCATAATTCCTACCATTAGTTTTTGTCTATTCTGTCCTCAAATTCTGCGTTTCCAATTACCTTGCTTATATCACTCCATTTGAGTTCTTTCAAAGCTAGCCTGTCCTCTCCGTTTCCCTTTGTTTGGTAACAGCACTACTACCCCTACAATCATGAAAAGAGAGCATGGCCTTCCCACTTTTTGGTTATTCTTTCACAACTTGGTATCTCTGCCTTGTTTTCAAGTCTCCATGATTGCTCAGTCCTATTGCCTCTCCAATATTATAATGATCTCCTGAATGGTTTAAGTTGGATATACATTCGAATTAATCTTTATAACAAACTCTTCTGTTTACATTATTTTAATGTCTCCCTGCTTTATGCCAAATACAATTCACACACATTGCACTAGTACACCTATAATTGGTCTTACATTTTTTTTTAGATTCTTCTAGAATAGCACTGCATCAGTCTCATACTTCTGAGCAACCTACAAGGGGAGAAGCTTTTTGCATTTCCACTATTCTCCATATTGAAAATCAGCTTATGCTTTTCTTGCCCTGGAAGTATGATTTACAATAATTTATTATGAAAGTAATCTGCTCCATTAATTCTGTCTGATTCTACCAATTGTCTTCTTTTCATGAATACCAATGGTGTTTTACTTCAGTCTCTTAATCATGAGTCTGCCTCATATTAGAGTTTTGTGCCTTGAGGACCTCAAAGATTCAGAACGAAGCAGAGGAATTTCCATGAACTTCAAAACCAAACAATTCTAGTGCCTATTGTAAGCAGTTGTCATCCCTCAATGACTTAGTCTTTTTCTGGAAACTTGAAACAATAATTCCTTGTTTATGCCAAGGATTAAATGCGAGAGTACGAGCCAAAAATCTCCCATAAATTTTGCTAGACAGTAGCCTCAAACAAGGAAATTATTGCTAAAGCCTAAAGGAAATCTCCCTTTATTTTGTTTATATGCCTGTCTTCATACCCATGCATTCAATGCCTTGGCTGACAGATGTAACAGTCAGTGTTTATAGAATACACAAATGAGCAAGAGGATGAATTACTGATTGAAGAGCACTGTGTTGAAATTGTTTTACTAATAGAAATTATTGTATTCGAGTATGAGCACACACATAAATTCAGTAGTGTTGACTTCTTGATGAGGTTCTTAAAACAAACTCTCCCAAGCTTGTTGTCTTTAATTCTAGATGGTAAAAGTCTCAATTCAGGGTCAGCAAGATGGCTCAGTCAACAAAGAAACTGGACACCAAGTCTGATGACCTGAGTTCCATCTTCCTCATGGTGGAAGAATTAATTCCCACAAGTTGTTCTCTGGCATTAACATGCATGCCATAGCACACAAGCATGGATACTCAGCACACACACTACACACACACACACACACACACACACATACACAGATACAGAGAGAGGAAAGTAAATAAATGTGAATTTTTTTAGTTATAAAAAGGAAGTGTGAGTTCGGGTTGTTGGTGGGGTAGTTGCATCTGAAAGCTATGTACGGAGGCCAACAGTTCGAGTTCTCAACCTATGGGGTGACCTCTTTGGGGGTCACATGTTAGCTGTCCTGCATATCAGATATTTACAATATGACTTATACCAGTAGCTAAGTTACAGTTGTATCAATGAGATAATTTTATGGATGGGGGACACACAACGTAAGGAGATTTATTAAAGGGTTGCAGAATTATGAGGGCTGAGAACCAGGGACCTAAGCTAATTTCTTCAGGCTTCATGCCTAGCTAGGTTTGCTGGTGAACTTTAGAATTCCTTGGCCTTCCCCAAACATATGTAGCAGATTTATAGCGTTGTCTTCATGTAGGTCTTGAACAACTAGAACAGGGGATATCCCTAAAGCTGTTTCCTGTACATGGGATATGTTCTTCTAGCTGGGCTGTCTTCTCTGGCCGTAGTGGGAGAGGATGCACTTAGCCTTGCAGAGACTTTCTGTGTCAGGGTGGGGGATACCAAGGGAGACCCCCTACTCTCTCAGGGGAGAAAGAAACTGGAGAGGAGGAAGGTTTGTGGAAGGGGGTGACTGAGAGGAGGCAGTGAGCAGGATGTAAAGCAGATAACTAAAAAATAAAATAAAGAAAATAGAAATGTCAATTTACAAATTAAGAACTAAAAAAAATTAAATTAATAGAATAACAGTAAAAAAGAGAATTCCTTGGCTTACCAAAGCATCATCTACTCTCTGTCGTAATGCCTCAAGATGATCTCCATGTCTCACCCTTATCTCTTGCATCTCTCTATATGTGTTTCATGTATCTTGCATTATCAATTTCTTATAAAGACACAGTCATATTGGGCTAGAACTCACCTTGACAATCTGATTCTATCTGGACCCTGTCACCTGCAAAGATCCTCTTTCCAAATGAAACCATGATCACATTCAGTAGGGGTGATTGTTAATCTTAATTGTCAGTGCAATGGGATATAGAGTCACCTAGGAGACAAATCCCTGGTATATCTGCAAGAGCATTTCTAGGCCAGGTTAATTGTGGTGAGAGGACACAGCATCCTACAGGCTGAGTCCCAAGACTGCATAGCAAGGAAAAAGTGGGTGGAACACGCACACACACACTGGTCGTCTGCTGTGTTCTGAGTGCAGATGCAATGTGACTTGTCACCTCACCTTTCTCCCATCAGTGTGTTCCCTGCCATGGTTGACTGCATCCTTTAAACTGTGAGCCAAAATAAGCCTTTCTTTCCTTAAACAGGTTTAGTCATTTATTTAGTCTCAGTGATGAGAGCAGTAACTAGCTTCAACATGCTTGTAGGAAGTACATCTCAGCTAATAACAGCTTCTAATTTATAGAAGCCATAATCTCTAAGGGAATGAAAGACCAATATAAAAATAATTGCTGGACCAACTATAAAAAAGAGTATATATTTAATTACTACAATGAATGACATAATCCCTTAGCCATGCTTACACTTAATAAAGATAGTGGTTTGCAGGGTCGATGAAAGCCTTGTGGGGCAGGGGTATTTTTGAAGGTGAGCTGTTTCCTTAAATAAATGTTATTCCTCAATAAGTATTTTTTAATATATTGCTACTGCTTAACATTTTGAGACAGCTTCAGATTACTGGAGCTAATGAGACAGCTCAAACAATAGGATCAGGCTGTTAATACTGCACACAATAAGTGTGTGTTGAGAGAAAGAAGTTTCCAGGGAACCAGAATTGCTATGGTAACCTGATATATCATTAAAAATGTAATGAATAAATATCATCAGGGTCTCAGATTCATCACACAGGAAAACTTCGAGACTGAGATAACTAAGTCATTCTCACTCTGACTGCTTGGTGGTTTGTAAGCTAAATCAGGATGACTGTCCATTAGCAAAAACTAGTAATACTCAAATAATCCAAGACCTCGTAAGGCACATAAAACCCCCTCAGTGTCGCCTTTCCATTGAAATCATTGCCATTTTCCTCAAAATATTAATTTGAGCTGTAAGTAATAGTCATAATAATAGATCTTATGATATGCTTTTCAAGAGATATATTATTTGGCCAACTCCTAAGAGCACAGCCGGCACTAGTGTTTGGGTGTGTGGCACGGCATTAGGAAGGAGAACCAGCTGTTGCTGGTAAGGGATCTACCACTCCACCTTCCCCTCTTCTCAGCAGCTCACAGACACCCTCAGCTATGATTAGCACTTGTTCCTTTCTTGAATCTCATTTGATCACAATCTGTGTGAATGAGGCAGCTACCTTAGCATGGCCAAGGTTAACTGAAACTAACCTTCAGGGGCTGCCGATCCGATAGGTCCAGCTTGGAAAGGGGTCATAGAGAGGACACAAATCCCTTGTCCCACCAGGCCTCACCATCTCCTGCACTGTCCTTCTCAGTTACCTCAGGCCTATTTAATGAGAAGAGTGTGAGGATCTCCCCACGCCTTGGCTAGATGTCCCTCCTAACTCAGGGCCTTTACATGAGACAGCCCCCTCTTTGGAACACTTTCTTTCCCACTTTGCCTGGGTAATTAACCATTCATCTGGAAAGTTCCAGCTCTAGTTCTCTTTTCTCAGGCAAGCCTTCCCTGGACTGGCCACATTTCCTTCCCACAAACTCTCGGAGTCCCTGGTACTTTCACTCATAATACCCATTGTGGTGGCATTTTGTATGGCTGTTCAATCAATGGAGGTTTCCTTAGAGTGATTATCTGTCACTGAGTTTCTGGTTTCAGCACATAGCCCGGGCTCGACAAATGCCTACTAAGTAAATGAATGGATTTTTATGTTTCTCAGATTACACTTAAGAATTTCTGACCAAGGGCACTTAGATCTAGGGTGTATCTTGTTCCTTGTCTGTGCTGGCACAGAGTGTTGACAGTTAGAGTGATTTGTTTTCACAATCTATAACTGTGCCACTAATGGTTGCTGAGAAATGGAAACTTACATTCTTCTCTGTTTTCCAGAAGTGTGTTTTGTAAGTCCCATTACACAGTTAGAGCATTATTTTTCTTCCCATTGTATGTTATCCATACCATGGAGCTCATACTCCCTATGGAGAAGGATGCCAAACCTTAATGGTTTGACATATGACTGAGTGATCAAAATTGTAAATGAAGCTGAAGGAAGTGACCATAACTGTCAGCTACACCAGCATAGCTGACTGAGTTCTTGGATTGGTGAAGGGCGAGAGAAAGAAAGACAAGGAGTCATCTGGTAAAGACCAAATGCTATATTTTCAACTGCATAGCTCCCTTTTATACTCCCCACAAAACAGGAACACAAATAGGAACAGGAACAAAACAGGAACAAGGATCAAAACAGGAACAAGAAGATACACTTGGCAGCCTACCACCTAAGTTTGGATTTCTCCTTGAGCGGTCTTCTCAGAAAAATACATAGAGACAGGGGATCAGGCACAACAGCACAGGTGCAGAGGATGGTGACTCACAGTTCACCCTTTTTCTTTTAATTAGAGGCTGAGCAGAGACAGAGACCAGACCCTCAGTGAAAAATGGGGATATTGTAATGACCCTCAGCCCCCTGTCGTTGTACAGTGAGGTGGTATGGTCATACTCATCCCGGTGTCTTTTTCCTGAGGAGGGGAACTGCATCAACACCAACCCCTATGTACCCAGGCATGTCTCTCAGGGAAACTCTCTTGCAGTCCCAGCTGCAGCTCGGGCCTAGGTTGTAACATGGTCAGCCACACTTGGGCAGAGGGATCTCCTCGACCATGTAAAAGCACCAATCCTCACACAAACAGCTTGAGATTGTACCTGTTGTGTCTGAAGGTGGCATGGACACCCAAAAAAAAGCATTAGCAAAATTAGGCTAAAACTGCCAAGGAAGTAACTCTAGTCCACTCTTTCACCAGCATTTTCACTTGAAGAAACATACTCAAGATAGATGACCCATCAATAGGATTAACTCTAGTATCATTAACTAATACAATCTTATTAAAGAGCTGCCGAGTAAGATTATAACAAGTAGCATTCCAAGAGCCAGCAATCAACAGATTCAAATACTTAACAGAAGAGGAAGCATTAATTACATGCACAGGTGTAACACAAATGGCATGAAAGAAGGGATCATAGCTAACATGTCTGGTGGACAACATAAAACGTACTTGTTCTTGAACCAAAGCAATTTGTTAATTTGAATCTAAAACAGCAATATGAAAATGAGACGGAATATCACTCTGAGAAAGCAATGTATCTGCACCCTCCCCGAAAGTTCATTCAGTGTCTGGGCAGTTTGTATGTTGTTGGATAAGGCAATGCCTGCACCCACGGCAGTCCCCACAGCGATGGCAATGGTGGCAAGGATCCGGTGTCATGTTGATGCAGTTCTTCCAGGTGGTGGTGGAGGTGAAACGGAGAACAGATGGTGCATCCTTGGAGCATTTGAGCAGAAGTAATCGAATCGATGAGTTTCGTTTACTTTTCTTCATCACCGCACACTTTGGGGCAGGGGCCTTCGCAGGGAATACAGTACATGCTCTGAGTGTTGTTGTGGATGAAGCCTCAGGGACACTCCTGTATATACTCACCGTCAAGGATGACGAAGTCATCCGAGTCACTGGTTTCAGTGTTGGGGATATTGGTGCACAAATCTTGGTCCATACAGCACCCCTGAACCTGTAGGCACCAGGAGGGCAGGCAGGCATGCACACGCCTCTGCAGTAGTAGTGTCGGCAGGTCACACAGGTTGTGTTGCCCTCAGGCGTATGGCAGCTGCCCAGGCACTCCGGGTGGCAGCATTCGCCGTTCTCGGTGTAGGCTCACCTCCTGCACATACCTGGACATATTCTCTGGCATTGATCTGCAGTCCAGTGGCGGCAGCTGCACTCATTGTTGACGGTGGTCCTCTCACACATGGGCCTCCCCTCCAATGTCCCTGGAGCATCTAAGATGAGAGACTAGTCCATGGTGGAGAGGCAACAGAGGTCAGCGTTTCTCTCGATCTTGATGCCCCCCCCACTATTGTTCTTCAGCAGCCAGAGCGAGAGCACACCGGAGAGAAACACAAGCCCCCACAGCGAGGTCGGGGACCCTCCTCCGGAGCCAGACCCCACCCCTCTATCTGAGATGAAATTCTCCCCTCAAAAAAACCAAAAAACCAAAAAAACAAAAAAGAAAAAAAAAAAGAAAAAAAGTGGAAAAAAGTCTCTAACTCAGTCTTCACTCTCGTCTAAAAACAAGAGTGTAGGCAATGATCTTCGAAAGTGATCTTCAAAAGCGATCTTCGAAAGTGATTTTCGAAAGCAGTGTGGACAGGGAAGGTGGCATTTGCAACCCATAGATGTAGAAGAGGGAGAAAAACTGTACAGAAAGAAATCGCCACAGATGAAGACAAACGCCCCAAACTGATTTTTTAAGGAATAAAGGACCATGGCGATCGGTAGCAGCACAGAAATCACCTATTACCTTTTCTTAGTCTTTTAGCTTAAAAGTGTCGCTCACCACAAACCATGGAGAGAATTTTTGTAAATTCTTCAATAATCTTAGCATTAACAGCGGTTCTCCGCTGAGCCAGAAGAGTAAATAGTTGTTTAGTCAGCAACTTTTTATTATGTGTTAAACCCATGGCGTTTACTTATCTCGAAAACTCATCTTCGGTTCATATCTAATACGTCTCCTGTCTTAATGTGTGTCTCGGAGACGGCCCGTCAGCAATCTTCTTCATCTTTCTGATCTCAGTGTGACCTCCACTTGTCAGCTACGCCGGCATAGCTGACTGAGTTCCTTGGATCACAAGGAGTCATCTGGTAAAGACCAAGTGCTATATCTTCAACTGCATAGCTCCCTTTTATACTCCCCACAAAACAGGAACACAAACAGGAACAGGAACAAAACAGGAACAAGGATCAAAACAGGAACAAGGAGATACACTCGGCAGCCTACCACCTAAGTTTGGATTTTTCCTTGAGCAGTCTTCTCAGGAAAATGCATAGAGATGGAGTATCGGGCATAACAGCACAGGTACAGAGGACGGTGACTCACACGTAACTGTGCTGTAAGTCATTTGTGTGTGCAATTACTTCTTTAGAAGTCTGATAATGTTAGTAAGGTCAGAAGTAAAGTTTGTGCCACGGATTCAATGGAGGTAAGAGATTAGAGGGTTGTAGCTTTGTTTTTATTGGTATATTATTTTGGAATGTTGGGAGGAAATTATGGGAGCTATTCCTGTGCACAAGAAGCTCATAATCTGGGTAGAAGTGGGTCTACAGAAAGAAAATCTGGATGTCTAACAGTGAAATCACACGCGCACACACACACACACACACACGTACACGCACGCACCTAAGCATGCAAGCATGCACTCACGCACATGCAAACACATCGGGCAGGGACACTGTTCTGTAGCAGTCATTTAAAAATAAAGCCTGTCCTATCTTATTCTGCAGCACGCTATTTGCTCAATGTCTCTAGTCTCTATATGACCCACTTCTTCCTCAGCCACTCCACTTACAGCAAGCGTGCTTGCGCATCTTATCCTTCACATGCCCTCTCCTGTCCTCCAATGCATTCAGCACTAACAGCAGGTTATTCTTTACTCTATAGTTTCCCTGATTTTTCTCCTCAGAATATAAATCCTATGAGATTTTGTCATTCTTCACGGCTGCATCTCCAATGCACTGACTACGGAGTAGGAGTCTAATTAGTGAAGGGCAAGTAGGTAAGCCATTGAGAGGGGTACTCTCCTGCTCCCATGGACACTGCAACCTCAGGCACAATTTCTAACCTCTGTCAACCTTACCTCATTCCCCATTGGAATTGTTTTCTGTATGTCAGTATTAACTGAATTGCTGGGGTGAGACCAGCCACTATTTCTATTGCTCCTCTGAGTGGCCTGAGGGATGGTATTCAGCATATCCTTAATAGATGAGTAACAGACAGTGGTATCTGACGATGTTCCTAGTTGAATGAGGAGGCAAACACCATAATCTCAGTATTTAAGAGGCTAAGGCATTTATTGAGTATTTTTGCATCGATTTTCATAAGGGAGATTGGTCTGAAGTTCTGTTTCTTTGTTGGGTCTTTGTGTGGTTTAGGTATGAGTGTAATTGTGGCTTCATATAACAAATTGGGTAGTGTTCCTTCTCTTTCTAGTTTGTGGAATAGTTTGAAGAGAATTAGGTCTTCTTTGAAGATCTGATAGAATTCTGCACTAAAACCATCTGGTCCTGGGCTTTTTTTTTTTTGAGAGAGAGACTTTTAATAACTGCTGCTATTTCTTTAGGGGTTATGGGGCTGTTTAGATGGTTTATCTGCTCCTGATTTAACTTTGGTACCTGGTATCTGTCTAGAAAATTGTCCATTTCATGCAAATATACTCAATAAAATTCTTGCAAGCTGAATCCAAGAATACATCAAAACAATCATCCATCATGATCAAGTAGATTTTATCCTAGGAATGCAGGGATGGTTCAGTACATGGAAATCCATCAACATAATCCACTACATAAACAAACTCAAAGAAAAACAACCACAGGATCATCTCACTAGATGCTGAGAAAGCATTTGACAAAAGTCAACATCCCTTCATGGTAAAAGTCCTGGAAATATCGTGAATTCAAGGCCCATACCTAAACATATTAAAAGCAATATACAGCAAACCGGTAGCCAACATCAAACTAAATGGAGAGAAACTTGAAGCAAACCCACTAAAATCAGGGACTAGACAAGGCTGCCCACTCTCTCCCTTCCTATTCAATATAGTACTCAAAGTCCTATCCAGAGTAATTAGAAAAAAACAAAAAGGAGGTCAAAGGGATACAAATAGGAAAGGAAGAAGTCAAACTATCACTATTTGCAGCTGATATAATAGTATACTTAAGTGACCCCAAAACTTCCACCGGAGAACTCCTAAACCTGATAAACAACTTCACCAAAGTAACTGGATGTAAAATTAATTCAAACAAATCAGATCCTTCTCTACTCAAAGGATACACAGGCTGAGAAAGAAATTAGAGAAATGACACCCTTCATAATAGCCACAAATAATATAAAATACCTTGGTGTGAATCTGACCAGATAAGTGAAAGATGTGTATGACAAGAACTTCAAGTATCTGAAGAAAAAAATTGAAGAAGATCTCAGAAGATGGAAAGATCTCCCATGCTCATGAATTGGCAAGATTAATATAGTAAAAATGACTATCTTGCCAAAAGCAATCTACAGATTCAGTACAATCCCCATCAAAATTTCAACTCAATTCTTCCTAGAGATAGAAAGAACAGTTTGCAAATTCATTTAGAATAACAAAAAACCCAGGATAGCGAAAACTATTCTCAACAATAAAAGAACTTCTGGAGGAATCACCAACCCTGACCACAAGCTGTACTACAGAGCAATAGTGATTAAAAAAACAAACAAACCTGCATGGTATTGGTGCAGAGACAGACAGGAAGACAATGGAATAGAATTGAAGATGCAGAAATGAACCCACACACCTATGGTCACTGATCTTTGATAAAGAAGCTAAAACTATCCAGTGGAAAAAAGACAACATTTTCAACAAGCAGTGCTGATTCAACTGGAGGCCAGCATGTAGAAGAATGCAAACCGATCCATTCTTATCTCCTTGTACAAAGCTCAAGTCCAAGTAGATAAAGGACCTTCACATAAAACCAAATACACTGAAACTAATAGAAGAGAAGATGGGGAAGAGCCTCAAATACTTGGGCACAGAGGAAAAGTTCCTGAACAGAACACCAATGGCTTATGCTCTAAGATCAAGAATTGACAAATGGGACCTCATAAAATTGCAAAGCTTCTGGAAGGCAAAAGACATTGTCTGTAGGACAAAACAGCAACCAACAGATTGGGAATAGGTCTTTACCAATTCGACATCTGATAGAGGGCTAATTTCTAGTATACACAAAGAAGTCAAGAAATTAGACTCCAGATAATCCAATAACCCTATTTAAAATGGGGTACAAGAGCTGAACAAAGAATTCTCAAGAGGAATATTGAATGGCTGAGAAGCACCTAAAGAAATATTCAACATCCTCAGGCATCAGAGAAATGCAAATCAAAACAACCTTGAGATTCCACCTCACACCAGGCAGAATGGCTAAGATCAAAAATTCAGGTGATAGCAGATGCTGGCAAGGATGTGGAGAAAAAGGTACATTCCTCCATTATTGATGGGATTGCAAGCTGGTACAACCACTCTGGAAATCAGTCTGGCAGTTCCTCAGAAAATAGCATTGGACATAGCATTCATTACCTGAAGACTCAGCTATATCACTCCTGGGCATATACTCAAAAGATGCTCCAACATGTAACAAGGACACATGCTCCGCTATGTTCATAGCAGCCTTATTTATAATAGCCAGAAGCTGGAAAGAATCCAGATGTTCTTTAACAGAGGAATGGATACAGAAAATGTGGTACATTTACACAGTGAAGTATTACTCAGCTATTAAAAACAATGACTTCATGAAATTCTTATGCAAATGGATATAACTAGAAAATATCATCTTGAGTGAAGTAACCCAATCACAAAAGAACACACATGGTATGTACTCACTAATAAGTGGATATTAGCCCAAAAGCTCACAATATCCAAGATACAACTCACAGACCACATGAAGCTCAAAAAGAAGGAAGACCAAAGTGTGGGTGCTTCTATCCTTCTTAGAAGTAACAAAATACTCACAGGAGAAAATATGGAGACAAAGTGTGGAGCAGAAACTGAAGGAGGGACCATCCGGAGACTGCTCCACCTGGAGATCCATCTCATGTGCAGTCACCAAACACAGAGACTGTTGTGGATGCCAGGAAGTGCATGATGACAGGAGCCTGTTATAGCTGTCTCCTGAGAGGCTCTGCCAGAGCCTGACATATACAGAGGTAGATGCCTGAAGCTAACCATTGAAATGATCAAGGTGCTTCCAATGGAGGAGTTAGAGAGAAGACTGAAGGAGCTGAAGGAGTTTGTGGCCCCATGGAAATAGAGACAATATCAACCAACCAGAGCTCCCAGGGTGTAAACTTCCAGCCTGGGAACATACATGGGAGGACCCATGGCTCCAATAGTTTATGTAGTGTAGGATGGCCTTGTCGGGCATTGGTGGGAGAGGAAGTCCTTGGTCCTATGAAGGCTGGATGCCCCAGTGTGGGGGAATTTGAAAACTTGAAGGTGGTGGGGCACACCCTCATAGAAGCAGGAGGAGGGGGGATAGGATGAGGGTCTCGGGGGAATGGGGAAAGGAGATAACATCTGAAATGTAAATAAATAAAATATCAAAAAGAAAAAGAAAAAAAGAAAAGAAAGTAATGAACTAGAGAACCCTTTTTTTAAAAGAGGCTAAGGTATAAAGATTACCAATTTGAAAACAGCTTTGGTTACAATGTGAGATCCTGTCTCAAAAACAAGACAACAAAAGTGTAAAGAAGGCTTTCTGGAGAGGCACAGTCTGATTATCCATCCCAAAATTCTGTCTAGATTAGCATGCAGAGGAGAGGGTCTGCCCCACATTGAAAGGCATGAGACAGGTAGGGTAGGACCCCTATCACCTGAAGAGAAGACTGTGAAAGAGTGTCCAAACAGACGATCTGGGGTAGCCAGCCCCTGCAACACATTGAGAGAAGCTTTCATTTTCCAGCATATTCACATGTTGATAACTGGGAAAAAAACAAGTCACAATGTTTGGCCTTAGTGAAATATCATCTCGTGGGATGCTAGAAATGTCCTTGGTTTGCATCTTGATGGTGGGGATCTTGGTAAATGCATATGCTAGTTATATATCTGTGTACTTTAAGTATAGTAGCTCAGTTCCATCCATGTATATTTACCACATGAAAGCTGTATTTCAATGTTTCAAAAGGGAAAACTGTCTACGCTTGTGTATGTGTGGTCGTAAAGGAAGCTCTCATGAAGGAAGCTCTCCTGACAATGATGAGGTCATGAGAACTGTAGATGCATTTAAGAAGGGAGAGATTTGAGAGAGATGTTTGTCACCCATAGGAGATACAGAGCACTGGAGCTCCAGAAAGCAGAAGGCTCTTGGTTCTCCTGACAGTGCTGAGGAGGTGGGAAAGGAATGTATGTGGGGCTCAGGAAGAAGGGGAGGGGGCTTAGAGACTTACTTGGGGCTACTCAGTGCTGAATCTCCACTCAGTGAACTGTTAAAAGACTTTAAGTAAGAGATCTCTCTCTCTCTCTCTCTCTCTCTCTCTCTCTCTCTCTCTCTCTCTCTCTCTCCCTCTCTCTCTAGAACAAAGGATAGAGCAGCAAATCCAAGAAATTTCTGCTGTCCGGGTTTGGGGTAAGCTCTCATCCTTGGGGAACCAGATCAGTTTAGCACCACATGGGGAGATGTGAGAAAGCTCTAGAAATTGCAGATTTCAAATGTAAAACCTCTAGAACCAAACACAGGTGAGGACGCTTTGCTGAGCATGTGGGGCTGGTTTTATTGCACAATATTCAGAAGAACAGCTCTAAAGAGAATCTCAGACACCATGGGATTCAGTAATCCTGTTCTGTTAGTTTCAGAAAGTCACAGAGTGGCTTCCTTCCTCTGTCACTCCTTACCTCTCTCTCCTTACCCATCTGTCCATCTCTCCTCTTCTACCCCTTCCTTCCTTTCTCATTTCCATTCTCCCTCTCTCCTTCCTTTCCTTCCTCTTCTCTCCTGCTTCCCGTTCTCCTCCCTCCCTTCTTCGGAAAGCGTTGGTGACCCCTTGAATTACGAGACCAGTGATTACTCTTTAGGTATTAAGAAATTTGTATTTCATTACACTGTAGTCAATAAATTGTTACTGGAATCAAATTGTTCTAATGTATTTAAATGTATTCTTAGTCTTTTATCTAATTGGACCCGTGAAGTAAAGTAGCTTACTTATTTTTTCTGCACAGGCACTTTCTTTCAAATCTGTAATAAGATTGTTTTAGGGTCAATAGCACCTTCACAGAAGGAAGGCAGAATCATTGACATTATAATCTCAGGTAAGCTGTGCAAACAAATACAACAGCACGCCTTAATTTCTTTAATTCACACGAAGTTGTTAGGGAAATTACTTATGTTCACAGTATGTATTCCTACTTCTGGGTCTTTAAGACTAAAACAGAAAGAAACAACATGAAAATATTTAGAGAAAAGTCAACAGTTAAAACCTCCAAACTTAACCTAGCCACCATCAATTAAGCAATCTAGGAGGGAGTCAGTTTTGAGAGAGATTTCAGAACATCTTTAATTAAAGGAGAGAATTCATTTTCATCCCTTACAGATATCGAAGGTGTAATTGAAATTCTAAATACTATTTTTAAACTAGACACTGAGATTAAAATTTAATAGATTGTTGTATGCTTCATGAGGATTTACAGGGCTTCTTTTATTTTATGTATCAATTTGAAATAAAAGTTATTTTCACCTCTAAGTAAAATAGACTTTGGTAGATTAACCAAAAAATAAAAATAAAAAAGTTAAAGAAAAATAAAAAGTAAGACACATTTCTCTCTGTAAATGCATATGGAGAAAACTCAGAAAATACAGTCTTTCTTGACCTCTAAAAAAGGATTGAAAAGAAACAGGGGAAAGTAGAGATGTGTGTTCTCTTTGATCCAATCTCTGATCATAAAGGAAACTGGGGTTATGGAAATTGGTGTCTCTTTGATGCAGGTTTTGATCAGAATATTTATAAGCCCTGGCAGAGCTCTTGCAGGGAAGTAGAGATGGAGAAGCCTCCTACCCCTGACCTCCTTTGTTTCCAGTGTACCTGGCATAATTACAGAGAATGCAAAGGAGCTCAACTTTTGTTGAGGGGTTAAATCAGATTGCAAACCAGTATTTATCTGAGATCCACAGGATGCTTAACTTTGAACAGCTCTCCAGGCGCAAACAGCCACCTCTCTGTGCTCTGCTCCGTGGGTACCAGACTTAAGTATGGTTAAGAGCTTCCTACTGGCAAATGTTGCCGTGGTTATTTTTAATCCAGGAACTGGCATTAGATCTGATCCAAAGCTCTTGCTGCTGTGGTAGAATTCAAAAAGGTTGGTGTGGAAACTCATTTGTGTCCTGGGAAGACCACATCTGTGATGCGTCTTGGTCTTGGTATAAGCACGGTTATTATCCTTTCTGAGTTCTTCAGTTCCCAACATCAAGTGGAAATTTCATTATATTAATGATCCTGATTATGTCCCTAGAAAACCAGTGTGGACTGTGTTTCCATACCCTTTAGATTTCTAATTGGACTTGGGATCTTCTCCTTTTGCTTCTGTTGTGCATTCCTATTGCCATGAGGCTCAGATGGCTTTCTCCTCTCCCTTGTGTGGCTGGGCAGCCCATCCTGAGGTCATACTGAGCAGTCCATCATCCTTCTGAACCTGTCTCCTAACTGTCAGGGTCTAGGCTGCTTTATTTTGGAACCTTATTCTTTCCTCTTTTCCGTCCTGTGGAAATACAATCAAAAGTCAGCGGGATGGAGTTAGAAGTACCAGTACCCCAAAGATGGTCTTGGTATTGAGGGCTTTTTCTTAACAACAACAACAAAAAAAAAATCAGTTCCTTGGCTCATTTCCTGGACATTTTTACTTTAGTGAGTTCAAGATGAATTTTCCTGAGAGAATGCAAAAGGGCAGGCATGGTTACTCCATCCTGTAATCCTGGCACAATGAAGGCTTAAGACAGGCGGCCTGTGAATTTAAGACAAACCTGGAGTATACAGTAAGATTCTGTCTCGAAAACATAGAAAAGTATTAAGCTTCCCCCACCCCTGCCCTCCATCTGTGTGTCTGTGTGTCTGTGTTGTGCACTGTGTGTGTTTGTGGTAGGTATGTAGTATGTAACTGTGTGTAACATGTGCACATTTGTGTATGGCAATGAGGAAATTTTAATTTTATCCCTGCTGTACTGCTGTGTGAGGAGTGTATTAACTAAGTTCCACACATGGAGAGGCTTCAACACAACTCTGGATGGCAGAGACCCCGTCTCTGTGAAGGTTAGGGAAAGGATCAATCCCACGTCTGTTTCTTAGCCTTTGGTAACTTGTTAGCTGTGGCAGAACAGCACAGTCCTCCCATAGGAATCTTCTAGCCAGTGTGTCTTTCCGTAGAAGTCCCCCTTTCATAAGGGCTCTAATGAATTATGGTCCACCGTAATTACATCATTGCAATTTAATCAGCTCTTGAAAGAGAGCTTAACCCAGCATCAGATGTGTATGAGAGTTTCCTATCATGTGCAAAGCCCAGGTTCAGTCTCTAATAGCAAATAAATTGGGTTTGGTGTTGTACCTGCAATCCTGGCCCTCTTGGAGAGGGAGGCAAGAAGATTGAAAATCAAGCTCATCCTCTGCTACATAGCACGTTCAAGGCTGGCCTGGAATAGAGATCCTATCCCAGAACATGCTGAGGTATCGCCCAGGATTTCAATCTACAAATGTGGTGGTGGACATAATTCAACCAAGCACATCCCCAGTGAGGTGACAAAAGGAAACAGATTTTGGAGCCCTCAGTCTCTCCCCATGTCTCATCTTAATGTTTCTCTCAAATTTGATCAGAAACACTGTGGAGAAATAGCCTCTAGGATTTCTACGCTCTGCCCTTGAGGTCAGGCCAGCCAGGCTGATTATGCTCACCATCGTTCACAAAACACAAATCCTGCCTCCTGCTGACTTTTACTTCCTGACCATAAGTGAACACTGGACGAAGACAAATATCTTTGATGGACTACTGGCAAAGTTTATTTCCACTAAAAAATCCAACCCACCATCATTTCTTTCTAATGGCTCAGATGACGCCTGATCAAGGTCTACAAATCCACCGAGCTCACAGTCCTCATCACTTTGGGAGACTGAAATGTCAGCTATCTTCTTTACTAGGCACTCTGTCATGCTCCCCTGGGGCTGGCTTTATGATCACCTTGTCTGCGAGGTGTGGTCTGTGCATAATCTGAAACAGTTGGCTACCGGCTGAACAATCCTGATTTAAAGAAAAATGTTGTAGATCCCCCGACTACCCCTTACGAGTCACCTGCTTAGAGAAAGGGGATAAAATGAAGCTCAGAATGAGAAATGGCTTGGGTCTCAGCGCATTCATATTCATGGAACTTGAGGAGACATAGGAAAGGTTGCTGCCACGTAGGAGAAACTTCTTTCAGGAGGGGATTTTGCTGAGCAGTTTCACAGTTACTGTGAGTAGCTCAAACAGGAGAATTGAAAAGTATATTCATATGAAATTTGTCAAGGGCATCTGATTTTCTGCACTTACATTCAAGGTGTTGAGAATTTGTAGAACTGGATACAAATGAAAAAGAGGCAGGACCTTCGTGTAGGATCTTTCAAACTTTGCAGACACAGGGTTGATTTTGTAGAGATGATCACTAGCTACGGGAGTC
Source organism: Grammomys surdaster (assembly GCF_004785775.1). Classification (NCBI taxonomy): domain Eukaryota; kingdom Metazoa; phylum Chordata; class Mammalia; order Rodentia; family Muridae; genus Grammomys; species Grammomys surdaster. The sequence continues at coordinate 3,115,167 of NW_021605377.1, read as the reverse complement.
AGGGGTTGGGGTCATGTGTGAGTGGAGTATGAAGGTGTCCTAATATAGATTAATGTGTATAAATCAGATAGAGGCTAGCAAAAGGTATTCCAGACTGTTTGACCATGACTTACAGTGCAAGTTAATCTTACATTTGAATGTAGACCGCATGCACTCACATAACTATAAATCTGAAACCAGCTTTTCAAGCCACCCCCTTACTATAATGGTAAACCTTCCCCTCTGCCATTTTTCTTCCCTTCCCATCAGTTGGATTCTTTCCTATCCCTTCTCTCTTCCCTTTCCTTCTCTCCTGCTTCCTTTCTATTCCCTTCTCTTTTCTTTCACTACTCACTTCCGAAATTCTGTCTACCCGCTCCCTCCTGGCTTAGATTCTTCCCTGCTGCTCTGATAAAAATACCCTGACAGAAGCAGTTTATACTGGAGGAAGGTTTTAATTTGGTTCACAGTTCCAGGATCCTAGCCATTATGGCAGGGAAGTCAAGGATTTTGAAGCAATGGGTCACATCACACCTATAGTCAGAGACAGGAGTAAATGAAAGCTTGTCTCCTCCACTTTATGCTGCTCAGGTATCCACCCATCACAACCACACAGTGAATGGTTTTGCCCTGATAAAGATGGGTCTTCCCACATCTGTCAGTGTAACCAAGGAACTTCCCACCCCAACCCCAGACACTCCACAGGGATAACCTTTAATCTAGGTAGTCTGACTGTCCCTTAGTTGGAGTTGATAGTACTGATCATCACATCTCTATGTCCCTGTGTCCTTTGTTTCTTGGCTCCACACCTTTCACTCCTACTCTCTGCCGCTGAATCCTAGTTCATTGCTTCATGTCCTACCTGCTTCTATTTGTCTTCAGTCTTTTTGTTTCTTCCCATGATGCCTTATGCCCCTGCATTGATTTTACAACCCACCTACTGCATCCCACTGAGGTTATCAAAGGTATAGCTCTTGAGGGACAGGAATGTGGAAAACTGGACAGGTTTCTGAACATGCAATGTCTGGAATTTAGTTCCTTTCATCTTTGAAAAGTGGTAAAAATATTCATACACCAGTGTTTTAGACTTCGTGATTTACCATCAATAAATGGTCTATCTACCTTTTTTATATAGCTGCATACATAGGGCTGTGTAAAAATTCTTGAGTAACAAGTAGAAATGCTTAAGAACCCCTGTTAGGGAGCATACCAGTCAAGAGATTTGGCCCAGGTTCTGTGACTGAGTCAGGAACCCAAGGTGTGCCTGACAGTTGTCATTGGATTGCAACATAAGGCTTCACCATAGCCATAGTTTTGGGAACTCTGCACTACACATGTCTGTGCGATGCCAGCAAATGCAGTTTGAGACACTTGGCTCCAATTTGAAACCATGTAAGGAATGTAGTGTTTTGAATATACAAGTAAAGCTTTCAAGTATTATAGAAACATAATGTTTTAATTATGCAAACCATTTTTTAGCAATCTATTTTGTGTAAGGGGTTTTCTGCCTGTATGTATGTCTGTGCACCACATGCATGTCTAGTGCCTGAGGAGGCCAGAAGAGGGCATCATATCCCCTAGGACTGGAGTTACAGTTGTGAGCCTCCATAGGGTTGCTGGGACTCAAAATCAGGTCCTCTGTATGAGCTGCTAGTGCTCTTAACCTCTGAGCCATCTTTCCAGACCCAGAGAATAAAATATCTTCACAGATTTGATGCAAATGTTTCTAAGCACAAAAGCGTCAAATTAATATATCTTCCAATTGTACTGTATTAAAGTATTTGTTTTTTAAATCATCATTTGGCAATTTGGTGGTTTCTCAGAAAATTAGAAATACTTCTACCTCAAAATCTAGCTATACCACTTCTGGGCATACACCCAAAAGTTGTTCCATCATCCTTCCAGGACACTTGTTCAACTATGTTCATAGCAGCTTTATTTATAATAGTCAGAAATTGTAAATAGCCTAGATATCCCTCAACTGAAAAATGGATTAGGAAAATGTAGTTTGTTTATACAATGGAATACTAATCACCTGTTTAAAGCAAAAACCTCATGGGTTTTGCAGACAAATGGGTGGAACTGGAAAATATCATCCTGAGTGAGATAACCCAGACCCAAAAGACATGCATGACAGGAGCCTAGCATAACTTCTCTGAGAGGTTCCACCTAATATCCAGTGGAAAGAGATCCAAAGACAAGACGATAGCCAAACAGTAGATGGAGCTCAGGGAGTCTTATTGAAGAGTTGGGGGAAATAAGAGGATAGGGATACCACAGAAGACCACAGATTCAACTAACCTGAACACTTAGGGGTTCCTAGAGACTGAACCACCAATCAAAGAGCGAGCTCAAGCTGGATCTAGGTCCCCTGCACATATGTAACAGATGACTAAGTTGGTCTTCATGTGGGTTCCCCAACAACAGGAAGGAGTGTCCCTGAATCTATTGCCTGCTTGCCTTGAATCCTGTTCCCCTAACTGGGCTACCTCATCTTGCCTCAGTGAGAGAGGATGGGCCTAGTCCATCCCGTAGTGACTTGATGTGCCCAGGGGTGGGAGTAGATATCTAGACAGGGGCTCCCCTTTCTCCAAGGAGAACAGGGAAGGAAGAATGGGGGAAGGATCTGTGTGAGGGGGGGTACCAATTTTGGGATGTAAACTGGATAGATAAATTTAATAAAAATTTTTAAAACTTCTCATTTGGGTTACAGGGTTGAGTTTTATTAAGACAACAGCATTAACAAACCTTGGCTTGAGAACAGAACTTTCGACGGTTTCTGAAATGACACTAAACACATTTCTGCATTTTGTATGAGTATTTATGAAGAGCAGCATTTGCAACATTGACAATTATAAAACCAAAATACCATCCCAGTCTGAAAAACTGTCGAAGGTACTCTAGGTCCTGCAGCAGCCAATACTTAGTCAAGATTTAATTCTTTATGCAAAATAAGCAAGTATCTTATTATTATGCAAATTGTCTTTCATCTCTAATAAACTGGTAAAAAAGTATTTGTTTTGAATTTCATTGTGATTCACTATCGATAAATGTTTTACTTGTATACCTATTTCATAAAGTTAATACTGAGTGTTGTGTAAAAAAAAAATCATGGCATCACGGGAGTGATCATGGGATTTTGATTGTTGCCTTGCTTGTTCCTTGACTATTTGCATCTATTGTGTTGCTAGTTCCTCAATGTAGAACTGGCCTTAATACTTACATGTGATTAAAATGGTATGAAAGCAGATTAGGAAAAAAAAGAGAAAAAGAAAAGAAAACAATTCATGGCAAAAGAGAGATGAAAATGGAGTTATTTTAAGGAGGTATGCTCAATAGAACAGCAAGTGGATCTCCAGAGCTATTTAGGGTGCATCACAGTTGGGAGGGTATGCAGAGGCCATATTTATTGCAAAACAATGTATAATACAGACGACACCCCTGCCATGCCAAGAGCACTCCTGCCCCAAACAGTAATACTCATGCTACTGCTACTGCTGCTGCTGCTACAGAAGCTGCTTGCAGCTACTGCAAGAGTGTTGTGTGCCTGGCTTCCAAATAAGCCTTGCTTATGACTTCAATCTAAAGTCCACCGCCCGTTGAGAGGTTCAGAACCCACTCCAGAAGCCAAGAGCAGTGCAGAGCAATTGAGCCCCAGGGTCATCATCCTATGAGTCAGGACAGAACAGGCTTCCGTTTGTAGGTTGATCAGCCTTCTGGTAACATACATCATTGGGTCTTCCCTGATCTTAGCACTGAAAGTCCTGTCTTCTGAGAAGACTTCAGCACATGGCAGGTAGAGACACTTAGTCACTCCATCCAATACAGGAACGATTCTCCTGATACCGAGGAAGGCTGCTCGAAAGGCACCATTTTCCGACTTGTAAATCTGACGTCCGATGGGTGTTGAGCGCTTGGAGTAAACCGTCGCCAAGGCATCATTTTTTAAGTGTTATTAATGGTTTGGGGAGCAGTCTTGTGAGGAAAGGCTGAAGACCTACGTTTTTCTCCCCAGGATGTGAACCCTGGGGAGAAGAAGGCCTTAATCAATGTCTTCAGGGGAACCGGGCTTCGCTCCTTGCACGACTCTAAGCAGCTGCTCTCAGCTCTCACATTTGACAGATTAAGGGGGATTCTAATGAAACATTAGGAAGAACTTCTTGCCTTTAAGGACGTTTTTGGACTATCTTGTTCTTTTTTTCCTCCCCTGAGGAAAGAAGAGATAAGAGTCCATCTTTAAATATATAATTTTGGTGAATCAGATCCTCCCTGGAAGCGAGGGACTAGCAGCCTTCCCAGCATCCCTTTTCCTCGTTCCATGAATGGTTTAAATCTTTACTGGGTAAGTGCCTAAGGCCAGTTGAACTCTGGAATTAATGAAAAAAGACACAAACCCTGTCCCTTAGGAGATGACATTCCCCAAACAGTCAATCAAACATCAAGCACATCCCTTTTTAGGTCATATCTTCTTGAAAGAGTCCCTAGAAGGATTTTTTTCCGTATTTCCTGCAAGCCAATTTACTGCGCTTCTCAGATAGTTCCTCTCAGACCTCAGAACTTCAACTAATTAAACTTCAGCAAGCGGCTGCACGACCGACCGCCACCCCCTGACCTACTTTTGGGGCCATTCTGTTATATTTTGCTTCGGCCTCCTCATATCACCTTCGTAGGAGGTCAACAAAAATATTTCAGAGCTATAATTAATGATAACAGCACTTGTTCCTTCATTTTCTTTTGACGCCGCAGAAAGTTTCCCTCACGTGTGCTCTGAATTAAAATGACAGCTATGGACGAAGATGGCTTCCTCAGCCATTCTCTTTCTAGATGAGATGATGATTACAGTTTCTCTTGTGAAAGCAGAGGATCCATCGAAAGGGAGGGAGCAGGGAGGCGTTTCTGTGTGGAATAAATGTCTCCGATCGTTCTAAAAATAGAAACTCGTATGTATTTTCCCAGTGCCTCGCAGGCTCTTGTGTAAAGGTGACATCTTGGAGGAGCCTGACTCAGGAAGTGAGTGGCCTGTTCATTGAGATGGAAAGTGTCAGAATGGAGCAGTAGAGAGCCCAGCTGCTGTCACCTATTTTGCCCCTGTCATAGACACCCCTGGGACTGCAGATGAGGGCATCCAAGAGGCTGTGCGCTCACAAATGAGGCTCTTTCTCCAGCCTGCCAGGCTGCTTCCCCATGCAAACTGCATTCCCTAACAAGGTAACACCTCATTTCCTTCCCACACGAGTAAAGCATCTCTCTCCAAAAGCTCAGGGACTGTGTCACTATGTTTACTGTATTTTAATTATTATAGATCCATTTGCTCAATTGAAGAGGCCATGGATAACAGTTAAATACCTGAATGGTCTAGCCTGTGTTCAGAGAGTCACTGAGCTCTGAAGTGTTCATTTGCCAAACCCCATTGTCTCGGGACATTAGGCAATACCAAGATCTATAATGATTTGGCCATATTTAGTGACAAACACATTGAAGTGGTTCGTTATCCTTAGCACCTACAACTTAACATACTGGTTACAACTCTTAACTGAACGGTTGCTTTCTCAGTTCCGCCTAAAATGAAACTTAAAACAAAATCCACACTTTTCCTCCAGAGGCTGTGTTCATACTTGTCTCAAGATATGTATCATGACCTTAGCAGAAAATGAATGTAGAAATCTCGCTTGTATTTTGGGTAAACTACCACCAGGCAAAGTTCTTGCTGTTTGAGGAGAAAGCATCTGTAACAACGACCCACATGAGGTAATGAACTTCCCTGGACTGGCTGTTCAGTAGCCACACCATGACTCAGCATCTATGCTGAGAACCGGATGAGGCAGAGAAAAGGTAGAAAGTGAATAGAGACTAGAGACGATAGGATGATTTTCTGGTTTGCTATGTATTTCTTAAATTGGCAGGAAAACTAATTTGATAAACAGTAACCATGAACGAGCTTCTATTTGTACAGTCAAAACAAGGAAGGATGCAAATACTTTAAATCCACAACAAATAGGTTTAGGATATCTGGAAGGGAACAGATAAAGGGAGAAGAACAGGGCAAAGGTACAGGAGATGCTGGAGAGTAGATGGGCTCTGAGTCATCTCAAGGTCACGGAGCCAAATACTGAGTGTATAGTGTTCGTCTGACATATAAGCTGTCTCACATGGTCAAAACCTTAAGCAATATCTGGAGTGGTTCTTGCCCTTCTATATCCCTCTTCTACCAGACCACTGATCACCTTTTAAGCTACTATGTTATACTTATTTGTTTATTTTCTGTTTGTTTATGATCTAGCTTTCTCCTTTCAGATGAGAAATTTGTACTATTGGAGATTGAACCCAAGGCCTTCTGTGTGCTGGGCAAGCACTTTACCAACTGAGCTATATCCTTCCTCCAGTGACGTACTTTTGACCATTTTACTTCATGCTGCAGCGTTTGAATGAGAATGGCCCTCTTAGGCTCATGTGTTTGGATGTTTGGTGCCCAGTCGGTGGAACTGTTTGGGAAGGGTTAGGAGGAGTGATCCTGTTGGAGGAGGTATATCACTGGGCATGTGGGGTTTGAGGTTTCAAAAGCCCAAGCTATACTCTGCCATCCACCTCTGCCTTATACTTGTGGGTCAGATGCATGCTGTTAGCTACTGCTCCAGTACCATGCCTGCTGCCACGCTTTCCCCAATGATGGTCATGGACTCACCCTCTGAAACTGTAAATAAGCCTCCAAGCAACTTATAAATGCTTCCTTTTATAAGTTACCTGGACCAGTTTATTTTTTCACAGCAGTGGAATAGATATAAGAGGGAGTGGACAATGGGAAGTATTACTTACTTACTGAATTAATAAATGTAGCAATGACAACTACTATGACCCAAAGCTTCCTGGGGACTGGGGGAATTTGCAGACTTGTTAAACTGATTTGAGTGAATTAGCAACCCTTTCTGTCTTGAATAGTCTCTTTCTCAGTAGTCTCACTTTTATGTGCAAAAATCTCTGACCTCTCTCTCTATTCCAAATGCATGGGATAAGTTGTATACAGTTGATTTTTTTTTAGATAAAAAGACGGGTAGATTTGTAGAATCTCATTCATTAAGGATGGGAATTTTTTTGTATCTTCACTTTTTATTTTTTTTAACATCATTATATTTTGCTTCACATGAGACTTTTTTTTTCCTTCGAGTTCCAGAGCTATACATAACACAAAGCAGAATCTTAAAATTATAAATCCCCCTTCCTATTTCACGTTTTTCAGCTCTGGACTTTGTAAGTTGACAACTCCTGCATTCAAATGGTTTGGTACATGTAGGCTGTTATTAGAGAGACAGTAGACAAGTTCTCGTAGTCCAGGGCACCAGTGTAAATAGATGAAGCTGGCTTGCCAACAAATGTAGGGAGGGGTAGGGACTAGGATGAACCAAACGTTCTTGCCTCATCTGAATTCAAGCTCACATTTTCAAAGGTAATGGTGGCAAAGTGTAATTAACACATCTTTATTACCAAATTGGAAATGCTGTTTTTATAATGAGGCTGCAAAATATTTTAATCATGAGTGCCATATTTATCAGATGAGTTCTTAAACATTTGTCAGTTCTGAAACACATAAATAGTATTATATGAATATATATGATATGAATATACATATATATGCAATGTATCCATATATCACATATCACACATCCATGTACCATATATGATACACCATATTTCATATATCACATATCACATTTTGATATTTTATAAATATTATATATTTAATTGCATGCATATATGAACTGCATATGGAATTTCTGGGGTAATGGTATAGAACATGGATATTCCTTAGATGTACACATTGTTTATGGAAGGTTATATATGGGAAATAAGAAGGCAATCATTTAAATTTAAATCATTCTGCACAAGCTACAAAATAGAGATAGAAGTAACAAGGTAACAAATGTCAACTGTTGTCCTGCCCTGACTTTCTGCTGAGATCAGTGGGTATGAGGCCTTCTGGCTCATCACACTTGTAAGTAATCAAACTCAGTTCTGTTGGTGCCTGATTCAAATCTTGGTTCAGCTTCACTAGTTGTATGACTTGGGAAGTTACTCGGCTGGTCTGTTGTGGTATCCTCCCCTGTCCAGGTTGGTGCTTGTCAGTTAATGGGATCAAGGGGTAGATTTATACAACTGGGGATGGTACTTTAAGAACATCTCAAAGATTGATTGATTGCTTGATTGAATGAATGAAGGACTGTTGTTATTAGAACATCACTACTATCTCACAAGGTGGGAATGCTGTGCTGACAGGCTGTCTTCATTATCCCTTTCATCTTTCCTGCCACATATGATGCCCACTTGTATAGGGAAAATTACAAAGGCTGAAACTGATCCTGTAAGCTCAGTACATACCTACCAGTCATCTAATCACATATTTTTTGGAAGGAATTTTTTTGTGGATTAATGTTTTCTCAATTTTAAGCAACTGAAATACAGGAAATGTGACTCCCTAAATAATGGCAGTCCTAAGTCTCTCTCTGTCTCTCTGTCTCTCTCTCTCTCTCTCTCTCTCTCTCTCTCTCTCTCTCTCTCTCTTTCTCTCTCTCTTTTAATGACTGATGTCAACTCTGTCAGTAATATTTCACAGTGTTGTGGAATTTTGTAAGTCATTAGAACAAGACCTGATCAATGGATTCAATGGATTTCTTTCCCCTAGAGATACGATTAAAAAAAGGAAGTTGGCTTTCTTTCCCCCACCCCCTCACACCCACACACCCACACACTTATACATACAAACCTTTACCGCCATCATCATGAAGGAAAAGAATAGTAAAATCTTATTCTTTCAGTAAAAATAAAACAATCCCAATATCGTTCCAAAACAAGCGCTCCAATCCCCTGCACACATCAAGACATGCTCAGCACGGCTCATGGAAACAATTGTCAAATTCACCTTGCCAACAGGAAGATTAATCTGTCCCCTCACAATCTTAACAAAGAAGACCGTCAGCAAAGACGAAGCCCGGATCCTTCAGTGAGAGATGAGGTTGCCTCTGCTGGCTGCACGTCTCTCCTAGGCAGCCCAATTGTTTGAGTTCATTTGTAGGAGTTGGGTAGAATCAATAACATTCTAAATGAGCTGGCAGAAACTCGAAGAGGCAGAATGGAATTTGGGTCTGAACACAGCTACTCACTGGCCTGAAATTCCAGACTGGTTTTTACATCTTCCTGAACATGACATTTCTCTAAAGTTAAAATGAGAGGAACACAAGACCTCACCAAGCTGCTGATAACCAAATTAAATTTCCAAACAAACCACTGACTCTACCAAAGCTTCCTTAGATGAAGAGCAGCCTTGACTAGCCAGAGAGAAAAGACCACCAAAGGGCCATTGGTCGAAAGTTCGTGACACATAAGGATGATTCTGAGGTTGCTAAAGGCGACTTATCCAAAAACCTTTTATTTCTAGATTGGGATATTTTTTTGAGTCTGTCCACTTGTCCCTACCCATTTTTACTTTACTTTGTTCTTTGACTCTTTCTTGCCACACAGCTTCAGATTTCTTTCACCTCAGCTTAGTGAGTACTGAGTATCGGCTGTGTGCTACTGGCCCTAGCTTCTTTTACCCTCCTTACAAATATTACTTCTACTGGATCCAAATACAATCAAGAAAGTGTCAATTTGGTTGTTTTTACAGTCTCATCAATATAAAATAAACACAACTTTCAAACACTGTATAACCTTTGGAGATCAAGGAACAACACAGCCCTATCTAATGTCTCACATGGCAAAGATAAATGACCACAGGATTGTCACAAAACCAGGAATATAGAAACTTGTCAAATCTTAGATATCAAAACTGTAGAAGGTTTTTGCTATGGAAAGCAAAGGTGCTGAGGAAATGTTGTTATAAGTCTGATTTGCTGCTACATACATTCTAAAATATACAGAATTCCAGGAAACAGTGTACCATTCTCTCTTGGATGAGTTAACTGTTGAAAGTAAATGTTCACCATCCTGTCCTACGCGTTCAGTTCTGTGCCAGACACAGTGTCTAAGTGTTGTGTGTGCCTTAAATCACAGCTGAACAGAGATTCTTGCATAAGGTCACAGAGACTGAGTCAGGATTTCATCAGACGCTATCTGAGTTCACACTGCTGTGGTTCAGAACAGACAATAAATACTATTGTGAACTTAAAAGATTCACAGTCCAGCCCAAGTTGGCACCCAAGAGCTGCCTATTCTTATGGGCTGTGGCTAATTATTGGCAAGTGGGGAATAAGAAGAAGGCTGTGGGAAATCTCAGGAAATAATTTAAATAGCTCATCAAGTGCTGAGATGGCACATATTTCTGCTTTCCCTCTTTCTTTCTACAATCTGGATGTGAATGCTGACCCAGTCACGCAGGAGTGTGATCTTAGGGTTGAAGCCAATATGTTGGGATGATGGAGGAGAGAGGTCAACATACCCCCATGAAGCTATGTCTATATCCAGGATCCCTTTTCTTATTAATATCCAAAACTTTTATGCGCATATGTATGTATGTATGTTTGTTTGTTTGTATGTATGTATATATTTAGTAGATGTACCTGCATGCATGTATGTGTGTATATATAGATGTATGTCTGACACAGTGTGCACATAGAGGTCAGTGTGTGTGTGTGTGTGTGTGTGTGTGTGTGCACAGGTGCATGCCTGACACAGTGTGCACATAGAGGTTAGAGGTCAGAGGACAATTCATGGAGTTTAGGTTCTCTGCTGCCCATTTGAGGGATTCAATCAAATTCATGTCATTTAACTTTCAGACTCCTCTACCTGACCAGGCAACACACCAGTCTCATAGCCAAGACATTTTAAAATCTTGGTTTGGGATATTTCACTTCATTTCTGTTTCCTTAATCTTTCTGTAATTCCGTCCTTCCCATTATTTTCTATCTCTTTATGTCCTGTATTGTTCCGCCATGTTGTCTAGCTTGCTTAACCTTTCGCATCCTGCATCCTGCATCCCTTGCGCTCCCTCTCGTCATCATCGGTGGCTTCTTTCCTTCTCCTCTCCCCAGATCACTTCCAAACTCTGCCTACAGCTTCCTCATTTTTTGAAAATAGTCAGGATGAGAATTCAGAATGCACACAGGCAGCGAGCTGCAATTTTGAATGCAAATACGGTAATTGTATTTGCATGGTAGGATTACGGATAATTTCATGACTACCCTGTCACTAATAATGCATTACAGTGCTATTTGTTTTCAATAAAACATAATGGGAGACTGCTCATTTGTAACTCTTTCTAAATCAGTATTAACCGTTTTGTACTTATTTATAACTTTTATTAGGATTTTGTTTGCATGTTTGTTTTGAAGACCATGCAAGTTCCTCTCAAAATTGAACATGTTATCAAACCTGTCACAGCACTAAAGAATGACCAGAATTAGGAAGCTAAATAATTTTATTTTTTTAAAAAATCACAAAACAGAGTTTAATCCCCTCCTAAACTAATGATTTGGGGCTTGTCTTCGGTTCAATATTATAAACGCCAATGACTGCTCCATGCAGGAGTGGTGCTAATTGAAAATTAATATTTGGCTCATTTAATCCTAGGAGCATATTGCCCAAACTCCCTTTCCTTGCACGAAGCCAAAACATGTACTGGGGAGGAAGAAAGGAGAACAAAGAGCCTATCTATTCGTTGTTGACTTCCCTTACCTTGTACACAGTGAGGATCTACTGATGCTTGAACTGAATGTTTCTCTCGATTCGGTGCGGTGGTGCACGCTCACGGGGCAGAGACAGTTGTGAGCTGAGTTCGTGGCCAGCCTGGGCTACCTAGAGAATTCAAGGTTCATCTGAGAGTTCAAGGTTCACATGGTGAAACCCAGTGTATGAAAACAAGGACCAGTGACGTAGCTGGGTAGCAGATGCTTGCTGTTGTTGCTGTCATGAGCAACCCTGTGTTTGGGTCCCAGCACTGGATAACAAACAAACAAACCAAACCCATTAGCGTCACCTTCCATTTATTCTCTGGCCACCTGCATTGTTAGAGTCCCACCTTATTTTACAGACCCAGAGTCATCATGTCCAGTAGTCTGGTTCTTAACATCGTTGGCCAAAGAAGTCTATTGTGAAAACAGTTCGAAGATCTGGCATTGTCTTTCATAGTTGCATATTTTTATTTTGAGGCAACTCTTAGCTTCAAATACAGAAGCGATGGTATTGGCTTTTCTGTAAATCTTGAGATTATGCAGGTTCCAGCAGAGATTTTTTTATTAGGATAACTAGGGAAGAGAGATTCTGATTAAAGTTTCTTCAAAGAGGAATGTTCTTGGCAACTAAAGTGAAATGCACCTTCATTTCTGCAGCTGAAGTCCAAGCAAACAGTGATTCATTTTGAGGCTCTCTGGGAAATTCACATGAATCCTGGGAGCCTGGTGCATCTGTGTGGATTGATTCCCGGGGCTATTAATTGGAGCAGCAAACCAGGCATTTTCTGGGCTTATTTATTAATGTTACCTGGACTTTCAAGGGCGGCCTACCAGGTGTTGTAGTTTATACTTCAGGCTTCCAGAGTCTTTTTTTTTTAACTCTTTCATGCCACCTGACGTGTTTTTCAGAGCATCTCAGTTTGCAGTCAATAGTGAAAAGAAGGCATCTCTGATTGGGATAGAAAAAGAAAATTGCCCACAGTTTCTTGCCAGCTATCAAGAAATGTAATAATTAAGTTATATTCTGTGAATTATAAATTGTGTTGTCTCATGTAGGTAGTTCAGGTGTTTGTTGTCTGTTCATACAGTAAATCTCTTTTTCCCCTTCTCTCTCCTTTTTTCTTACAATATTAAAAGCCAGTTCAATGGCTTCCTTATCTGAAGAGACCAGCTGTTTCCTGACAGTTGGATCTAGTCTTTCCTTTCTAAATCAATGTCTGTCATAAGGAGACAGAAATATGTGTGTGACTTACAGGATTTGTCTTCATAATGATGAATGTTTAGCTAGAACATTGATTATAAAAATAGAATCCAGACTCTGAGAAGCAATTTAAAGCCATGGTATCTGTCTGTGACGATCATTAAAAGCTAATGAGTATGTTTCTTTGTTGTACTTAATCTTTCCGCAGTCTGACTGGCAGCATTAATGTTGGAGAGATTACACTCGGAGTATGGCAAGCATTTTGTTTATTGGTCTCCAACTTGTATGCTAACTATCTAGTCCATTATTGAAATGGGATATATGCTAGAATCTGCTTTTTAATTAACAGACGGGAGGAAAATAACCCAGATTCAGGCGAACGGAAAGAACATTCCAATGGTCCGTGCATCGCTTACTCGAAGATACATTAAGTGTGATTAGGGTTTGAAATCCTTGTAAGAACAGTTGTTTTCCAAAGAGATGCAAGTAGGGTCTGTGCACATCCTTCTGCTGCTGCCTTATAATTTTATCAAATGTCTGATGTGGCTAATCAATTGATCAACATTCTCCATGCCTCTTGCTAGAATTATAGAGGTTTTTTTCATTTGTAAGACTACAAAAAACATGAAATTACAGTTTTTTCCCCTATGTTGAGTGAGTTCATCATAAAGCAAAGCACCTGAAGCTCATTTGAGAAATCTGAATTTTAAAAACTATATGACTATATAAATTATAGCTAACATATTCAAAGAGGCATATGTTTTTGGGTCCGGGATGTAGTTCAGAGACATTTTGTTATCCTAGACCTATTTAATTTGTCAATAAGAAATAAAAAACATAAACAAAATCAATTGGGGGGAATGACTGGAAAGATGGCTCACTGGGTAATGTTTTGGGGGTTTTTATATCCAAATATCACAAGAGCATCATCTATAGGGGAAATCTGTCTCTTTTTGAAGAAGATAGCATCTCCATCCTCAGAAACTCTGCGAAAACTGCCTGACATGTTTCAGTGGTACCAGAGTCTCTGTCCAGCTAGTGCAGCTTAGGTACAGACTTATTTAAGTAACCAAGACATAGAGTTCAACGCTAGGTTCAGTGATGGGCTCTAGGCTTTGAACCACTGTGGCCACTGCCTGGAGGTAGACGGACAATCTATGTCTCCCCAGCCTTCACCACTGTCCCAGGACAAGGACCACACTTTTCAGTGTTCACTGATTATAAAGATAAGCTAAGCTCCTTGAAGAAATTAAAGAATCCCTTCCATCACAATCAAACTAATCACACAATCTCATTTTCTAGGCGCTGTGACTAGTCAAACATTAGCTAACTATGATCATTTGGTGTGTGATCTATTTAATCAAAGTTTTAACATTAAGATCTCACCCCCACCCCGTCTTCATCTTATCCATCAATCAAATTATACAGCTAGCTTCCATTTTGCCTTATTTTATATTGGAAGCAGACAGTGCTAGAAAGCCAACATTTAGAACTGAGATTTTGAAAGAACGATGTGAGGTGGAAGCACTGAGCAAACAACGGTGGCAGGCAGTGCCTTGCTTCTCGCTGTGCTTTCAAACCCCTTTTCAGCTTGTCTTTTAGCATTGTTGGATTGAAAGGTCATCGAGTCTACCTCATCTCTTAAAGGGCTCTAAAACTCCCCCAGGGTTCCGAGACTTGCTGTGGAGTAGTTCCGCAATCAGTAGCAGGATACAAACTGACAGTTGCCGAAGGAACCTTTCTCTGGATGAAAGAAGGTAAAACGCTGAGCCTGGAAACCGATTGAACATCAAGTCACCGCGTTTCCTTTAGTCTCTACCTCCGTCCAGTGTGTGGGTTGAAAAGCCATTATGAAGGCTGTGTCTCGCCATTCCATTACTTCCAGGAAGGGGAGGAGTGCCTGTCTGTGATTTCAGAAGAAAAATAATATAAAACAACACAGTGAAATCCCTTAATTGAAAATTTTCTTGCTGTGGCGCCGATGCCAGTCCCATGACTCCATTGAAATATTCTATAGTGTCTTTTTCTCTTAGGAAATATAGAACAGCTACGATTGAGCAAGAGAGAAGTTGAGTGACTACCAGAGCAATATAATAAGTGTTAGAACTGTCCTGCTGGTATCACGCTAGAAGCAGCATTTGGTGCCAAGCATGATTGTGACAATATTCATAGTTACGATGGTCACAGGTTAAGAGAGGTTAAGAAACTAGAATTACATCACCAAGAATAACCTTGGTGACATCTATTTTTACAACTTAATCTAAGTCATTCAGTTTTCTCTTATCAGTTAAAATGGTAACAATTATTTTTAAACTGAGTTGTTTTTATTACTCTTTTTAATAAATAATAAAATTATACAAGAAATATGGGGAAGCAAATGAAGAAAGGAAAAAAATCACCCTATTTCTGCTAGGGATGGAACCCCAGTGTTAAGTGAACCATAGAGGGTTTGTTCTGTTCACTTGGGTAGTACTTTCTGTTACTTGACTTGTAAATAAGGCAGAGAGCTTACACTTGAGACCCAAAGGTGACTCTATAATGCAGTAACTATTTACAAAATGCTTGCTCTGTCAACATTGTATCAAATGCTGTAACGCTATTAAATAATATACAACTCACAAACACTGCTAACACCTGTGGAGTAGGTCTGGAAAGCCCTGGTGTACCGCCCAGTTCACAAGTGAGGGAATTAACAAACAGACTCAGCCTTGTGTACATGGTCTTACACATGCCGCAACCCTGGGTTACTCGATTCTACAGCCTGTGTTCTTAGCCTGTATTTTATACTGCCTTTTGTGCTGTCGAGCATTCTAAGAAACACCTTGAAAGATGAGGCCTTGGGACATTGACAATACCCCAAAATGGTGCTATGGACAATTATTTGGGCCTCTTATGCTTCTTTGAGATGTGTTGAGTGACTTGGTGTCTCCAAGTAGAGTGGCTGTGAAACCCTAGCTTCTAACTTGCTGCCAAGAGACCATGGAATTAAATATGTTCCACCGGTGCATCAGACTCCCAGGATGTGGTCAGGATGATGGAGGACGTAGTAGTTGATTGGCCTTCCTATAGTTGAATGCTCCAATCAAGAGTCTTTCATGAACACGACCTACTTTTTGTTATTTTTAACTTCCAGCGTGGATACAGTGTCTAAATAATTTTTTTTATTGCAAATCAATGTTAAAAATATTTTTGTTGACTTTAAATTTTAAACGATGGAATATTTATAAAAAAATAACCAGAATACAAAATCTAGAATTCCAGCCCTTAAGAAGGATAGCAGATCATGGCTTCTGATTCTGTGTTTCAGTGTGCAGACACTTGCTTCCCACTGTATAGCCTTGACCACATTTCTCAATCTGTTTTTGTCCTTGTTTTCTCGTTCACTAAAGGAGGGTGATAACTTGACACATCTTTAAGGAGAGTGTGAGAATTCTTTTAATAGCATTAATAAATAGGTTGCCATGCAGTGAGTATTTAATATTATGTGATGCTTACAAAAAATGTCATAAATAAAGATGTTTCCAGAAACAACCAAAATGTCCACCCACAGGTTCATGACTAAATAAATATTAGTGAATTACACTGTGAATGTAGCCACGGAAGTTAGTCAGGTAAGTTTAAAGTGTACCACAAAGGCTGCAATACCGTTCAAAGTTCTATTCTCAGGCCTCAGCTGATACATTGACAAATACTCTGTGTTTAGGAATTTTAAAAGAAAGTACCACCTTAGGAATTACTAGACAAACATCTATTATACATTAACAGATGAAAATGGATTGCAGAATTTCTCTGCTTGCCTCTTCTTAGCCCCGAGGCTTTTATGTCTCTGAGATCATTGTCTAATATCTTTAGGTATTTTCTTTTCCAACCCTGTATTTGTCTCCTTCATTAGGCTGATCACAGTTCATAATCCTTTTATTCTCATGTAAATCTATCTCCATTTTCTTATAATAGAAACATATAGGTTGAACCTCTGTCTGTTCTCACAACCATAACCCCAATAATCAAGCACACAGTATACGCAGAAGAAGCATGGTGGTGCATACAACCTGTATACATAGAGGGATTCACTGTAAACTGGTGGCTGAGATTTGGTTAAGAGAATGCTATGCAAGCTGATTCTTTTCAGATTAATCTTTTTAAATAGTGTGGATCACATTTTGGCTACCACATAGAACTCTGTGAACATTCAGACTTGGCTAGGGCATCTTAATACTCACTAACTCATCTGGGGATAACCATTACCCTTCATGACATCTCCATGGAGGACTCTAACAATGAAAGATGTTAGTTCCATGCCCCTGGTTCTGTATTAAGGAGCTTCCAGGTTCATTAGAGAGTTACTAGTGGACCCACACTTTCTCTCTTCTCTACCTCTGGTTTCAGTTAATCATGTTATTTGGTTATATATATTTTGCTAATGAGTTTGTTTAGAATACATTTTCTGATAATCTCTCATGATGTGCTGAAGTGTGGCCCCAGGTGCTTTGGAAGATCGCTCAGTTACTAATAGTGATAAGAAGAGATGTACCGGGTAGGGGGTGAGACAGGAAAGCTGGGGAAATTAGCACAAAGCAACACAAGCTAAGAGAATCATTTGTTTCATCCACATCATAGAAGCAGGTGCTAACACTGAAAGCGGAACAGATCCAGGAATGTGGCAGTATTTCCACAAAGAGGGAAACATGTTTCCCTGAGTAGAAACTGGCTAAGTACTAGCCTCAAGCGTGCTGATAAACCTACCTTCAGAACTATGCGTGCCCAGTAGAAGCCTCTATGATGCAAGAGAATGGATGGAGTTTACAGCTCTTGCCCCCTACACACACACACACACACACACACACACACACACTCACACACCACTCTGATATCATTTCACTTTGACAACACACAAGGGCCTCACTCCCTTGAAACAAAGCTTTCCAAACTTTGCCACTTAACTTTTTAGGTAAGAATGGTTTTGTTGTCAGAGAGTGTCAAACAGATTTCTAATTTGTTTTGTTGTCTAAAACATCTTCCCTCCCTCCCTCCTTCTCTCCCTCCATCTTTGCCTTTTGAAACCTCAACGTCTAAGTGTTATAATGGGAAGAACTAGGGTTTTGAAAACAGATCCTCCTAATTCAAATCTCAGTAATACCAGAACCAGCCTCCCTTCTTGGTCTCTGTCTGCTGGAAGCAGTGCTTAATTCTACCCACAACAGCAACAACCAAAAATGGCTTCAAACATTGGCAACTGTCTGTTGGAAGTCAAAATACCCTAGCTGAGAGTTGTTCCCCTAAACCACCTTGATCTAGTAATGAGAGCTTTGATTAGTGCTGCCAGTTCCATTTGTCTAGCACCTCACGGGCCTACAAAGCCATCAGAAAGTTTTAGAAAATCAATTCTGTTGTCACCAGGGAAAACAGTATGAAAAAGTAGATGGTTGTGTCTTACAGTGATCTTCCAAAGGCTCTTATCACAAAAAATTGTTGCCCAGCAGGAAGCTGAGGAACGGAAAGTTCCTCTTGGTTTTTAGCTCCTTTGATGCCACCTGAAGTTCAAGATCCTGGGGCACATTTTTTTGTTCACTCTTTGCCCCTCCTTTTTAGAAAAATGTCAAAAGAAATACTGCCTGGGAAGAATAAGGCATAACTTAAATTATTAACTGTATTGCATTCGCTTATCGTGTATGTTTCTATTCTTCAGGGGGCATGGAAGGAAGCAGGGAGAAAACAGTCAATGAAATACCCCAACACCTACAATCTAAAAGCCTTTAGTCACAGTTTGTAGGAGAAAATTCAACTAATGTTTAAATACATTCAGAACCCAGGTGGCTGAATGTGTGAAATGACCTTGAGGTCCTTAACATTGTGTGACCAGTCCATTTACTGGTTGTCTTAGCTTTGTTCAGCATATATTTTTTTGTCACTTCAGCTATTGATCTTTTCCCATATGTGATGCTGTCTAACATGCATTCGTATGTTTGTCCCTCCCTCCATCC
Organism: Grammomys surdaster; assembly: GCF_004785775.1. Classification (NCBI taxonomy): domain Eukaryota; kingdom Metazoa; phylum Chordata; class Mammalia; order Rodentia; family Muridae; genus Grammomys; species Grammomys surdaster. Next base: position 3,096,349 of record NW_021605377.1, on the reverse strand, counting down.
TCCCCTCGTCATTCCCTTTCTCCATTCCTCTCTCCTGTCTTCTGCTTCTTCCTTCTCTCCTTTTCTGTTTATCTCTAGCATGTGAAACCTTGGCCTCATGGCTAGAGTAAGAAGAATGGCTTTAGAACCAGATAATTCTAAATTCAATCCCAGTGTCAACAAGTTTACCATTTGCCACATTCCAGTGGAATTTGTGATGCAAAAGAACAGTGCCTACTATACCGGTCAAGCCTCTTCAGTTATGAATGCCAACCTTCTGCAAGATGACATAAGGGAAGGCTTTTAAGGGGAAAGTCTGAGGAATACTTTAGTCAGTTAGACCTAGGAGTTCAGTGTTGTAGTACTGATTCTCCTCTTCCCTCCATCATCACCTACAAAGTATATTCTCAGATGAATATATGCTAATGGAAAAGTTGGGAAATTAAAACATAACCCATACAGATGTCCTATTGAGCATCTGTCGAGCAAGTACATGACTGAAGAAATGAATATTCCAAATCAGGACACTGAATTCCATGTGTAGGTCTTGAAGCTCTAGTTTCAGACTGGCTTCTTCCTCTCCAGGTCAAGCAGCAGTTTTGAGTTTTTGTCCCTGATTGGGGTCTGGGTTGATACCCGAAGTCACCACTGTATTTCAGGAGAATGTACAAAGAAAATGGATAGGATTATCCCTGTAGCATATACACTCCATCAATTCAGCCTGGAAGCTGAAGGCAAAACCCAGCCCATACTATAAAAGAGGTTGGCCTGGATGGTGCTCAGGAAAATAAAACAAGAAAACAAAACAGAGGCAAAATCAAAGATCATAAATCTGCTAGAAGTTGAAATATGAATTAGATCACTAGACACAAAAGCATTCTCTTGTGTAGTTGTCTCCTAAAACATACTTAGAAAGAACAACAAGCTAGTTCAATATTTTAATATATTTTTATATAGTGTGTGCATATGTGTCTTATACTTTCTTCTTTAGCTTTCTAGAGATAGATTATATACCTAGGATCGGTAAGTATTACACCTTCTCTTGTTCTGGTCCTGTTTCTTTTCCTCCTCTATCATCTTCTTCTACATAAATAAAAGTGCATTTTACATATGTCATTGTCCTTTTTTACGCAGTATGTATATCTTAGCGGCTTATCCAGATGTGCATTGAAAAGATGCTGTCACGCCTCAAATTATAATCTCATTATCTGTATGCATGTGCTTGTTCATGAGATAGCGGGTAGGAGACCTACATATTTTATGCTATAATTTACTTCTTTCTTCATCTGATTCTTCATATTTCTACTACTGATCTGCTTCTACATTCATGTGTTTAGCGCTCAATACATTCATTTCCATTTCTTTTCTATTAATAATGACACTTTAAGTATGGCGTGACCGATGACAAACAGCTGTTGTACGTGAATCACGTGGGTTCCTGTCATCGGAATTTTATTGTCAATTTTAGGTATTCTGTAATTTCACTTTATTGATAGCCTCTTTGACGGAATGACTGTCTTATAGAGAGCCATTAAATAGATATTCGGCTAGTGGGTGACTTTTCTGTTTTTTGTTTTGGTGCACTGAGACCAGGTAGCATTTTTAATTCTACATTTACTTCTTAATTTTTTCAAAAATCTGGATCTTACTAGGTTCTAAAGAAGGCCTTTTTTTTTCAAAAGGTTATTCATTAGATACCTAAAAATAGAGACATTCTGTTTTCAAAATAAGAAAAGTTATATGTGTCTATTAATGTACAATATTTATTCTTAGGCTTATTGTCATTGGGGATAGAGAGATAGAGATGGAGATAGAGATAGATATTCAAATATTATAGATAGTGCACATATTTATGCAATATATCAACATGCCTCATTTTCATTAATCTTTTCTTTTACACACAGAACCATGCATCTCAGGGTGGCCTAAAGTTTCAAAAAAAATCATTTTTATCATTTCAAAACTGACCTTGAACTTCTAATCCTCCTCCGTCTACATTCCAAGGGCTAAAATGATGGGCATGCCCAGTTTCATCTATTTCATTTTTCCATTTATTTATTTATTTATTTATTTATTTATTTATTTAATTTATTTATTTTCACTTTACATCCTGTTCCCAGCTGCCCCCTCACCTCCCAGTCCGCTCTTGACATAGCTCCTCCTCCCATCCCTCCTTCTCTTCTAAAAGGGCTGAGCTCTCTCCCCACCAAAGTAAACCCACCCTGGCAAATCAAGTCTCTGTAGAACTAGGGAATCCTTTCCCACCGAGGACAGACAAGGCAGTTCAGTTAGGAGAATGAGATCCACAAGCAGGCAACAGAGTCAGGCACAGCCCCTACTCTGGTTGTTGAGGGACCTGCATGAAGACCAAGCTGCTCATCTGCTCCCTATGTGTGAGGGTCTAGTTAAAGCCTTGTGTGCTCTTTGTTTGGTGGTTCAGTCTCGGGGAGTTCGAAGGGTCCATGTTCATTGACTCCCTTGTTCTTCTTGTGGAGTATCTATCCCTTCCCACTCTGAGTCCCTCAACCCTTCCCCCCAACTCTTCCACAAGATCCCCCTGAGCTCCATTTAATATTTGGCTATGGGTGTTTTCATCTGTTTTGGTCAACTGCTGTATAGAGCTTCTCCAAGGACAGTTATACTAAGCTACTGTCTGCAAGCATAGCACAGTATCATTAGGAGTGTCAGGGACTGTTCTTGCCTATGGGATGGGTCTCCAGTTGAGTCAGTCATTGGTTGGCCACTCCCTTAGTCTCTGTTCTGTCCTTGTCCCTGAACTTCTTGTAGGTAGGACAAATTTTGTGTTAAAGGATTTACAGAAGGTTTGGTGTCCTGAGATATTTAGTATTGTATAGCTTGTAACTTTGGCTGGAGAACCATTGCTGTGTTCTTTGGTAAACACACAATGAGAATCACTCTATACCTTGTACCTTTAAAATTATAAAGTACTCTTCATATACTCGCTCTTACTTTATATGGGAAAATTTGGCTGATTTCACAATATCTGTCCTTGTCATTTTATTCTCAATCACTCTTAATTTCTTTGCCTTTTCCAGTTCCCTTTTCCTTTCTTTTCTTTTTAAATTTTGAGACAGAGAAAGTCTCACCATATAGTTCTAGACAGCCCAGTACTTTCTGTGTAGGTCAGGCTGGCTACAGACTAGCAGAGATCTGCCTGCTTTTGTCTCCCAGAGTGCTGGATTTAAAAGCATGGGTCGCTGTGCCTAGATGCCTCTGTCTGCTACATCATGCAAGATGGAGACTTTCTACAAGTACTTTTCTTTTTGATGAAATTAGGTCAGTTTTGAGTAGTGATATGACACATATCTTGGTTTGGTACTTTGATAAGTTTGATTTCTGGTTTTATTACATTCCAATATTTTACAGGTAGCCTTTTCTTTATATGTATAGTGTTTTTTTTTTTCCTAACAGGTCTGAAGACTTTTCCATGTGGCTTATATTATTGTAACTACTGTTTGTGTTTTATTGATTTATATAAATATATGTGTTTCTAAGAAGCTTGAAGCTTTTTATGGTGTGTGTGTGTGTGTGTGTGTGTGTTTGCTGTCTTTGTAACAACTTTTCATGATATCAACTATCCTCACCCATTAATCCCCTACCATGAGTAACAATAAAGGGCTTTGCCTTCCTTCTGTCCCCCTTTCCACCACCTCTCTCCTATCCCATGGTAGAATTGGCTCTTATCTCCTTATGACTACCTTGGCAACACTGAATAAGTCTTTCCTTCTTTTCCACTGTGTGTCAGCTTTAATTGATTTTCTTTGGCCTCCATCTGTGAATAATATTAGAAACATCACTGGGAGCATTTCACAGTCCATCTTAGATTCTCAGACGTTTGCAGCTCAAACCATTTCTAATTCCCCATGATTCTACCACTGTGGAGTTCTCTTTAAGACAATGCCAGCATTTGTTTAACTCTGAATCCTACCTTGGAATAGATTCAGTTTCCACTATTGATTTGTTGCAGTCATATTTTATTTTAAGTTATTCCTTTCTTGACATATATTTGCTACCTAGTAGAATCTATGAAGTAGTCATAAAAGATGTTTTGAATCCTTTAATATTTAAAGCTAATGATTTTCTTTGGGCCTGAGTGGAGTTTTGACCTCCTTGATATTTTAAGATGGGACTGTGTGTCCTTTGGGGCTTCAGAGGTTATATATTGCTTTGGGAGACTAGAATCAATGTTCTGTATTTTCATGATTACAACTTACTTTATCACTTTGCCTGAATACCCAAGAATACTTTAGAGTTCTCTAGTAATGCATCAGGACTGAGACTTTGGCACCATTCCACTCCAGGAATGGTGCACGTTTCTACCAGGAAGACTCATGTATTTTGCTAAAATCAGAAATATTTTCTTTACATGCCTTAAAGTTGTTTGCTTCATTACTTTTCTTTTTTGATATGGTAGTTATGAATTGATTATGTTCCTGTGTCTGCTCATGTAAATATTCTTAGGCCCCTCTCTCTGCCTTCACTTCCCCTTTTTACATCTTCTCTACCTCCTCTTTCTTCCCGTCTGTTTGGTTTCTCTTGCTCTCCTTACTTCTGCTCTTCATATGGCCTAGTGTGACATGATGCTAGCAGAAGCCATACTGTTACACTTCTGCTTATTCGTCTTTATTCTTTGGTTCTCTATTTTCTCTCTCTTTCACTTTCTCCCCAGTGTATAGGTGACTTAGTTAAACTGCTCTATGCTCCTAGCGGGTCTCGTGCTTACTCCCACCTGCCCATACAGTTTTCTGGATTTGTGAATAGAACACACACACACACACACACACACATACACACACACACACACACGTGCGCACGCGCACACCAGTTAATTTCGATATGCCTTGGCTAGCTCAATGGTTGAGCACTTCTAATCCTCCCTGCAGCTAGCATATATTTCCCTCCGTACTCCTGGCTTAACACCTTCTTATTCTTTGTTTTATCTTTGCTGCTCTGTTACCTTCTGGGTAGCTCCCTGTATAGGATTGCTTTCCCCTTCCACCTACGATTTGGAGGATATTTCTTCTGTAGCACCTAAACCCAATTCTTTGCCTCCGAATCATGGCGAATCTGTGTGTGTGTGTGTGTGTGTGTGTGTGCGCGTGTGTCCCTAGCCCAGGAATCCTAAAAGTCCCGCATCTATCTGCCCTGCCCAACCATTGGCTGCTGTCATCTTTATTACCAATCGGAACCAACTAGGGGCAGGAACACTCAGTGACTTACTGCAGACACTCCAGTGAACAGTTTTGGAAGCAAAATTAACATTATAACACAAGCAAAATTAGGCCAAACCCACTTTACCCAGATCTTTGGAATCTTGAGTTTTTTTTTCTCAATCTGCTTTCTATCTATCCCGTTCCTCTGGCTCAGTATTCTAACTTATTTCGTCACACTGTAGAGCAATAATATTATTGTTCCATTCACAGTTAAGCATACCTTTATGTTTCTATCTACGCGTTGTTCTAACTTAACCCTCACACTTCAAGGCTGAGGATGTGACACAGTGGCTTCTAGTTTGCCACAGATCCTGGGTTCAATCCCTCACATTGGAAAAAGTGTCGGTCATTATACTTACAGTTCTCTTCCTTAACCTTTTTACAGTAATATTTCTGTGTGATATTCTTATATATTCCTTTTTTTTTTTAAAAAAAAGTTCATCTTGAAATTGGTTTCTGTTTCCATAACCATTATTTGTGGGGAGGTTCTGTGTGCAGGAGACCTTGAATCAATTGGCTACAATTGTTTTTCTTCCTAGAAGATTGTGTGTAATCTTAGCTTTTAAATATCTCCCTAGATCAGAGGCAGATCCAACTGTGAAGTGGACTTATCCCTACCTTTCAGAACCAAATCAACCCGTGGAGTTGCTAGACATGATGTCACAGGCTTGCAATTTCTGCACTTCTAAGACTGAGGCAAGTTCGAGGCCAGTGTTACATTTAACTGTCAACTTGACAAAGTCTAAAATCACCTAAGAAGGGAGTCTCAGTTGATGGATTTCTCAGACTGGATTGGCCTGAAGGCATGTCTGCAGGGGAGGGAGTTGAGGGTGGTCTTCATCCCCAAGATCTCTCAGACTCTGAGCCACCAACCAGACAGCATGCACCAGCTGACAGGAGCCCCCAACCCCCGACACAGATGCAGCAGAAGGCTACCTGGTCTGGCCTCAATGAGAGAAGATGCACCTAACCCTCAAGAGACTTGAGACCCCAGACAATGGGGAGGCCTGGGGGGGTGCTGTCTGGTTGTTCCTAATTCATTAATTTGTTTAAATGTTCCTAATTCATTGTTTCGAATGCTTATTTAAAGTACTTTAGTAATGCTTTTTAGTTATGATCAGAAATAACCACATCTCACTGAGGAATGATGGGGATATTTGGATTTATTGGACATTTATTCAGCTCAATTTTCCTTCAACCAGATTTTAATAACTAATACATTATGTGTGATCATTTTCAATAATGATTAAATAATAAAACCATTTTTTTCTTAAAATATGTATTTTGTCCTTTGTTTTCAAAGAATATAAGAACTAACAAACCTTAAGTTCTAACAGATTCGGTGTTTAACTTTGACAGGTCTTTTCTTTCATAATAAAATCAATAAAACTAGATATATAGTACAAATGGCCTGTCAGTGCTCAATGACCTTACCTAGATTTTCAGTATCTTAGTCAAAAAATGTTTGACTCCATAAGATGACCACATGTTTAGAACATCACTGGGAATGCATGAAATTCAAAGAGTCCGCAGCTTGGTCCATTTTGTTTGGGGTCCTACGTATGATTGGAAGTGATTGGAAGATCTTGACTAGAAACACTACTGTAAGTCAGGAATCTATAAAGGAACAGAACTGATAGAATATACAATATAATATATAATATACAATCATATATTATATACATGATTATCTATTATATATAAAATATATAATTATATATTGTATATAATTATATAAATACCATATACCACACATCATATCATATTCATATATCATGTCATATATCACATATATGCCTTATCACATATATCATATGTCATATATCAAATATCACATATTATATACATTATATAATATATAATTATATATTATATGATATATGAATAATATATAATTATGTATTATGTAAAATATATAATATATATGATCTATAGTATATGATATGTATTACATGTGAATAATCTGTGATCTGTAATATAGAATATAGAAACAGAACATAGAATGTAGGGCTGGAGAGATGGCCCAGTGGTTAAGAGCACTGACTGCTCTTCCAAAGGTTCTGAGTTCAATTCCCAGCAACCACATGGCGGCTCAGAAATCATCTGCAATGGGATCTGATGCCATCTTCTGGTGTGTCTGAAGACAACTACAGTGTCCTCAATAACATAAAATAAATAAATCTTTAAAAAATATTAAAAAATATAGGATGTAGAATATGGAATATAGAACTAGAATATAGAATATAAAATATATAATATATTATATTCTTATAGTACATAGACTATTTAGTATAAAATATATTGTATAAATTATTATATATACTATATCTTATATCATATATATGATATATACTATATCTTAATATAATGTCATAACATATATTACATATATAATATATACTATATATATAAAATGTATATATGCATCTTAAGTACTTTTATATTGATACTTTAGGACACTGCGACCAAGGTAATTTATCTGGGGATGTGTTTATTTGGGCTGATATTTTCAGAGGGTAAAATTCTGTGACCATCGTGGCAGGAAGCACAGCAACAAGCAGGCAGGAAAGGCACCGGAGCAGTTTCTGAGAGCTCACATCTTGAGACACAAGTGTGTAGCTAAGAGCTAACTAGGAATGGCTTGGACGTTTGAAGCCTCAAAGCTGGCTTCCAGCCTCAAATATGTGAGCCTTTGGGTCCATTTTCAGGAAAACCACCACAGTGCTAAAAGGGGATATATTAGATTGGCTCACAGAATGTGGTCCAGGTAATGTGGTCCAGGTAATCCAACAATTGCTGCCTCATGGCAGAGGATCCCTTAGTTGTTCGGCTCTCAGAGCAGTGCCAATCTGGTGCTGATGGCCTGGAAGATGCCTGGAGAGCTGCTGGTCTTCAATCTGGTTTAGTATCCTGAAGTAGGTTCTTATATCAGTGAAGGAAAGCCATAGCAACAGGATGCATGACCTTGCCAGTGAGAGAAAGGACAAGCAGACAAAATCAGACTCTGTCTTCCATGTATTTTTCTCCGGGCAGCCACCTGAAGATGCCATCCCAATTCAGGGATTCTTGCTTTAAATTATCTGATCATGAAAAACGCTCACAGCAGTGCTCAGGAGCTTGGGTTTCAGTTGATTCCATATGCAGTCCTGTTGATAACCAAGATTAAACATCACTCTTACTCACTTTTTTGCTAAGGGAGAAAAAGCTTAAAATGGAGCCTCAGAAATAACATCCAGGATATAGGAATGACTTTCAAACTCAGGATCTGTTACATTTCTTGTTTCATCGACTCCGATCTATAAAATCCTTTCATGGTTCTCTACCTCTCTTAGAATACCACTTGGAACTCTTAACTCAGGAGATGACCTTCTGTGTTTCACTTCCTTCCTGCCTGCCTACCTCTGTCTCTCATATGGTCTCTTCTTGCTTTTACTGGAATAGAAATCCTTGCTCCCATAATACTTGGCATATTCCCCCACCCCAGGGCCTTTGCACATGCTTTTCGTCTTGTCTGCATATTTTTTTTTTAATTTTTCCTCTCCAGGTAGTATTGCACTTTAGACCTCACCTTATGTGCCTCTTCTTCAAGAGTTCTTCCTTGGCCTTCTAGACTAGCTGAATTAGCCTTTCCTCTTAATATCTACCTTTCTCTCTCAGGTTTCACATCCCTTCTAGGAACTATGAGCTCCGTGAGTCTGCCTGTGTGCACAGTGTTTCACTCCCAGCGCTTATCACAGTGTCTAGAACATAGCAGGTATTTAATAAATCGTTGTTGAATCAATAAGTAAATGGAACAGTTAGTGAAGAAGCTATCACCGAGAACGAACTTGTGTCAGCCATCTGCCTAACTTTTATCACACAACAGACATCACTTTGAGAAAATATGATATAAAGTAAAGATGTTTTAAAAGAAAAAATAGAAAGAAGGAGACGAGCCTGTTTAAGTGTCCTTGAGGAAATATTTTGATGTTGTAAAGTTTTGCATATTTACTTCATGTGTTGGTTGAATTCGAAAGGTACCCAGGAGTCTCAAATTTGCATCCAAACTACCCAAACTCTTAAGTTATAAAAATGAGAAAGGGTTTTTTTTTGACGTGTTTTTTTGAAGATGCATTTGGCCTTTTCTGCTTTAATTGGCTGAGAATTACAAGAAACAGATGAGATTTTCCCACACATTTGTTATTTCACCCCTTGGTCCAATACTAAATGAAGCAGCCAATAGCAGTGTGTGAAATAGACTTTTTATGTACTTAGATCAAACCCTCTGTCTTATGGAATAAGACAGATCTGTTACAAGTTCAGAGCATTAATTTCTCATATTTATCCTGTGTTACTGTGTTTGATGAACATGCTTACTTTGAGTTTGCAAGAGAAGAAAGGGGAGAAACAATGGCTGGAGACTAAATGAGCTGTATTTGGTCAGCTGCAGTCCTGTTATTGATGAGGAAACTGGAGAGACGGGCAAATCCAAGGCTGCACCTGATGTGTCAGATCAGGCTTTCTCATGATCTTGGCGTAGAAAGAGAAGCATCATAAAAAGATGAGTTTTCTAAAAGTGCCAAATAATGTCGTAAATACACATCAATTTTCAAGTTCATGGTTTTAAATGTGTGTGTATGTATGTATGTATGTATGTATGTATATGTCTATATTTGGATATGTGTTCATATGTGTGTGTGTGTGTGTGTGTGTGTGTGTGTTTGTAAAGTGCTGTGTGATACTTGAATGGACAAAAGAATGCATAGAACTTTGGCATTGGCAGATCTATTTTGGCTTCTAGGCCTCCTTTATTTATTAGCTGAACAAACTTAGGATTTCATCTCTCCCTCCATCCCCCACCCCGTGTGTTTGTGTGTGTGCCTGTGTGTGCCTGTGTGTGTCTGTGTGTGTGTGTGAGAGAGAGAGAGAGAGAGAGAGAGAGAGAGAGAGAAAGAGAGAGAAAAGAGAGAGAGAGAGAGAGAGAGAGAGAGAGAGAGAGAGAAAAGAGAGAGAGAGAGAGAGAGAGAGAGAGGTTATATATGTTTGGTATGTGCACAAACATATGACATATGTCTGGGGACGTGTACCTGGATGCATGTAAGGAGACCAGATTAGAGCCTTCAATATTCTGCTCTATTTCTATGTTTTTCCCTTGAATGGATCTTTTAATGAATTTAGAGTCAGATTGGTGGCCAATAAATCCCAGCAATCCTCCTGTCTCTGTCCCACACAGTGCTGAAGTTACAAGCCTGTATAAACCATGCTTTCCGTTTTACACACATGTTGAAGGACCCAAACTCAGGTCTTTATGCATTCATTTCAAGCACACCGACCCAAGCCTCAGTATCCTGGTTTCTATATTATCAAAATTAGAGTGTTGCTACTTGTTTCCTAGGAAACCTCAATTTTTAGTTAGTGAACCAATATGCAGATAACAGGTAATGATTACATTAAATAGTTCATATATTGCTGTAAAGAACAGATGCTATAATGTGTGAATATTAAGGGTGTGTGTGTCAGCCCATTGCTCTCCTTGTCCTAAGACCGATGGCACCATTTGTTTCTGCCTGAAACTAGCTCTTTCCTCCTCCAGAGGCGGGCTACTGAGGGCTCCCAGGAAAAGCACCATGGAAATATATCATGTCAGCATTCCCTGACATGGAACATGTGCTGAGCTGTTTTTTTTTTTCTGTACTAAGTATTTAAGTGGTTTATAAAATGACCCCTGTGGAGGTTGCTGTTGTAAATGACAGACAAACTTTCATGCTCTTGTGATTGAAAATTGCAGCCACAGGCACACCAAACTTCTACTAATGCATTGACGGGGACAGTATTTACATGCTTGCTTTAAAGTTCTGTTAGTGTAAACGATTTGACTACCAACCAGTAAAATAACAGTTTTTATTTTCATTTTTTAGCCCTAAAATGAGCAAGTCAAATTCAGTCTGCCTCATGAAGCAGATTTAATCCTTCAGAAGGAGAAAGCAGCTCCATGACAGGAAAAGAATATCACATGGTAAGCTGCAGGGCTGTTCCAAATTTGCACGTTCTGGATTTTTCCATTAGAAATGCTAAGGGTTTGGGGGGAGATGGAGTTGACTTTAGTGGCATCATTACCATGATCATCTACTTCAAAGTGCCATGAAGAAGGACATGAATTAGCTTTGGGGTGCTATAGAGTTGCTGAAAGATTAGGAATAGGGACTCAATTCTGTTTTTTCCTGGCACAATGCTTGATAAAGCTACATTCCTTTCAGTCTCAGCTTTCCTAGTTAGTAAAAATTGGCCTCAAGAAGGCACTAGCAAACACCCAAGTAGTCTGAGACGACGCCACTTCATAAAGGTTTTCCTACTGGGGCTGAAGTCTAGTGCGTGGCACCTCATTACAAATAGGTGTCTATGTGTTTGAATATATAATACTTCTGTTCCAAATTATATACCAAAAAGCCCTGGGGAAAAAGGAATCGTTTCTTGCCAATTTCTAGGACAAATGACCTGATGATGTATCTAATGAGGGAGTTTGAAGTTAGTCCCATGTTACTCTACAGTTCTGGTGAGCTCATGGGCCTCTGACTGTAGCCTGGATTCCTGCATCTGTGCATCATGCCTTTACAAGGGCCTCATCCATCTCATTGTATCTCTTTGCAAGAGAAGACAGAGGCAAAGGTTATTCAGCTACCGATCTACCCCAGGCTTCCCTGGGTTCTCAAATATGCCTTAAGACAATGATGTTAGCCTAGAAGGCTCTTGACAAAGACCAAAATGAGTGTGGCTTAGGGTCATACAAATTTAAGAAACTGAGGCATCTGATTACTTATGATTTCTTTTGTGTTTACTAACCAGTGTATTCTACCACACCCCTAGAATTTCTCCCAGAAATGATACCATACACATGAATTTGTAGACTGAAGAATCAATGAGTCTTGTCTCTCGTCATGTGGATACACTGTTTAGCATTTTCATATTCTGGATATTTTCCCATTCCTCAGTTGGCACAAAGAAAATAAAAAACAATATTATTGCTTCTTTTACTACCTCAAGATTTACCTATTTCACAAAGGCTCTAAATGTTCTTTTAGAAGAAGAGGAGAAAGAGAAGGAGAAAAAACTGGGTTAAGGAAGTGGCTCAGGTGAGAAAGTACTTAGACCACTAGAGTGAAGAGCCCATGGGGAGAGCAGCTCTGTGAAACTAAGAGAATAGAACACAGTCAGCTGCAAGGCTGTTCCAAACCTGCACATTCTGGATTTTTCATTAGAACGCTAAGAGTTTGGGGGAAGAGGCAGTTGTTGACTTTAGTGGAATCATTAACAAGATCTTCTACTTCCAGGTGCCATGAGGAAGGACTGTGAGAAAAACCTGGGTGTGGTGGTTTGAATATGTTTAGCCCATGGGAAGTGACACTATTAGGAGGTATGGTCTTGTTAAAGAAAGAATGTCACTGTAGAGGCAGGGCTTTGAGGTAGTATATATGTATAACCTCTGCCCAGTGTGAAAAAGAGAGCCCCCTCCTGGCTGCCTTTGGATCAAGATGTAGGACTCTCAGTTCCTCCAGCAACACGTCTGCCTGAATGCCGCTGTGCTTCCCATTGTGATGATAATGGACTGAATCCGTGAAACTGTAAGCCAGCCCCAATTCCATGTTGTCATTTTTAGGAGTTACCTTGGTCATTGTGTCTTCACAGCAATGAAACCCTAACTAAGACACAATGTGCTAGTACCTCCTTTGAACCCTAGGTCTAAGGAGGTAGAGACAGGCAGATACCCTGGGCTCCAAGGCCAGCCATTTTAGCCTCTTAATTAAGTTCGAGTCAGTGGGGAGCACTATCCCACAAACAACAACAGACAGGATAGGTGACTCCTGAGGAATAAAGCATGAGATTGATCTCTAGCCTCTGCAAGAATGCACACGAGCCCACGTACATGCACGTTCACACACACACACACACACACACACACAGCTTATTTTAAATGCCTGTAAGTCAAGATGCAATTTTAGGGCTTTTGACTGTTCTGCCTGTAGGCAGAGCATTTGCCTTCTTCTTTTGGTTTCTATTTTTCTCTCCCCATGTTTTTGCACACGGATGTCTTTGGAGAGCTCCTTGATGTGTTTTGAGTTTGTAGCTGCTATTGGTTCTGCCCCTTGAAATGGGAGTTCTCTCCCACCGAGATTGAAACAGAGTAACAACAGGTGACAGCTGACAAGTCCTCTGCTTTTGGTGACACTGCACCGCAGCAGCTGCTGCGGAAGCCAGTCTCTCTGTGTGCGTAACTGTTCAATATCACCTTCAATGTTATATCATAATAACAAAGTAACCGTATATCCCATGCAGGGAGAACAGTAATGGGTGAGGCATGGTCTCAGATTGAGTTCTTCAGTGCAGCATGCAGAAGTGAAAAGCTGTGCATACATGCAATGTGGACTGTGGTTTTCCATGTGAACTTGGAATGCCAAAACAAGGTTCAGATCCTATCTCCACTACCCAGTGGCTGCTTAGCTTGCAACAAAAAGTGTTTAGCCACTTTGCATTGCAGTTTCCTCACCTATGAACTAGTTATAGTTGTTAGGACACATCAGAGCACTAGTGAAATTAAATGAGTATGGTTTTAAAGTATTAGATATTTAGAATAACACCTGTCACATACAAGACCTCAATCAACATTTTCATTGTTTTTTTATGATATAACAAAAACAACATTGTCTGGTCCCTTACTCCCTTCCTCATACAGCCCACCAACTACCATGTATCAGCTCTTCCTTCTTTCTCCTATGCCACTCTATATGTTTAAAACAACCCTGTAATAGAATGTGATGGTCTCTCTCCAAGGTACTGGCTGACAATGTAGGGATAGGTTCACTACTGTTTGTAAGAGCCATTGTGTCAAGGTCAGCTTTCCAGCCACTGTTGTCTTACTGGAGCCTTTAGCCACCTTCTGACATTTTTGTTGTTTTTGGACTTCCTTTTAAAAATGGAACAAATGTAATAATATGGCAGGGGACTTTAGGTGTCTCCCATAGTGCTGGCTTCTGTTCTACTCTTTAATTGGCCACTCCCCAGATATGCTATCTTCACATGTTTTTAGTTTTACCATCTCCTCATCTGTGATCTCTATAGTATATAGGCCCATTTATCATCCTTCATCCACTCTCCAAAACTGAAACAGAATTAAGACCAAGCTTGTTAACCTACCTGCTTCCTTCCTCCCTTCCCTCCTTCCCTCCTTCCCCCCTCCCTCCTTCCTTCCTCCCTTCCTTCCTTCCTTCCTCCCTTCCTTCCTTCCTTCTTTCCTTCCTTCCCTCCTTCCTCCTCTCCCTCTCCTCATCCCTCTTTCTCTCTCTCTCTTTCTTTCTTTCCTTCCTTTCTTCTCTTTCTTCCTCCTTTCTCTCCTTCCTCCCCCTTTCACTGCCTCCTTATCTTCTTTCCATGTTGCTACTAAAACTCTTTCATCCTCAAGAAATAACACAACCTTAGATGTAAAGTTTACAGTCTCTATATTATCTCATAGTATATACAATGTGATAGGTGGTCACAAAACAATTGCTACATTCATAATAACCAGTGCATTAGATTATGGAGATGACATTATGAAATAAAAACATATCCATTTTCTTATAGCCTTGAAGTACCAAATATTTCTTAATTTTAAGGAGTATTTAGCTCCCAGAATTTCTGATAAGAGACTTGAATGGTGTGTGTATGTGTGCGTGTGCATGTGCGTGTGTGTGTGTGTCTATGTCTGTGACTGTGTGTCTGCTCTCTATCTGCCTGTTCAGATGAGGCTAGAGGTCTACTTCCTCTGCCATTTCTTAGGAGTCACTCACCTTGTTATTTGACAAAGTGTCACTGGCCTGGAGCTCACTCATCTGGCTAAGCTGGTTTTCACTGAGTCCCAGGTATCTGACTTTCTCTGCTTCTATGGTGCTGGGATTACAGGCAGACACTTAGCTTTTCTGTATGGATTCTGGGGATCAAACTCAGGCCCTCAGGCTTGTATGGCAATCACTTTACCGACTGAGACTTTTCTCTGCTCTGGCTTACAGTTCCAGAGATTTGCTCCGTTATCATCATAGTAGGAAGAATGACAACATCCAGGCAGTCATGGTGCTGGATTTTTTTAACCCAATATTTTTCACTGAAACCCTGCCTTATCTCTGTAAACTGTGAAATATTGAACAATCTAGTCGACCAACACAACGTGAGATCTCTCAAATATCCTACCTAAATGGAAATGACAGTTGTGTCTACCCATGGAGGTCAAAGTAAGATGAAATAGCTTATGGAAATTATTGTAAGCATAGCCTATCTCAGAAGAGACACTCACTTACTTGCCAATACTATTTTTTCAAAGTTTGTTTTTATTTGTATCTGTGGTGGTTTGAGTAGGTTTGGTCCCCATAGACTCATGTGTTTAAATGTTTGGTCCATGAGGAGAGGCCCTATTAGGAGGTTTGTCCTTGTTAGAGTAGGTGTGGCTTTCTTGGAGGAAGTATGACACTGTGGGGGTGGGCTTTGAGATGTCTATGCTCAAGCTCCACCCAGTATGGAAAGATTGTCTTCTGCTTGCCTTTGGATCAAGATGTAAAGCACTCAGCAGTTTCTCCAGCACCATGTCGAGCAGGATGCTGCCATGCTTCCGTCATGATGATAATAGACCGAAGCTCTGAAACTATAAACCAGTTCCAAGTAAGTGTTGTCTTTTATAAAAGTTTTCTTAGTCATGTTATCACTTCACAACAATGAAACCCTAACTATGGTAGTATCTCTGGGTGTTGTTCAACTTAATGTTAGAGATTTGTGTATAAACTCTTAGAAAGACTGCATAAATGAAAAGAAAACCTCAATTGATCCAAGTAGTGAGTTGATTCTTTGTTCTTTCTTAGAATATAGGTTAAAAAAGAAAGAAAAACTGTTTTCATTTGTCACGCTTTTCCTATAGCTTACTTCACCCTGCTCTTTTCTTCCTGATACACCCTGCATTCTTGCTTTCTCCATTCCTAGAAAGTGCCTTTCGTTCTAACTGCTTATGTGCTTTGATTCATCCGTATCTGTTTGAAGCACACCTTGACAACCAGTACTGCTTTCTTCACATGTCTCTTAGTATTTCTTCTTCATCAGTTGTGCTATTTTCCAGAACTGAGGTTCTAATGAGCTCGTCTTGCCCTCGAGGCATCTGCCTTTTCGTTATTCCTCCTAGAACACAGTCATCTGTCTGTATTTATGAGGCACCTTCTCAAATATGCATGCCAAGTGCATATTCCCTCTCTGTGGCTACTACAAACCACAAGTAACAGAGATGTTGCAACAACCATCATCCTTGGCCTTAATGAAACTATGCTACTCATGACGTCTCATTTTCAAACTTTCTCCCTCCCCTCTGTATTTACGTTTAGAGTCATCATCCTCAGCCTCTTGAAGGAATACGATCTCTGAACCTCACCACTTTTGTTCCCTTCGAAGGTTTTCCTTCTGTCCTTCCTTAGCCCAGTAATAGTACCAGGATCCGATAAATGTTTCTCTTGTTTCTCTATAATACTGCCAGGGTCCAACTAGCATTCCTGCTGTTCCTTTTGCCACAGCCTCACGCTGGTACCTTCTCTCAATTTCACGGATGGCAAAAGGAAAAATGAATACAAAGTTGTGCTTAACCTTACATTCAAGATCATCAACCTCAAATGGGCGCTCATGTCGGCCTGACTAGCCTTTCATACAATCCTAGGAAGCTCATCTTCCTATCATATAGTGGATGAAATATCTCTCCTTGACTGGATTCCATGCAACCTCATCCAAAACTGTTTCCATAAGTAGTACAAATCATGAGTGTTATGGTTTTTATTTTTATTTTTTGCATAGTAAGTGCATGTTTAATGACAATGCTGGGTCAACTTGGTGAAAATTCTCCACCCTTATTGTTTCAAGGTGGATCGTCCACCACCTTGAGTCAGTTCCTCATCCCCAGCCTTACTATATTATCTTATCTTACTACCTTTAGCCCCTATTAAATCTACTTAGACAAAGTTCTCCCTTTCCTGATATTCTACTTAGCATTTTCCATTCATTGCCCTATCATTGGTCCTTGGTATTGTTCAGAGTTTAGCTGAAAACTTTCGTCGTAGCAAACATCCACTTCAATTGCCTTTGCTGGATAAAGTCAAGAATTAAGACCCCTTCTCTTGACCAACTCTTCATCCTTCCATACTTCCTCACCTCTCTTCTCTCCTCCTGAGAAGGGAAATGCCTCTTCACAGACACAGGTCCTTCGATCTGTCTTCTGTATCCCATCTCTCCTTGCCTTGTCAAAGATTTTGTTGTTCCTTTATCTTCTTTTCTCCTAGTAAATACCATTAATTTTTTACTAAATTCCCTTTTCATGGACAGTTGAATCTTGTTGCCATTTATATGCTCTGGCAAGAGGGGAGCGGGGAGGGAGAAAGAGATTGTCCCTTGAAAACACACACAAGAACCTATAATATCCCCCACAGCTACTGGATCATCTCCTGTCTTTCATGAGCAAACTTTTCAAATATCTATGGGAGGTAAAGTCTCTACTTTGTTTCCCAGTGTCCTCTCTCAGCCTGTTATGATTGAACCCTGACTTCTGGCATCCCAAGTGGCCACCTGTGAATTCCACTTGATGTAGCCCCCAAGACTATTACTATTTTCTCTTCCTCCATGACCTCTAGCAATGATACACACAGCGAGCCACCTTCTGAGACAGCCTCTTTCATGAGTTTTCGAGGCTCCACGGTCAGTTTCTTCACTATCTCTTTGTCCACCTACTCCTTTAAATGTGACTTTCTCAGCTCTCCAGCTTTCAATTCCTTTTCTATATTCTGTGCAGAGTTTCTGTGTGTGAATCTTTCTCTCAAAAAGAAAACAAAAGTTCTTTATATGCCATTTCTACATTGACAACTACAAGTTTTCATGTTCAATCCAGACCATCATTTCCTTTCCTCTGTATTCTTCACCCTTAACTACCACACTACCATGGTCCCATTCAAAACTAACCCACCACCCACACAGTCTCTTCTGCTCCACATGCTGATAGTTCTGCCACTCTCTATACAAACTCATCTTCATTGTCTTAACAGCAATCCTCCTTCTTGGCCCTTACCACCTTTTACTGGCTCAAATAGTCACCTCTGGATTTGACTTCTTCCTTATACAATCAGCTTGCTCTAATCTAGTTTACTTACTGGAATGTAGAATGATCATTAAAATTAAATTTTGGTTCCCTTCTTCCCCCGACCCCCATTTAAGACCCTGTGAGAATATTCCCTTGCAGCTGGCATGAAAGTGATCTGAACCCAAGTTTTCGTTTCTCTAACTATCAGCTCACTTACCTCATTGTATGCATGACAGTATTCTCCCTTTTCAGACACAGAGTGATCTTACTGTGTCTGGAACATTTCTCCCACACAACCCACATCTCAGATTACAGATGTCTACTTCAAAGATATTGCTATTTTCCCTAATTAAAAAATAAATGTAATGTTTTATTAGCTAACTAATTTTCCATCACTCCAGAAACTCCTACCCAAATGAGAAGTTCTATGAATGTAAGAGTGACTTGTTTTATTCAAGTAACATGCTCCCCCACTTGCCAAAAGGTCTGCCATGTAATGAGTTTTAGAAGACTTTTCAGTGAATAGACTAGGAATTTAGATCATAGATTTTACTGCTTCGTGAGCTCTGGTTTTAGAAATACCCCATAGATTGACACAAAACCTCAGTGTTAATTATTACTTTGTATTCTATTAGAGCTATGCTCCTGGCCAAAGACATTACTACCTCTTGACCTTCGAAGAATTTTGCCGAAAATAGTCTTTAGCCCATGTCTACCTGTTCTACTGTGTCTTAGAATTCTCACAGTACATACCAGTCCTTATATTTTATTTCAAAGTCTATCTTTTACTTATTTTCTGGGTTGGTAGTAGAATTTGAAAAAGCAGGATTATAGTAGAGTCTGCAAAAATAAAATGAGTAAGACTAATCTTACCATGACATGTGATTGTGTTAACATTAAAAATTCAGGTATTAGCTAGCCAATTTAAGTGAAACATTCCTTGGACATTTTAACAAAAGAAAGTATGAGAGCAGAATAAAGTATAGGTTGTAGTAACCATAAAGTGAAGCTACTGGGTCTCAATATCTATATAGAAATTAGCTTTTAATGTGAAGCGTATAATAAAATGTATCTTTACTACTTTCATAGAAATGTGTTTTTTCCTAAGTGACAATTATTCTTTTATTGATTGTCATCTCCATACAGTAATATATAGAAATAAAAGCACTCAGTACAGTAATAATCGACAGTGAGATTCATTTCCTCATGATCTGAAAAGGCATTTGGAGCTAAAAGTTTATTTGTCATATATCCACAACTCTGTGACAAGAATTCAATATATTTAATAAGTAGCTAGAAAATAGACATTCCCCTGAGGAGTATAGCAACCTCTGACTAGGATCATTCAGGTACTAGTATTATTAAATATGATGAGGACTAGAAGAAAATCAGTGTAATATTTATAATTTATTTAAATACTCTATTTTAATAGAAAGAAGAGCCATGTGAGATGAGAGAACCATTACTAACCAGATCCTTGCTCTAGTGGGCGCCTAAGAGCAACATTTGATTTCTTGCTCGGGTTTGACTAGGAGTAGGTAGTGTGTATTGGTTAGCAAAAATGCTATGTATTTTAAAAGAATAGGGGGAAATGATATACATAAAAATCAAGTACTCTGAGAAAGAAATGAAGAATCATTGCTGGATTGCATGCTTCTGTGAAATCTAAAGTAACTAAAATTGAAATGTTTTCCTTGTGAACTTTTATGTTTAACAAGCCCAGACGCTCAGAACCCTGTAAGCGATATTAAAGCCTTTTATGAAGGGATTACATTTTGTATGATGAGTGTTTTAATATAAGTATGGTACACTGCATAAAATATAACTACATTTAACTCACAGTAATTATGAGAGTTCAGGCAAAATTATTTTCCTGCTGTACTATCACATTGATACACGGGGGGAAAAAGAAGAAAATCTTCTGGAACCTTCCAGCAGCGTGTCTCTGTTTCAATTATTTTTGGCTGTATATATTGCGTCCCTGCTTCAGCTACCTTTTATATCGACAGTTGGTAGCACAAGCCTTTTAACACACAAAGGGCAGCAGTGCTTCAGCCAATCTGTGATAAAAGGGAAAAAAATGAAATCGCTATGGAAACTGCGCGAAGGATCTAAAAGCAGTCTTTATAAAGTAAATGCCTGATGGTTGTGACTACGGGCAAAAAATTCATAAATCCGAAGCTATCATTTCTGATTTGTTGTCGCAGTAAACGCCAAGTCCACACAGCCTGACCTCTGCTTCGTTGTGTGTCCTGTGTTCGGGAATAGTGTGGATTCAACAGGAAGAGGACCCACCGTGGTCTGCAGGGAGCATGGAGGGGCTGAAAGCATGCACAGTGCAGGAATGAGAGAAGAAACTCACTTGCTTAGAATGTTCGTTTTTCGTTCTCTTGCCTGTCCTGCTTTTTCTTTGGATTTACAGCAACTTTATGGAGTCTATGAAGTCTGTTCTGCTCTCTTTTGTTTTGATTTATTCATTGAGAAATAAAGGTCCGATCCCCAAATTTAACTCAGAAAGCAGCTTCCTCCCACAGCGCATCAGGCTTTGATCGTGTATTGAACACTGCCAACCCTCTCCTCCCTATCCAATGGAACGTTACTCTGATGAAGAAGGCTTTTCCACTTCCCTCTCGACTTTGTGTCCTGGAATGGAATTAAAAAAATACCTGTTGGGATTGTAACTGCACAGCTCTGGTGACATTAGTTTGACACTGGACAGCAGCAAATAGAAGTCATGCTCACAAGTTTGATGATGTCCATAAAGTATCTGAAATGTGATTTAAATGTGGCTTTTTAAATTTAATAATGGTTCACCAGTAGAAGAGGGACCTTGGAGTCAAGAGGCCCTGGAAAAGTTCTCAAAAGGTGAAATGCTTCAACTTCAAGAATAGATTGTTAACTCCGAAGAGGATGGACAGTCAAGTAAGTAGACTGTATTCTAGAATTGTATAGCTGCTATGCTTATTTCTCCAGTGTTTACAATCAAGTCTTATTTGGTGAGTTTAATTTTCAAGTAGTAGTAACTGTTGCTGTTTTTATTCGTTTGTTTATTGTTTTTTAAGTTTATGGCAACTGGGGAAATGTCAGAGACTGCTGTATATGGTAATTGATTTCATATCGCCATGCTGTATTTAGACGATTATTAACATTGCTAATCTAACGTTTCAAGGTACTTATGGACAATTAACAATCACAAGTTAGCATCTCAAACACACTTTATAGGACAAGGGAATCCTGAGAAAAGTCCTGACATCCTCAAAGCGTCCTCAGAGAACCAAGACAGAACTTTTCTAGGATGGAGGCTGCAGAAATTCAGCATGATTCCCAGGAAGGACACATGGCTGTCTAAGCAGCTGGCTTCATATAGTTCACAGCACTGACTATTACAATTCTCTTACTACTAATGACTAGCCCGGCTGTGGAGGTGGCCTTTCCAGTTTCCATGGGTGCTTCCTCTTCCATTAGAGGAGCCTTAATGATCAGTTACACAGAATCAAATGAGAGTGTGTTTGGGCACCCGAAGAACATAAATACAGACGTACTTTGATTTGAAAATATTCAAATGTCTCATGCATGCTGACTCCACTGATGCTTTTTGTGCACATAATGAAAGTCAATTATCTGTGGAGAAAACTTGACTGGGTGGAAGGAAACTAAATTGTTTTTTAAAGACTTTTTTAAACAGCAGTGGCTAGGGAAAGGTCCAATAACATTTTGGTTCAGATTGTAATGGCTATGCCACATTAATAAATCATGCCTTGTCCCAACTTTTAGCCAAGGATGGGGAAGATTACATAGGAGAGAAACAGAAGAATGGGGTACTTCCTGTGAAGCTTTTCTTGTATCAGGACACTTCCAGTTGCTATACATTTCTTTCTTAGAGAGGCCAGATAAGTCCTGCTTCACTCAAAGATCTGTCAGTAGAATAGTGAGTATCTATTGAGGAAAAAACTTCCAACATTGGAATTCCTGAAGGAAATGTCTGTTCTAGAATATTCTATCTTTTTAAAGGCTTATGCAAAGATGCAAAGTAAATGTAAGGAAATTGTTTTCATTTTTTTCTCCCCTTGGCTAATCCCCTCCTGGGAGTCTCCTAACTTCTGTGAAATGCTTTTGTGTTGGATATCAACTCTCATCAGCCAGTTTCATGTTGACTTCTTATTCACTGTGCTGGAAGTCTGAGAGTACTTTGGGAGCACATTCACGGGGACTCAGAACAACATACTGTTTCTTTTACACATGCTAAGATGCAAATGCTTTCCTTTTGCTGCTACTCAAAATATTAACATTCTCTTCCCTGTGTGTGTGTGTGTGTGTGTGTGTTCTCAGATTTGACTTCCAGCAGCTACTGTAGAATAAGGAAGGCAGAGGGCTCTGCCATTATGTCAAAGCATCCTACTGCTTACTAACTGATGAATAAAAATAGCTCACAGGGCCTTTCTAAAGCCACTTAGTTATCTCATTTAAAGTGTACGGCTGGGAATAGATCAGGTGGACCACAAAGAAGATCAAATCGTGGGATGGTGAGAGACTAGCAAGGGAAAAGGTGTAATTTTGTTCCCACTAAAAGCTATGCTTTGGAGGGTGTCAGGTATCTCCTAATATTTTCTGTTAAATTATCCATGACCTTTTAAAACAAAACTCCCAGAAAGAATATCTTTATCCAACTATGAATTAAATGGAAACCCAGGTAGCTGACTCATACTGCATTCTGCATCTGAAATCCTACAGTGTCTTGGTCTATACTTTATTACATCTTCTCTGAAATATGTACTTGGGTCTTTTTATTTTTTTTCCCCTTCGAACGTCATTTACACCAATACTTCCCCCTTGTGTCTTGAGGAAAGGTTAGCTTTCCTGACTACCATTTGCCAACTTTCAAGAGAATAAAGTTCTAGGGAACAGAAGTCACTGGGGCATCTTCATGACACTAAGGGGTCATGATCTGAAGAGATTCTCGGAATTTGTTTGTTGTTTAATTTTCTTTCTTTACAAAATCTTTATCATTGTGCTACTAATGCGCCCACCAGAAATTGCCATTCCTCACAAGTTTTCACTCCAAATCAGAATTTACTTTGTAATCTCAAATCAGCCAACATAGATAAGACGGAGACTTTTAATTAGAATTTTAATATGCAATCTAAGCCACTTGCAGATTGTGCACAGAGGTGATTTTCTATGTATCTAATAGCTGCATGGAGAACTTAGATAATGTTTAATTTGGTGGAGAGACTATTTTTAACTCTACTGGAGTTGAGTTACTTAAAGCATTCCTGAACTGTGTCCCTCAGAAGTCACATGAGCATGAGGCTTATTTGGGAGAAGAAATAACTGGACAAGACTGTGGCATGCCCTGGGGGGGATTATTAAAAATTGGAATATTCACTAATATAATGATGACATTTTGTTTCCTTCCACATCTCTTCTTGGAAACTCTGTTTTGGGTCTCTCAGATCCAGTTATGAGGACATAAAGGGTTAAGTACCCAGGGGAGCATCACAGGACTCAGAAGATCCCTGGCTGCTGTGAACAGTAGAGCCTCACACTCTCCTGTGTTTAGATGTTGCAACCCTAGCACACGACAGTTTGTCTTTCCTTTCAGAAAAATAGTTGGCACATTCTACTGAGCTCTTACTTGAAGTAACTTATTTGACAAATTGGGGGAGGGTGTGATTTATGAGCTTAGAGTTATATTGATGGATTGTAGAGTCATTGAAGCATCAGAGTAGGAACGTTATGAGAAGGAAACACTTAAGACCGTTTCTCTACTTCAAAACATAGAAAAGTGTACTCTGCCTGAACACTGAGCCCTGTTTGTGCACAGCGGACACACACATGTGTCTGCACCCTCCATAGCATGCCTATTTTGTGTTTCCCTGTGCATATGACTCTCATCCATGTGGATAGCCCTCTTCACACGCACCCAGAGAATGATGCTTGCTGACTATGAGAACTGTCTCTATCCAAACCTGTTGAGAGCTGACTATTTAAAACAAGTTTGGCACACCAACATTCGGTTTTCTGAAGAGAATAGGAGTGGAACAGAAAGATCAAGAGGGGGAGGGGCCATTAAAGATAACATCTGAATGAGGGGTGGGTGATACTCTAATTAAGTGCACTTACTCCTAAGTCTTCTCATGTGCTCAGGAGTGACAGGCTACAGGTTTCCTCAAAACTGTAGCCTATGGGTAGCACTAGGAGCTGGGGTTAGATGCTGTCATCTCTACTGAGATCCAGGTCTCTTCTGTAGTAGGTTCTTGCTTTCATGGGATGTGCTTCTGCTATTTTATTATTAAGACAGTGATAACAAACAAAGCTGTCCATTGACAGAAAGCACATCCTTTAAAATGGGGTGCGTGGAATCCGACTATGAACAGCGAAGAAATGAGCTACAAGATCCTCGTGCTTTCTTCCTGCTCATACATGAAGATTGGGAGTGTCTATTGAGAAAGTGTTTACACTTACTTTTTCCTCTTTGCTCAGGTGGAGTAGGTTGACATCTTGAGTCTAATAGAAGCACCCTCCCCCACAGGAAGCACAAGGCCATCTTTTCAGATGTCACCAAGTTAAGCAATTTTTGACTTCTAGGTTTCTAAAGCCTGTGTTAATTGGTTAGAGTTCTAGTCAAATCAGCATTACTTGAAATGGTTTCAAAGTGCTGGGATTCAGGACAAGAGACACTGTACTGTTTAGTGCTCTCCCCACTTGGGTGCAGAGTTTGCTGAAACACCCTGATGTCATGCCATCTACGTCTTCCTAGTTTGCTTATAAAAATAAATAAAGGAAGCCCTGACTACTTAGGAGAAACTGTTCGGCAGTGCATAGCTGTGTTCTACATGTCTCATTACCATTAACAGCCATGCATGACTAAACCTCCTTCTATTCCTTTGAGTATTTACCCTCTGGCTTTGTAAAGTGATGCCTGAATGTGGATTTTACAACGGAATTTTGTAAGCCATCTATGCTTTCTGCAGCACACCTACGATGTCAGCTTATGCAGTTTTTCTTGGGGGAATCCTGGCAACAATTAATGGTGTTCAGAGACTGTAAAGTGCATGTAGTGAGTCTTTTCTGCTTTACCTCTTGTCTTAACTCAGGGACAAAGCTACTATTCTTTCATTCTATTCCCTATTTTCCACTTTTGTCATATAACCCAAAGCAAAGCCTCCTTCTGTACACTATACAGGAAAAGAAAGCCACTCAGTTAATACACAGAGATGAAAACTAGACACATGGTGTGGTCTGTTGAGGTCCAGGAATTGAAAGAATCAACTGTGTTATCTGGATCTTCAGATCCACCAAGGAGAATGGAGAATAAGCCTTTTTTTTTCCTCTGAGTTTCTGTAATTTTGCAAATTTAGACGTTGGCGAGGAACTGGAGATGAGAGATGTTGGGGTGAGCCTTGAGAAAGCAACAAGAGTTTATAAAAAAGACAAGGGGGGGTGGCAAAGAGAGTTCAGTCCCTAGGGAAACAGATTTCCTGGGGTGTCATTTTGTAGAGAATATTTTAAATGGGCTTTACCCCTATGCACAAGATTGCGACCCTTCTGGTTCAACAGACCCCATCTGTACTGGGACATCTATATTTACAGTCAGGGTATTTTCAATAACCTTGATATCCATCTTCTTCCTCCCTTATTAAATTGGTAGCCTTGCTCACATTACACTGCAAGGTTCTGTCTTATGTGCTAAGTCTTCCTCTTCCAACCCTTTCTAACCCTTCATTTCTTCTCAGAGAGAGAAGTCATTTACTTTCAAATGCCACGTTTCAGGACTAGTAGCTAAAGTCCCTCTTTGTGGGGAAAAAAAAATGCAGGCTTAGCTTCTGTCATGAGATCATCTGTCTCAGCCCCATTTATTTCTCATGGGTGATGAGAAGACCTGTGCTTCTCCATAAAAGGCACTAGGAAAGAAGGAGTTAAAGTGAAGGCAGGCTCGCTGGTTTGCTGAGATCTGTCAGAGGCTGACTGGCTGGCTACATATCTGTCTCTGGAACAATAGGTACCTGTATTCTGCACTGGCTGCTGGGCAGGCAGCACTACCGCTCTGGAGAAGGTCTGCCTCTGTCTGTGCCTTCCTGGTGAGAATCCCCAGTAACAGTCCTACTTTTCAGAGGAGACAGAGTAGGAGAGAGAGAGAGAGGGAGGAAAAAAAAGGCTGTCTACTCTGTTGATGAAGGACAAAGCTTTGATCATTTTTGTTCAGGTTTCACTTGGCGAGAGGTTTTAGGTTCTTAGACTCAAGTCAGTAGTTGTGCTGGCTTGCTTTCTTTCTCTTAGTCTCTCTGTAGTGTGCTCTCTCTCTCTCTCTCTCTCTCTCTCTCTCTCTCTCTCTCCCCTCTTTCATGTTCTCCTTCTGTCGCCCTCCCTCTCTCTCATTTCTCCTCATAGGTTCAATGCAGGCAGATGAGTGTCACAGATGTGACTGAGGCAGAGAATAATCAACATATCGGAACCAATTCCCAGGACGGCAAGAAGGGGAACCAGCAGAGGTGACCTCGACGACGACAAGACCATTCTTCTGACAAGTTTTAGGTAAGAAAATATTTATATGCAATTCTTGCATTTTCTGAATCTCTGTGACTGAGAGAGAGATTTGTGGTAAAGAAAAGGGAAGTCGCTATAGGTAAATATTTTTGAGAGGGCATCTTCCCTGATGTCCCTTGCCTGCAGAACCTGTCAGTGTTCATGCAGGGCTTTGTGTTACTAGAATCTTCAGAGGTGAGGTGTGAGCGGGACTGGAGGAAGGGTGAGCTGCTTTTTATGTCTGTGTGGTGACATTTATCATGCTGTTTAAATCTATATCTGTAGAAAAAATAGAATTTCTGTTTGACGATAGTAATGTTTTGTGCAAGGCAGAGCGTATGGCTGTGCAGAATTCAAGTGGCGTTCTTTCATTCTTAATTTGTAATTATTTTTACACTCAACTGTACTGAGGTCAGAGAGTTTTAAAAATTAATGAGGTTCCCTGTGGAGTTCAAATAGTAATATCTACGTGAGCCTCCACAAAGGGATAATATTAGGCCAGTATATTTTTGCCATAGATTTGACTGTCTTACTTTGAATACACGCCATCTGAAGCATATGTGGGGTTCAGTAGTTTCTGGGAGTGCTGTGATTTGGAGACTAGCCCTTAATTTATTGTTTGGTGACCAGGAGTCCCAGTTAGACTGCTGAAGATGAACACTGTGAGTGGAGACATTCCTAAAACTTCACAGACATTATTGTCATGACAATGGATCGTGTCTTAGACTTTCGAGGAAATAGCCAATGATGAATGAGGTACACGCTAAGAAGAAAAAGAATCTGCAAATGTGTTTTTATTTTAAGTACTGTGTGAAAATCCAATGTAAAAGCCGCTATTGAGGATCAAAGATTGCTGGTCTGAACAAAGAGACGAGGATCCGCACAGGTGGAAATTCTTTGCTACAAAATGAGTCTAGAGCCTGAATTAAGGGCAGTATGTGATTTGTTGTTGTTGTTGTTGTTGTTGTTGTCGTTATCATTATCATTATTATTTTTATCTTCACTCTTGCCTCACAGAGGTAGTTCACTGGGTGAGTCCAGGCATTTAAAACTTCGATTTCCCACAATTTAAAAACATTGTTTATGTCCGTGGTCCAAGACATGGTTTATAGCAGAGGCACTGCAAAGTAGTCTGAACATAGAGTAATCTGGGCTAAAGACGTTTTTATCCCCCAACTCGGCGTTTACAAGACCCATTCAGGTCTTCCTGTGACATATTGTTATGTAAATACTGTTCGGCCAGGGAAAGTCGCGGCTATGGAGATTCAATTTACTTTGAAAGTTGTTCATTATAGCAAGGATGAATGTTATTTATTTGATGCGATTCAAAGACTGGAAATGACTTTTTCATTGTGGTACCTTTTGTGATGGGTCCAGGGTGATCTAATCTTTTTAATTTTGGCTTTCACACCAGTGGAGATGAAAAGAGATCTGAACTCATTTATCGGTTGCTAGGTCTTTCTGGAAACCGAAGTTCTGCTTGTGGTTGCTATGGCCAGGCTGACCTCAATCTCTGTGGTTTGAGGGACTTAAGCAGTCATTTTTTCTTTTCTTTTCTTTTTTTTTTTTTATTGAGGAGCATGTACCTTGATTTATGTCCAAAACTGTAGCTGAATGTCTTTGTCTGCGGGTGATATATGGTGCAAACAATTCATCTGTTCTTACGAGTAAACACCGCTGTCCCACTAAAAATATGTTTTGTTCGGAGTTAATGGTATGGAACAAGGCATTCTCCACAAACAGCTATCTTTTATTGTGTTGGGGCCGCGGCAACGCTGAGCAAAGTGCAGGAAATTGGCATCAGTCCTCGCGTCTATTAGCATTTCATTTGTGAGTTGCATGATAAGACGGTAGGTGGACAGAGGGAGCAAGGAAGGGTGTTTTGACATCCTCACTTTCTCAGCTGGGACCGTCTAGCCTGTACCCACATTCACCAGGACCCAGTAAGACAGCGTTAGTTTCCCCTGACCCTGTGAGCATTGCTTTGCCCAAGCGCTAAAGCACACCCAGGCGGACGTGCTTTGACTCCACGCTGGGGACCAGTTGTCTGAGGCTCCTTGAGGGAAAGTTGCTGGGTCCCATACCCGCAACACCCAGGAACGTAATGTCTGTGTGCTATTGAATGGTCCCCGGTCGCTTGCTTTCTAGACCCTTGTTAAAAAGGAGCCCGGTTGAATCAGAGGCTATGGAGAACGCAGCCCCCATTCAGCAGATGAGCCCGAATACAGTCCTGCTCCCTTAAAAACTGCTAACTGATGGATGCTGCGGGGAACAGACACGGCGCATAAGATGAGGCTGAAATAGGAAGCAGGAAAGACATGCTTGGTAGGTTTTCTTTCTTTCTCTCCTTCTCTTTTTAATATGCTAATGATTTTTATTCTAAATCGGCCAGCACGGACTATCCTCAGGAAAATGAGATCCAGGAAGAGTGACACCCTCCTCGAACTGAAAGGTAAAAAGAAAAAAGAAAAAAAAATCAACGTTTTTCAAACATTGCATGCGCTTCTTGCCAAGTAGTATCGGAAAAACTGCTTTCTAAATATGACTATGTAAAATTTGAGTAGTTTTCTTTTTAGCGTGTGAGGTTTGGAGATAACCAGTTAGGATTTTATTGTTAGTCATTTTCAAAAGACTGCCTAGCTTTTGTTAACCAAGTGCAATCAGGTGCCTCCAGTGTTTCTTTTCCTCCTTGGGTAGGAGAGCTGCTGATTGCTTTGGTGTTGATCCTCATGTTGCGGGTGGGGGGGGGGGAGCACGGGGGGAGGGGCGAGGCAGTGTCAGTAAAAATAATCTTTACGTGTGTAGATTTCATTGTTAGAGCTAGCTAACTTCAGCCAGAGCTACAGCATGTCAAAGATTTCTTCAGGCTTGGAAATTCTTTACAGGGTCCTAGTTTCCCAAAAAGCCTGGGTAAAGATGCTTTGTTTAATTGCAGTTTTAGTTGTTCAGTTCACCTGCAGCTCTAAGCTGAGAAGCTTTTAGAAGTTCTCTGCTGCCTTGCTGAAGTAATACATGGTGGCTTGAATGAATTTTGAAATAATTGATTTTTTTCACAAGAATTGTTGCTGTTCTATTTTGTTTGTTTGTTTGTTTGTTTTCTGCTTTATGTATGCTTTTCAAACCTCAGCTTTTGCAGAACTGGGCTCAGGCTCTCTTTTCTGGGGTTTCTGGCCTCAGGTCTTCTTTCTCCGAGGCAACATTTTCTGTGAGTCATTAATTTCATAAGAGATATTTAATTGTAGGTGTCTGAAGACAAATACATCCTGGTAGGTATATGTGTGTGCTGTGTATTGTAATATAAGATGTCATAAATTTCACATTGTGTTTTGCTCTGCTGTTTTCTGAAGATTATAAGTGAATCCAGGATAGCACTCAATTTCCAGAAATGACTCAGTTCACTCTAAAGAATCTGGGGGGAAAGGCCTGTAATGACATTTTGATGACTTTCATTTTAAGGTGCAATAGAAATTGAGTAAGATATTTTAATAGCTATTCTCTAATATCTCACTCTCCAATGCTGTGTTTTTATCGCTCATTCTAGCTTACCATGTTATGTTGGCTGGTAATTGTTTTCTTGTATGTAGGAATCATTTTATCCTTATGTAAAACTTATTCCAGAAAAGTCTGGTTGCCTTTATCGCAGTTCAGCACTTGAGATGAAACAGTGAGTATTTCGAGCTTGCGTCTCCTTTCCTTTGTCGTATCCTAAGGATTATTTGTTCATTCTTAAAGAGAGGGACCATTCAAGATGTTAGCCTGTGGTTTAAAGAGAGACAGAAAATGGCATACAAGTCAGAGGAGACTGAGAAAACAGAAGAAATGTCTGATGGGTGCATAGTCCTGTATTTTTAAATTAGGCTAAGAATAATGTACATAGATATGAAGACATATTTTTTATTAATAGGTAAGTGCAGCTATATCAGCTAAATGAGAAATCACAGTGAATGTTAGCAGGGACATCTTTGCGCTTCAATTCTTTTGGGAGCTGTACACACAAGGAGAGTTAACCACATAGCTTTTACAGAATACAATCCTTTGGGAACTGAAGTTGTGACACAATGGATCAGTTTTCGTGGAAGTCAAATAAAACCCTTCCATCCATTCTCCTATGCAAGTTACACAAAGTCAATGGCTTCCCAACCGCATTGTTCTCAATGCTAATTAGGAATTAAAAATACAATTTAACTTGACATGAGTGAATATTTAAAGTCGCAATGTAATCCTGCTGAACAAATACACCATTAGTTTCATTTTTTTTCATCAAAGTAGAATGAAACTCTCATATCTGATTAAATTATTCCATTCTCATGAAATATTTGAAAATATCTTGGCATCTGCTTTCTTTTCGTAAATAATATTCTTTTCCAAATATGACGGTCATAGTGCAGTTGAATACAAAAAAAGGCTATTTATTTTCCTTGCCTACTCCAATTTTGTCTTTTGTCTTGATGTATGATTATTCTTGCCTGTCTTCAAGAAAGGCGTATTGACTTTGAAGCTATTAACCTAGCCTATTTGTCAGAGTTTGGGATGAAATACAGCCACAGACTTGTTTCATTAGAGATTGGGTCTGAGTTATCAAAAGGTGTAAGCTGGTTTTGGGATGGTGTATTCAAAGGATCCTTGGGGATGCGTTTTCCTGGCAATTAACAAGTTCCTTGTGTCATTGTGTTAAGTATTTCCTTAAACTATATCAGTTTGCTTTTCCCAACCGATATCAGCTAGTAAATGTATTGCAGAATGTTAACTGTCAGGGGAGGATGGACCTTCTGGGGTGGCTACTGAGCTCAGGTCCCTACTTAGATCAGTATCCAAGTCACTGTTCTAGAAGCTTGTCAAGGATCCATGATAAAGTTTTATCTACCGGTTTGTATTTAATCATGTTTGTTATCTGCACACAGATTTTAATTTCATGGCCATCAGTGATACCAGAATGGTTTAAGAAAATAAAAGTTATATTCAAAGCTTAATTGTCTGCCACTTACTTCACAAACAATGTTTTGGCTATGGAATGCATAGATTGTATTAATGCTGTTTCTAATCTGATTGTGTGATTCTTTTCTCCTGATCTGTTTCTGAGTGGAGAGCCTGAATACACTTGTAATGACCTTGAGTCCTTCTGAAGTTGCTAGACTTTATGATTTTCTAATAATACACCACAACATCCAGAACCCCTGAGTCCTTAGTAATGTCTCCGAGGCACATATTGATGCCTTTGATGTTTCTTGACATTATTTAGCCACAGTACATTTATCACGTATAAATCCTTGGATTTTCTGCATTTTTCTGACAATTGAGTTCACAGTTCAAATGCAAATCCTGAAATAAATTAGTAGGCTAGGAGTTTCCTTAGAGACAGAAAGATAAGGTCACACATAGTGAACAGGAACATATGGCATATAGTTAATTATGAAAACCTTAAGGATTTGAACATAGTTTGCTATAGACATTTTGGAAAAAAAATACTTATTTTTCAGGAAGCATTTGAAGAATTCAATTTACTAGAAGTTCAAAATGTGAAAAGCAGACATATTTTCAAAAATACCCCTCTGTAATGAATTCAGCAAGTATTTGTACCTTCAGAAAACACTCTTAAGTGTCTAAGTGTGTTTATGTGTCACTACTGATTAAGGTTTCAACAATTTTTATCTGGTTTTGTTAAGCATAAAGCATAGGGAACTTAGTAGATATATATTTATCATCTTGGAACATATTTCTCTTGCTAATGTTCTAAAACGGCTTAAACATATCACACACACACACACATAAATGCACATGCATATGCACATACACACACAAACATACAGACAGACACACAAGTTCATATGCACACATGCACACATACACACAAGTTTAAAAGAATACTCAGATGTATCAGTCAGCATACACTTCAAGTAGGCATCTTACTGATGCATATTTAAAGATACTATCTAAATGCATCCCTTCTCTCCAACATTTAGATCTGTGATACAGCACACACTAAATAGGTTCCTCTTCCTTTCCTTTTCCAGTGTTTCTTACGCTATGTTGAGAGTTTACGTTGTAATCTACTATTTAAAGAAATTCTAATTCTTGTTATTAATAGCTAACATCTATTTGTTCCCAGCCCCTTTCTTTCATTTTCTAATCTTCTTAATTACTTTGTAAGAAAGGTATCCCCACACTCTGATTCGCAGATGAGGGAAAGGAGGTTTTGAGAAGTTAAATAACCTCTCCCAAGGTCGCAAAGCTAATAAACGGCTGTGATGAGTTGAAGCTCAAGATCTTCAGGTTTTATTAATTTTTCTAGTCATTCGACAAATATCATGGAGCCCCTGTAATATCTTAGACTTGCTCAAGACTCTCAAAATAAAGGTGTAGATCCATCCAGCAGGCTTTAAATCCCTTAGGGTCCACTGCCCCAGTGTCTGTCTAGAGAGTGAATCAACTCATAGTCACCTGAACACTATGACGATATTTCCTCAACATCCCTTGAGCCAAAAGAACACAATTATAAAGTGTCAACCCTTTTTAGATCTCTTCCCCTGTAGCTTCAGTCTTTCTTCCCAGTTGCATCATTGCCTGTTTCTAAACAGGAATTCTACACTGCGGGGGGAAAAAAATCCATCTCCTGGCCCCAATAAAGCTTGTCTTGCATTTTCTCTGATTATCCCTGTACCCAAAACAATTTTCCTGTGTCCTTTCAAGGATTCCCTCCTGGTCTCTAGTGCCTCCATGGGGGTTTATGGGGAACAACAAAACCCTGGTTCCCAAGAAACACATCTTGGAAATGAAGCCTTCAAATTCACTTCTCTGCAGTAATCCTTTGACCCATGACATTTCCAACATCTAAGGTGAAGTGAAACTGGAAAGGGCTCCTCTCATCTCTTGTGTCAGGGTTTGTGGATGTGCCCAGCTGACAAGCTGGCAAAGAGTTCAAGAAAACAGAGTTAAAATAAAGGAAGAGAGTAAAAAGTGTAGGCCTGGAGAGCTTAGGGCTACATGCCCTGTTGCCTAGCACAGTGCCTAGCAGGGCTGAACAATTAGTACATGCTCTCTCTGCCCAGGCTGGGGGGGTGAAAGAGAGGAAGGGCATGCTGACCATTGTTGGGAGATTTAGCAGGTAGAAGGAATCTTAAATGTAGAAAACAACATGTTTAAAGATGTTCAAGTTCATGGTTAGTAATGACATTAAGAAATGTACAGGTATGCACAATACAAAAGTTTTTAACCGCTTTCTTTCTTCTTGGGATAAGCTACCATCTATTGTTTCTAAGAGAAAAATGCCAGGGTGACGTGCTGATGCACTCCTATACAGACACCACAGTGCCAATGACACAAAAGCCATGTTGCTGGTTTCATGACTTAACTCTGTATATGATTATTCCCCTATTATCTGCAGTGTACTTCATTATTATGAAAGCTACTCCTCACCCCCACCCTCAAAGAAGAGCCACCCCTTAATCAATATAAGGTCGTACTAGTTAACTTTTCCTAGAAAAATTTTTACGGTCAACAAAAGCCAAATTTAAATCTTCTGGGGTGTGTTGCAAATCTCTACTTACACCCAGTTCTTGAGATTACTTTTATTTATAGTTTTGTTCCACTGTATTATAAAAATATGTAGCTTTCGTACCAGAAGAGAAGTTCCTATGGCTATATTTTTGTGCTGACTCATTACAAGTTGTTAATGGACAAATTGGGTGGACATTTTTAAAAGCAGTTACTGAATCTGATCTGCTTTGGGGCTAGTCTACTGCCTGTGATAGCCAGGTTTACATATGTTGATATGAATATAGGATTTATTCCAGCAAAGTTTTTATCTATACATTTATATAGTTATATAGTTATTTATATCTATATATAGATATATAGATATATATAGATATGCATATGTATATCACCTGGTATAAATATATATTTACCATGTGTTATATACATAATTATAAAATATGAAAAATTATGTATATATATATGTATATTTGAGCATAATACATTATGTGATGTGCCCTTTTTGACTTTTGGGGAAGCATGCCTTTGGAACTGCTCTGTGCTTTGGGAATTCCTTGTTCTTTGAAATAAGGGATGGCTAGACTTCGGCCATAAGCTAGCCTTTTAAAAAATGAGAGATTTCTGCAGTTGTAATAGCAGCAGCCGAACAGACCAGTGGTGTTCCAAAAACAAACGAGGCTCCACCCACTTCATCATATGTTCTGTTGATGTTGATAAAGGGCAAATGAAGAACTTGGAGTTCCTTTAAAGTCAACATACTACAGTTCTTTAGTTTTAACTTTCATTTTAGTCATGAACCCTGCCTAGCACTTACAGTGTATAATTGTTGCCAGTGTATAATTGCTGCCACCTTGGTGTACAATGGAGAGCAGCGGATGTCAGGCAATATTTAGCTCCTGCAATTTTGCCATAAGGGCAGGCTACATGTGACTGATAATAAATATTCAATTAGCCAGTTTCCCCAGTGCACTCCCAATGAGTTAAGTTTGGGTTGAGGTCCCTGACCCACTCTGAATTTTTGATCATCTCTTGTTTTGAATTCAAAATACAGACTTTTGGTGACTTTGCATATTAATTGATATCTACAAGTACAAGGAAGAAGCTTTAGAAATAGGCTATTTATAGCTAAATTTTATCAGAAGATTACAAAGAAAACCTTGTGGCCTCTACTTTGTTAACTGATGATGAGGAATTAAGATGAAAAAAAAAAAACTAAACCAAAACAAAAAAAACAGCTGTAAGTGACACACGAATAATACCATTCTGTTTTTAGGCGTGTTGAAGGATGATGCTGTTGATCTTTAAAAGAAATTCGAAATTCCATGTGGTGACATTTGCAGAAATAGTTTCATGTTACCAGCTTTTAATTTTAATCTAAAAGTTGCATGGAGGATGGCGAAACCTTCAAGTGGCAAGGCGATGATCTGCAAGGTGTGCGCAGACGTGGTAGAAACAGTACGTGGTGACTCTCATTCAGTGCTGTGGTGATATTTCACAAGTAACGAATGCTGTGGAATAAAAACTATTTCAGTGAAGGAGCTATCGTTTTAAAAGTCCAGTGTTTTCAGAGAGCTAAAAACGATTTGAATCCATTTGGTAGTCCTCATCCTCAACCCATAATTCCACGCAGTGACATCTCAGCCACTTGAGCTCACCCAGCTGTTTGGTGCCTCTGTATTACGTATGAACATCTTAAACTAAGACTTTCTGATGCTTTTGCATTTTGGTTCACCAAATACAATAAAAAGAAGTGGCAACGGGGTTCTAAAACTTTAACATTCCTCTAGGGTTTAGAGAACTTAATATTTACATTTCAAGTAAGGGGAAAGTCGGTGTCACATATGGCCTTACTCAAATGCAATTCTTTGATTCAGTAAATATGGTTGTTATCTTCAACTTGGAAGAGGGAGCTCTGCCTTCACTCACTTGTTTTCCTGGCTTTTCTCTTCCCTTAGTTATCTCATCTAAGTGGTGTTGCTAAGACTACATGAAGGGTTTTATGTAAGGAGGAAATGTGATCTTCCCTTCATCAACTGTAATAACTGGAGAGAGAAAGGGAACCTTAAAGAACTAATTGGCTAATATAATGAAATTACTCTCCAGCAATCATACTTTAGCACTAGGAAGGGAAAAGCTTTTTTCATCACAGGTGCAAAACAATATTAACAATTAAATGGAGCTTTTAGACATAGAAGGTTGGCTCAGATTATCTGCGAGGCAACACAAATATTCAGAAGGAAGGCTGATTCTTGAAAACAGACTTAAGGATTGTTAGTTGATTATTTTTCTTCCAGCATAACCACAAGATGTCTGTCTCATCAGAACTTTCAAAGTTTAATTATGTAAGATTGTTAATTATTAAACTGTTGCATGCTTCTTTGGAGTGTCATAATGAAAGAGAGCGTGTGTGTGCACGCAGAATGTTGAAGATTGAGGAGTTAGTAAAATTGACTATTACTACAATTATACTTTAGGATATTCTTCAGAAATTTGGACATAAATGTACATTGAAACCTTTGAATACCTCTTGATCATTGTTTACGTGTCTAATATTTGAAATACTATAATTTCTTTTCCATCTTAAGAAGACAAGCTCATACACTGTGATGAGAAACTTTTCAAACTGACTTTATAACCTCTAACCTCTAGATGCATGGTACTTTACAGATAGATGCCTTTATCTTCTAGCAGAAATATTATACCATTTTACCCCCATTTAGATAAAAACACTACTATCATTAAGAGCTGACCTTGGACTCTTAGTTTTAAATATAAAATTTTAGGAAGTAAAAAAAAAAATGACTTTATACATACGTGAATGATCCTTTCCCAGAAAATCAAAATTAGTCAGTTACAATATTTCAAATTTTCATTAAAAAATTAAAATTATGGCCTTGCTTCCTTGCATTGAAAAGCAGAAACAACATATTCTCCTCTTTTTAAAAGAAATTTCGAGGGAAGAGCTGTATTATTTATTCCCTTTACTGCTCAAGTAGGGGAAGAATTAGATAGAAAATAATATACCAATTCTTGTGACTCATTTCCTATGGGTGAAATATGTTGTTCTTTAAGAGGATGAAGGCAAATATCATTTTATTCAGGGTGCGGGGAGAGACAAAGAATCTGTCCCTTCAAAAGATGTAAGAAGGAAGTTTTGCGAGAATACAAGTCGCAGCATCCTCTAGGACATGACAGCTGTAGATTCTCTGGATCTTTAGGTGACAATGTGCACCATCCACCTGTCTAAACAGATACTTAACACAGAGACATAACACCCCTTCTGCGTCTGCCTAGGGTTGCCTTTGGGCCTCCCACAAAAAGATGTTCACTCATTCACATCTGCTTTGAGTTATATTTCATTTTGATAGTTGTTTGCAGAAGGTACTTTTGAATATTATACAATATGAACGGTATGGCTGAGACATCATACAATGGGATTTTTTCCTTCCCATCACCATTCCCCACAGGGTGATATAGGACATAAACATTAGTGACAAGTGGAATTGTGTCTGACCTTCTGCTACGCATATACTTTAGGCTCATTGTATTTGAAGCAAAGAATATTATAGCTGCTAAAACTTGAGCACACCCAAGTACTACACATTGGAGAAAACAGTAGGTGCTTAAATTTGTAAATCAGGAAAGGGGAAAACAGTATTTGAAGAAAAGGGTCAAGTGTTCACTTACAGAGTCAACTTTTTCCATTTTTACTTTCTCTAACTAGATTGCGGTGCTCAATTTCTTGTTTATATTTCATTTTAGTGCTATACCTTGAAGCAAATACATTTTAGAATAGGCATCTTCACACTGCCTGCTCTCAGGAGATAGTAAACCACCACGGTGGGTCTCCAATGTGCTTATTCATAATAATTTAACTTTGACATAAGATGCTTATCACCATCAAGGTCTTTAGCCCAATAATGTAGCTGACTTATTTTGAATAATAGTCTTCTTCATGGTAAATACAATTTTCCAGGCTTCATCCTGAAATATTTAAATAAGCAATCGGGTTAAAGTGTTGCATCAATGTCCAGGAGCACAGAGCAATTTTCTTGGCCCGCTAGTGAATTCATTTCTTGTCAGTAATCAATGCATTTCTGATTCTCACGGGCACGATCATTTTCTCTGAACAGGAAGACACTGAGGGTCATTTCTGCTACTTTTTTTTAAACATCAGAGTTCAGTACCTGGTTGAGGATATTAGATATTCTTAAAAGGTCTGATATCCTAAACTTGAGCACACATTTTAAAGAGAGGCTCGTTAGAAGGCCTCTGTCCTTCTGTGATGATGGCTGGGAATCTGCCCAATTCGTGTCTCCTTTTCTTGTTCATCTTGAGACTCAAAGAGACTCAGTAAGCTTGACTATCAGATGATGGCCAGAGGTTCTAAATCAGACAAAATCAGATCAGCCTTCCAGACCTATTACTATCTTAGACCGTGACTCAGCACTGGGAAGCACTTTCTTCTGAAAATAAAGCTTTCACTACTGACTTTGTTAGCATCTTCCTGCCCATTTTCTCCACATAAGGTACCATAGCTAAACACAACATGGGGTAAATAACTGTAAGTAACTACTTTGGGAATGGCAAAGAAAAACATCAACAAATAACTTCTCGTTAAGTTATTAGTTGTTTTGTTTTGTTTCCAATGAGTGTTGCTTTCAGAAAAAGACACATGAGGTCAAAAGATCTATATGTAAATCAATCTCACCAAAAGCCTTTGCATATAGGATTAACGCTATGATGCAGTGTTAGCACCATATTGTAAAACTGCCATGCATACTTCATCCACGAGGTTACATCGTACACTGATGGTATCTGAGAGTGTGCTTTCAGTGGCTATGGAAGGCTGCCGGCTTTGAGGGCTGCTTCATGCCTTTTTTTGTGAAAATGCTGATGGAACTCTTAACTTGATGGGCTTTACTCCTCAGTAAAGATTCTAGATACATGTTCACTGCTTGGAATGAATGACTATCTACAAGGCAGGTTGTGTACCTAAGATGAAGATTGGATGCCATTTGCAAAAGGGCCTGACATTGCCCGGGACTGTCTTTATAGCTTTAAAGAATTATTTATCTGTGATTCTTATGGCTTGATAAAGAAAAAAAAAGAAACATAATGATTTGCTTAAATTTTAAAACTTTCATTCTCTTGTGGCTTTATCTGCTGCCCATTTTCAGGACTTTTTTTTTTTTTTAATTCTGGTTTCTCCTACTTCATCTGCAGGCTCTTGAAGTCTGTGGGATGTCCAAGTGTGTATAGAAACTCAGAAATAGCACAGTCTCTTTAGTTAAGAATAACATGTCAGTTTTCTTCTCTTGCCTTTGTGTGCTCTCCAGAGCTCACCCATGCATGATGTTCCGGTTGACTTCAAAAGCAAGTCTATGGTTGGATTAGCTCCACAGGACAGAGAACAAGGTAAGAAAGAGTCTTAGTGCTTTTATGACCCATGGGGCCACATAGAGCGAAGCTATGTGGCTACCAGGATGGATTTATTCAATGGTGTCCTTCATCGTAAGACAGGAAAATTAACATAATTAACTTCATTGTCATCATTGGATTTTCTGTATTCTAAAATTGTAAGTATTATTAAAAGCATATTTTAAGTATCCAGAAAGGCTTATATACAGCTATAATTTCTGTACCTGAGATTGAAATCCAACAGAAGAGATATAGATATCATCAATTTGCAAAGAAAAAATAGTAGTGGTCAGAGTAAAATGTGGCATGTATGTAGGAAACTACAACTGAGGGGATTTGCTTTCCAGATATTTCCAGTAGGATTGGCTTCTCTGTCAAAGACCATACGTATACTCCTGGCTAACAGAGGACAGGGGAAGGCTGAGTAAGCTCAAGATAGCATTGTACTACTGGCAAAGGGTAGAGAAGCAAAAACAGAATGGTTGGGTTATATACACATGAGATAGATACAGCAGGGGAAAGAGGTAAGAAAAATCTGTCACATCACTGTGTCACATCACTGGGAAATCAGGAGATCCAAGTATATGAAGTATTGATGTAAAAGGGGTCAGAAAGAGGTCATGGGGAATAACACTGCCAGTTCTATGGAGAACAGATGACAGGGTTGTTTGTGAAAACTGGGAGCCTTGGGAATGCAAAGGAGTTTTTTAACTCTCGGAAAGTGGAAGCCCTGATTTAAAAAAAAAAAGCCAAAGAATCTAGCCAGATGAGTGATCAGTAAATCTTAGACCAAGACTATAGATAAAATATAGGATAAACAGAACTAAATTCAGGAGTTGGAAAGAGTAAAATCACACAAAACACTGACAGAATTCAACACTGTAGAAACAGGGATGAAAACAGCCAAGGGTGAGAAGGAATTAAAAATTTCTTGTCTGGCTTGAGGCTATACTGCTTTCCAGAGTGCTCTAGAGAGCAAGGCTGACTGAGGCTATGCAGTCTTCCAGAATAGTCTCGAAAAAGGACCAACCGTATTTACTGTCATGATTCCATCTGTTGGTCTGTGGAAGAGAGAAGAAAGAGCATGAGGATAATTCTTTGCAATTTAATTTATCCCATTTTTATCTCCAAGATCACAAGTACGTGTTGCTTAGATTTACATACAACTAAAAGTGGGTTTTAATTGCCTGGCTCCCTTATTCTAGAGTCTTTTGAGGTCATGTTGTTCAGCATTGTCTGTGGTGGCTCTACAGGAGGAAGCGACAGTCTGTGTGGTGACAGAGCACATAGATTTTGTATTACTTTATCTCAGATTGAATCTGCACTGTGGTTATGTTCTAGTGAATAGAACAGAAGCAGAAGTAAACCGTTTGTCTCCAGAAACTGTCACTCTGAAGTTGCTTTCGAAGTCACTGGCCAGTGTACTGAGGCTGTAACAATCTTGCTTTGATTTGTCATCAAACCCTTGGTGGGAGACTTTTAAAGGAAAGACAAATATTGCGAGATTCAAACAGGCTTTTCATTTGAGAGAGAAAAGCCAGTGTGTAGAGCTATTTTTTCCAATCATTACCAACACGTATTCCTCTCCTAAGACATATGCCATGGTTGCAAGACCCTTGGATTACTCATATTTGCTTCCCAGCCATGAAACATCTTCATATTTAATTTCCTAGATCTTATACTACATGGCAAGGCTGCTTGTCATCAAATCCTCTTACCTATACATTCTGGAAGAGGCAATCCTTAGTAAAATAAGAAAGTTATAATGATGACTGTTTTTGGAGATGGTCCCATGGCTAAGTGGCAACAAAACTAGACAAATTCAAAAATATATTTATTCCAAGCTAAGTCTCTTTTAACTATACTGTATTCTCCTTTCTAGTATAGGAAAGTAAAAACTGTAGGAAACTGTGGGTGACCAAAATCACTATTCATC
The DNA here is from genome assembly GCF_004785775.1 of Grammomys surdaster. Lineage (NCBI taxonomy): Eukaryota > Metazoa > Chordata > Mammalia > Rodentia > Muridae > Grammomys > Grammomys surdaster. The sequence goes on along the minus strand of NW_021605377.1, from coordinate 3,054,660 downwards.
AGTAAATCAGGTGTCCAGTTGGATATTCCATAATGTACTGGTACACATATTGTAAAAGAATTATTGTGAAGTATAAGCACTCAGAGAATTGGTGCACAGTAGGTAAGTGGGAATGAAAGAAAGGAAATGTATCCTAAAAATAATAATTATGTAAGAGACAGAGTCCCCTTTCTCTCATTTTATAAGGAGATATAGTAATAGGAAGTTCTGAATCTGAGGGTTTTTTTTTATTTTGCTTAATGAAAAGGTTGACTATGAAGATCTGGGCTAGAGCAACTTGCAAGGAACTCATCTTCAATGTGAACGTCATGGGAACAGTTAGAACAAAAGCAAGAGGGAAAGGGAAGAAAGCTCCCTGGAGAAGCTGAGGTTCCTGGGAGGGAGTTGAGATCTGGGGTAGACTTTAGCACAAATGACCATGGTTCACATACAGCATTTCTCCTGTCCCCAATGTCCTCCCGTTGAGATGGTCCCTCCCATAGTCGTCCTGGTCTCTCCATCTTAACTAAGCATGAAACCTTGATGTCCATGGACTTGAGGTTTGCCATTGCCTCTCTTTTTACACGTTTTAGGATCTGGTGCCTGCCTAATCTTAAGGCATCACTGAACTAATATTTCTGGGTTGCAAATTCCAACCGGACTCTTTGGTTCCCTCCTAGCTATCCCCATGTGCTTGGTCCTGATGATCCATTCTTTCCTGAAAGTTCCCAGTTTCAGGCTTTCCAGTGTACTAGGTCATTCAAAGGGTATCTTCCATATCTGTCTCTGTCATGAACTTGACTAACTCTCTTTCTCCAAATCCATCCTCTATTTATTGTCCATCACATGTGTTGTTGCTCCATGCGGTCATCTTCTGACATGGTTTATAAGACTCTTAAAATTGACATACACTCCTCAAGTCTCTTACATGGCATTTAGAATTGAGTTTCCAACATCTTGCCCTGTGCATGCAACAGGGAACTCCCAACCCAATTATGTCTAAACTAACTTCTCATTGTCCCCTGCTTTCTCTGTTGGGTTTTGTGACACTGTCATCTAGTTATACATCAGAAGTAGAGATACAACAGTCATTTTGACCTTCTTTTCCAAAACCTGGTTGTTTTGAACTTCAGACCAAGGGCTAGAACTAGTTAATTTTCTGTCCTAAATATTTCCTGATTCCCTTCATAATGGTCATTCATTATCATCGCTGTCTGTAGTGCAGAACTGTTGCCTCTTGGGGTTTGTCTCCTGCTGAGACTTCTAAACCATTTAAGTGTCTGATCCATTAGTGTCAAATCCATCCAATACAGAACCTACAGCAGATCAGCTGTGGCAAGTCCAACAGCTTCCAGTGTTTCTCCTCCCTGCCGGATACAGAACACAATAGCCTCAGCCTACATTCTACCTGAAATCTACCACTTCTTACCTCTTTCTAGTTTTTTTTTCCCTTCTGAGCACTCAGGGCTTCTTCAGGTATGTAACAGTGTAGTCTTATACGTATGGACACCATTTGTGTGCACTTGCTATCTATGGTACTCCAAAATCCCTGGTCACCCTTCTTCCCTGCCCTGTCCCCACCCCTCTTTTAGTTGACACCATGGTCACATTCTTAAGGACATCTCCTTTGTGTCTTGTCTTCTTGCTATTTCCAATACACTATACCTAAACTAGGCTGTGCATTGGTTATGTGTCTTTTCAGCTTGTGTTAGTAGCTGTGAGAAATTTACTTCCTTTCACTAAAATTAAGACTTTCTTAAATAAATAAGAATTAAATAAATAAGAATTTAGCCCAGAACTGGTAAAATGTTTGCCCATTCCACTACTGATAAATGACCACTTTAGAATGCTTATGTACATATATATTTACCTTTAATCTTCCCCTTTTATCAAAGAATAGTAGCTGAGTCACATGATATAATTATCTTTATTTTACCTTCTTTCCAAGCACATACACTGCATGTTACCAATATTTTATTTTCAGAGATGCCAAAAAGACTAGCTTTTGGCTTGCACAGAGTATCATAATTAAAGTGTCGCAGGAAGCTATTTTCTGGATTTCAGATCAGTCCCTTTGACAGTATAAGGCATTGCTTCTCTGTGATTTTGAAACATTTAAAGGTGTTTTCCAAGCACTTTCATTTGGGTATATACATAGGTACATCCCAAGGTAGCCAGTTATAATGCCAGAAATAGGCTTTTTAAAGCTTCGTTCATCCACACTTCAGAAATACATATTTTTTTATATTGAAAAATAGCACACTGAGCATTGCTGTCCTTAAAATATTACACATGCTATTTTCTCAAGAAGAGAAGTGAAGATTATTTTTTTGTTAATGAAATGCCAAATGAGCCCAGCCAACTTGCCAGGCAGAATGAAATCAGAGCATCTTTGGCAGTAGCTTGCATTGCTCCGTCCACGCAAATGTTTTGCAAAAATTTAGCTTAAGCAATTATAATTTTTTTCACTTTGGCCAGGTTCTTTTCAGGATAAAACTGGGGCATTCAGGAATTGAGGAAGTAGCCATGATGCCAGAAACACTTGCAAACACATTCAACAGTATCCGTTAGGATTGCAGTCCTTCAGACTCAAGACTGCTCTAGGATCAACAGTAATGTAAACGAAGTGGGAAAATTCAGATTTGAACATCCATTCAGGTTTTTGTAATACAATGTATTCATTGTTGCTATCTGCTCCCCTGCGTGCCCAAGGAAACACATATTCATACCTCAAGAACTCACAATTAAAAGTTTCCTTCAAAACAGGGGTCCTCCAAAGAGCAGACCCAAATAGAAATTAGAGACATTGGAACACTTTTCATTTTTGCAACATTTTGCAACATCAATGTTTTGATAACATATTAGAATCTGAACAATTGATGAGTAGTTTAACTGTCATGGAAAACATGTTTTCTTCAGTGAAGACTCACCTTTTCTGCTGTGGTTGTGAAGCAAGCAGAGAAGACACTTAAACACATGGATACGGCTGGGTTTCAATAAAACTTTATTTACACAAACAGACAGCATTTTGTATCTGGCTTCCTGGTTGCTGTTTACCAGTTTCTCCTTTAGCTCATTGCTTCCCATATTAACTGTGGTTTAGATTTTGATATTAAAGTCATGAAACTCAAGATGGTTACTTACTCCACCTTGAGGAGTAAAGTTTTAGGATATATTCAAAATAAACACTTGAATCCTTTAAGGCTTAGGAAAGATTGATAGATTTTAAGATTTTTCATTTCTTGTGATTTTTTTTGTATTTTGTTTTGTTTTGTTTTGTTTTTTGGAATGGTAGGTTTTAAAAAAAAGTCATGTCACTTTTTTTATCTTAGTACTTAAACCTACCCAGTTTAAAACAAAAAGAAAAATCCCATTTGCTGTGAACATGAGTTCAGAAAAAGGTGGATTTACTGTTACTTTCTACTCCCTGGGCTGAAGGTCCTTACGTACGTCATGTTCTAGATGGAGTTTTGGAAGGTTGCGTGAAGGGTCAGTGGCCATGGGCCAGAGAAGGTGTTACTTCCGTGCCCATCAGATACAAATATTTACCTGGCAGAGCTGGGTGACCAGCAGGGACAGTTGTAAGCCTGATTGCACAAGACTCAGGTTACACTCAGTGTTCTCTGAGCACAGTTGTTAAAGCCTCAAATTTTTCTGTTAGATCAGAGATTAATTATAAAACTAACAAGAGCCACAGTGAGATTTGAAGCGCACAAAGGAGCTTCCTGTTCCTACTTCCTGCACTTCCCTTCTCACTTCTGCTTCTGTTCCTGGAGAGATCAAGAGTGAACAAATTGATTAGTTTTCCCATTACCCTCTCATGGAGCCCAGGCTGGCCTCAAGCTCATTCTCTAGCCTAGTATGATCTTGAACTCCTGATCCTTCTGGCACTGCCCCTCAAGTGCTGGGATTGCAAACCTGTGTCACAAAGCTCCGCTTAAACATTTTGATATGTAAGTGTTTTACACTTCTCCACTTGCACACTTGTCAGTCTGTAGGTGAAATGTAACTGGGACTATGTTACATTTAATGGTCTATGATTTGCATTCCCACCCAGCCTTTGCAATGCAATTATTCCATGCCAGCAGAGCTCTCTGAATGCCTCTACTCTACTTACAGATGCTGCCCTTTACGTCACCACTGTACACTTTACTCCTTTCTGATTGGGCATTGTGGACTGCATGCGCTGTCCCTATAACAACATTCTAAATGAGTTTACTTTGCTTAATTAAAGAGATTTTTTTTAAAAAAAAATCTTCTTTCCCATGGTGGGGAAATGATTATTTGCTTCTATTAAGCTTATTTTACTTTTATATCGTTCGAAAATGATTGGCAATGATATTGTAGAGTTTTACAACACTCCCCGGTGTGTACCTTCTCTTCTTATGGTGATATGCATTTCTGCGTAATTACATAGGTTTAATAAGGATACAACCACACATTCATGATCATGCACACATACAGGGGACAATTCAAATAGCTGAGCTCACAAATGGAGATTATTTTGACTGTATCTGCTGTGACATTGGCATCCCAGTAGAGATAGCTTGCAGATGTTGAGCTTCCAGAATATTCTACCATTCTTAAAATAATCGCTATATGCTTCCAGCCACATAAACAAAGAACCCTTTTCCTCTTGTGTGCAGACACCTATAAGCTCTCTTCTTCAGAGAGAGTTATTTTTACATTTTCTGAATTTGCTTGCAGCCTTATTATCTGTGAGATCTTCCCATCTATCCATACTCTGTCAAACTATGACAGAAACAGATGGAAACAGAGGTAGACTAATGTGTCACTCACGATGGCTGAGAGATAAGCTGAGAGAGCAAGAACTGGGTGACGAAGGGAAATATGTGTCACACTTTCAAAAAAAGACTCTTCTCATTCCAGCTATATATAAATATAACTTACCCATTGTAAATGACTAAGGTTATCATTAGCTACAATAACACCGTACATATGTCTAGGGCCACATAACTTACAAAGTCTTCTTCGCCTGTTAATTCACTTCATCCTTTGACACTCTGTCAGTCTGACAGTGCAGATCTTATTAGTTCCTCCGTGTGTCCGAGCCCTGCAGTTACTTCCTGCTGCTCTTTCTAAACCCGGTACCTCAGATCATAGACACAGGAGAAAACCAACCAGGCACACCTCCCAGAAGGCACGGCGGCGTTTGGCCATCCTGCTTGGGTGATATGTGGAAATTCGCACTCTGCAGTGAGTTTCTCCTCAGAGATAATTCAAATCATTAAAAACCTGAGATCAGATAGCTGAAAATTATTGAGGTCATGCTATTTTTTAATGGAGACATGCGACAGCATTAAAAATGGATGGTATGGATTAATTCTAAAAATTTATTCTCATTTTTATCAGAGAGTCACTTGGGCTCCATCTATTTCTCTTGTAAATTAGCCTCTGATAATGATAATTATGACCCTTAGGTGCCATAAGACAATGAAATACCTTCTAATTACTAGGAGGTGTTCATTTGTGTCTTTTTGATATACAATTTCAAGATTTTTACTGCCTTGTCATTTCTTGGGAATCAGTTACCTATATATGTAATCTGCGCATATGACTTAATGCTTCTTACAGTAGTATTTCTGGTTTTCTTAAAGCCTTTTACATAGTGTTGAGTGAAGGTGTTCCCTCTATACTTCTGGTTAATGTCAATCATCCTGGCTTACTTACTCATTAGTCTTAAGTCCTTAATGAATTAAATAACTATGTCGAGTGACCATAACTATGATACCATATCATGAGTGATTTTTTTTGTGTCACATACATGATCTGATATGATATAAAACCCATGAGGTATTAGTCCCAGCATCTTATCAAGTAAGCCTCTGGAACCTTATGCTGCTCCAGCATACATTGCTCAAAGCCAAATAACAATACATGGCAGAGAAACAAAATTCTATCCACACAAGTCAAAATCTTTTCCCATCAAAACATAGGCTTGTCAGAATTGAGTCTTGCAGAGTTCATGCTGGGTGTTTCAGCACCCCCCTCAAGTCTCTTCACATGAGGACTAGCCTGATAGTGTTCCTGAGCCTCTCAGAGTAGGCAATATCAACCAACAAATCAGAGTTGTAGGCACCTCCTGTTGTAATCTTCATCATCAGTGTCCAATGATGTCCTTACAGTACACCCACCCTGGGAGAGGCCCTGCCCATTGTATTGCATCATTTTATGGAGGGGGTTTTATTTATTTTGAGTTGAAACAAGGCCATGACATAGCAGGGCCCTTTGTAATCTTTTTTTCCCCCATGTATGATAATAGGAAGCTTTGAAAGGAAATACTAGGACAGGAGTTCTCCATTTACCTTGAATACAAAATAGAATTTTTCCCCCTGCCTTTGTCTGATGAACAGAACAGAAAGTGCCCACTCTTCTTGGAGAGTGTGAAATAAGAGATAACTTTGAACACAGCCTTCCGGATCAGCTTCTCAGTCTAATCAGAACCCGTTTTTAAACAAGCTATCCTGATATTAACAAATGACATAGCAAAGTCATCGCCTTGAACACGCTCGCTCTTCTGCACGGTGGCATGAGAAGGTGAGGGACATCTCTGAGGAAGCCGAGCGTGGGCTATTAATTATGTGTAAGGAACGAACAGTCCCCAGGAAGCCACGCACAGCTAGAGAAACCATAAGACCGGGCTGACTTCTACTTTTTCATGAGGGATGGCTGATTCCTCATGCACACTGCCAGCCGGTGGGAAGCTGCTAGCTAAGCAACACTGTGCAGCTCTGCTCAGGAATACTAAAACCGAAACGTCTTCTGTATTTATTAAGCACTTATAATTACTCCTGACCTGTCAAGGGAATAGTACTAGAGGAGAGGAGAGGAGTAAAACTTTAACATGATGTCAGTCTTTAAAGAGTGGAAGGAGTGACTCCAGAAATGAAAGAAGAGGCAGGGGATATAGAAATGAATTCTGTTATCCTTCTGGATAATTTTGAGCAGTCAGGCTTAATGGCAAGATCAAGTTTGATGTCACACCATAAGATTTGTTAAAACTTAAGGACAAAGGGGAATGAGAGCTGTGTGGCAATGACTTTGGAGTGCGGACATGGGTCACTTGAGGGCCCAATCCTCCCTTCCTCTCCACTGACCTTGCTCCTGTGCAGAAGGTCTCATAATGGAAAAAAAATAACAGAGCCTAAACAGCAAGATTTCTTAAGAAAAGAAATTCCGGTGTCAGTACCAAAAGAGGTGACTTTTGCATCTGAGGGCTTCTGAAGTGTTGTCTCATTAAAATGTATGACCAGAATTAATTCACATTCATTTTGTTAAGAGCCAAATCACCTGGGTTGAATTTGTGTGTGGAATCATAAATAATGAATAATGAGAAATGACAACAGGTTCATGGAGTGGCCAGGAGGAGAGCCATAGGTAAAGCACAGCTTCTCCAACTCCCTCTGTTATTTTTTTTTTATTATAGTATTTTAAACTTTTTTATTTTTGGTGGGCTAGGGAGACAGTTAAGTCACTAAAGTCATTGCTTTACAAGCATGAGGTCCTTTTTGCCATCCATAGGAGCCCTGTTAGGAAAAAAGAACCAGGATATAGTGTCAGTGTGGGGGAGGCAGAGACAGGATAGGAGGAACCCCAGTACTCACTAGCTAACCAAATGAATCTACTTCATGAGTTCAAGGCCAGTGAGAGACTTGGTGGATGGTACCTGAAGAATGACACTAGATTTCTTTGGACTTACACACACACACACACACACACACACACACACACACACACACAAATCTACACATGCAGGGATATGAATGCACATGCACACATACTGGGACATGCACACACACACACACATACCTACACTCACACACACACATACATTCAAATCAATAGAGACATACACACACAGAGTTTTCACTGTGTTTATAGAAATCATTCTGAAATTGTATATGGTATGAAATAAGTAAAATCTTTAAAAGGAAGGACAGATTGAAGTTTGTAAATGCCTTTCCATGGCTTCTAAGTATGTGCTCATAAGGGGGAAAAAAAGAAAATGAAAGTAAGAATTATACATTTTGGTAAGACAGTCTGAAAAGCACATTTAATGGGTCTCATGAAGCTAGAATGAGAAGAGAAGACCCAGGATGAGAAGACTCATCAGTGGGCCTAAGTAACACCTGCTCATGCCAGTATTTTCTAGGCCATGCTGTGCCTGGCCCTGTGATGCTCAGGGGTAGATAGTTAGAGCCTCAGTTCATCTTATCTCAGAGTCAAAAGAACAATATGCTTTGCCTGATACAGATGGCTCACTTTTACAAGTAAGAGTCTAGACTGGAAGGCTCAGCTGCTCCTCAGTTTGCTCTCACAACCCAAGGCAGCATTCCCCTTGCCTACGTCTATCTATTGATGGTGCCCAGTAGATCATGTTGTCATCGCTTGCGATGGTAAGACATTTGTGCTGAGTTAATATCAGGAGACGTAATGTTTTCCTAAGACTTCAACCACTCCTGACCTCCCAAGGGTTCTAATGTTAGAACTGCCCTTGATTGGCAGCTGGCTACCTTGGAGACACACCATCTAGAAAACCAGAGGCTAAGTATTACCAAGACCTCATTTCACAACGAGTCTCCCAGAACATGATGTGTTAGGCCCCTCCTACCTAAGAAGGGGCCTGGATGTTGATGGGGATGGATTTTTGCAGAGATGCCTCTAGGATTAAAAATGGAAGCTGGATAACCTTTGTTTCACTGTCTATTTTTCTGCCCTCATCTCAGATGATGCTGTTCACATATCCCTTCATCAAAACCATAATTCTAGGGCAAGATGCTGCTTTGTACATCAAGGTTTTCCTTCCCTCAGGTATATCAGAGAATGTCTGGTCTCCGAGGCAGACAAAATTAAGTATAGGGGCCTCTCACTTTCAGCCTCTTGGAGATCAGGAGTTAGTTGTCTCATCTGACAGCAAGCAATCCACACAGGCACTTCAGTGCACCCTGGGGGAGTGACCCAAAATAGCTTCTCTTTGGGTCTCCTGCTGTGTCTCTGAGCTTTTCATGCTCTCTGGTGATGATGTCCATTTTAAGACCAAAGCAAAGAAATTTTAATCCATTCCATTTTCTTTGTGTTTCACTTACTGTGTACTGTCATGGAAATGGACACCAAACCTATTATTTTCTCCTAAAACACTTCTTTTGGGATATGCATTTTTATTTGAGGTTCTAGGCCAGCCTTTCCCAAGACATCCATGTGGTCTCAAAGAAATCTAAGCTCTTAGAGCCGTGATTTACAACATGAGGGTTGCAATGCCTTTGGCAAACCTTTATCTCCAAAAAAATTTACACTACAGTTTATAACATTAATGAAATTGCAGTTATAAAGTAGCAACAAAAATAATTTTGTGGTCAGGGGTCATGACAACATCAGGAACTGTATTAATGGGTCATAGCATTAGGAAGGTTGAGAACCATTGGCTTAGGGTTTCAGTAAGGAAAACTGCCAAGTAGAAACAGGTATGAGGAACACACAGAGTTCCGCACTCTCAAATTGAATAGTTGTTAAAATTGTGTCACCACTGAGCAGACCAACTGGATGTGTCTGACTATGTGTTGAATCTGGCTTCCGTGTTAAGGAAACAACTAAGCCAGTCATCTTGTCACAGCACCTCAAACCTTCCCTTCCCACATAGGCACAGCTTCTTCTCGCTTGTGAGATTATTGTCTGACATCCTCAGGTGATTCTGACAGATTCCATGATACTCTATGTTGCTACAAAATGAAACTGAATGATGTCATGTGTAGCGATGGATGACGATACAATGTTAAAGCTGTGTTGTTCCTGGGCTGAAAAGATTCTCTGTGTCCAGATCTGCCTTTTCTAAAATGTGTACTGCTTTCTCATCCAAAAGATGGCTTTTGGTTGTTAGTGCCTGATCACAGCCAGAGGGTCATGCATGTAAACTAAGTGCTCTCCCACGTGCCCTGCACCGAGGTAAGCATTTATCATAGATCAGTTCGTGGTATGGTTATTTTTATTCATACTTTGTAGGCAAGGAAGCCAATTCATGAGGAAATAAAATAACACATCCAGCTTGCAAAAGACAGAGCCAAGATATGACCCTAGAGGCCCTAACCCCATAGATGACACTTAGGTCGATGGTCTTCTCAAAGCTTCTGTGTAGTCATTTGTGTGTGAATGAGAAATAGACAAAAAAGCCTGGTCGCCTGGGCAGATCACAGCATCAAGTTTAGTTTCAAGCCAATTGGTTCAATTCATATAGGTAGGTAGATAGATAGATAGATAGATAGATAGATAGATAGATAGATAGATGGATAGATGGATAGATGGATAGATGGATAGATGGATAGATGGATAGATGGATAGATGGATAGATGGATAGATGGATAGATGGATAGATGGATAGAGAGATAGAGAGATAGAGAGATAGAGAGATAGAGAGATAGAGAGAATGAGAACAGTCTAAAGAAATCACCTTTTTGTTTAAGTCTCCGAGAATCAAGAACTTAAAGATCAGTGACCCATGTCTGGGCAGTGTGAGCATAGAGATTGTAAAGAGCCAGGCCACCTGTATTAGAATCCCAGCTCCACCACCTGGATGCTTTGTGATCCCAGACAAATGACGTGCTGCCTCTGTGATTCTGTCTCACACGGATAGTGAGCATAATTGTTTCCATTCTGCAAGGCTGCTGTGCTATCCACAGTTCAGGTAGGCAGATTTGGAATAGTGCCTATGGTAGAGTTAAATACACTGTATGGTGTTTGCTTTCCTGTTATTCTCATGATCCGCTCAGTGGATGTGGTGAAGAGACTGGTAGTGATAGGGGTTCTATGTATTCAGAAGCTATCAGGACTTTATATAGGAGAAGATATAAAATGTAACTCCTGATAGATGAACTTCAGTGACTATGACTATCTTTAGCTAGTCTAGAGCAGTGGTTCTCAACCTGTGAGTCCTGACCCTGCAGGAGTTACATATCAGATATCAGATATTTACAGTATGATTCATGACAGTAGAAAAATTACAGTTGTGAAGTACTAATGAGATTTTATGGTGTGAGGGGCAGAGGGGTCACCCCAACATGACCTATATTAAAGGGTCATAGCATTGAGAACCACTGCTCTAGAATTTTTTGGCTTTAGCCTATTGGAGCTGAAAGTCAAAAGCTAATGGAGCAATATGTTGTGTGCCACTGTGATAAGTTACATTTTTGCACCTAGCCAAAGGGGATTCACCATAACATATAAATAGCGTGATCTTCAAACTGAAGCAGAGAGACTGAAACTTTAGTTTGAAAGCCTGAATCTTGATCTAGACAAATTATTAAGTTAACAAAATGCTTGTGGTGTAGGCACGAAGACCCAAGTTCAGATCCCCGGAGCACACATAAGCTGCTGTAGTGTATGTGCCTATTAATCCCAGTGTTGGAGAGACGGACACAGAAGGATCTCAGAGGTTTCAAGCCAGTTAGCTAGCCTAGTCTAAGAAGTGAGAGACTCTCTCCCCCCCCTTTCAAAAAAAAGGATGGATAGTGATTAAGGAAGATTCATTTTTTTTTTGACATTGACATAAATATTTATTGAGACACAACATACAAACTGGTGACATGAAATATTAAAAATAGAATGCTGTTTTACTTAAAGGTGGGTTAGTAGATACTGTTTGAAGGACAAGCCCTACTATAGTGAACTACAAGGAAATCTACACACACCAGCCAAAATGAGGAACCTCACCCAAAGGAAGATTCTTAATGTTAATCCACACACTCAGACACACACAAACTCACATACACAAGAAATCTGGAATCTTGACATGTCAGAAAGTGGGACATATTTCTATATTCAAAGGCCAAAAGATTAAGAAGCCAAGATGTAGCATCTATCTTGATAACTCTTCTTAGGAAGATACAGTAGCATATCTGCTATCTTACAGATATGATTGATTCCCCCACATTTAAGCCTTCACTTCTGTTTTCTCCAAAGAATCAAATTGGATGCTGGGAAGCCCTTAGAGGGCTTTCACGAGATAAGGTAGATTTTATACCTTTAAGGCAATTGGGCGCAACTCTCCCAGCCCACCAATGGGAAAGTTGGCAAAATGCCAAAGGTGATTAGTGTTATATCTGTTATTTCACAGGGTGGAGTATGTTTGGGTGGTTGAAAGGGAAAGCCTATAATTTTATAGCTATTAGTAGAACATTTCTGCTGAAGCTCTTTTTTATTCTAAAATTTAGTTGAAAGAATCCTAGTACTCAGGACAATTCTAGGCCACTCTGTTACTAGAAGAGAATCCACCCAGACTTGGTACTGAGTCATGACAATGCAAGTCATCAGAGTGTAAATACTGACCCCAGATTATTGGTTACATTTGTCCCAGTTTCCTCCTCCCTTCCTTCCTTCCTTCTTTCCTTCCTTCCTTCCTCCCTCCCTCCCTCCCTCCCTCCCTCCCTCCCTCCCTCCCTCCCTTCCTTCCTAAGAACAAAATTGTCTTTTGTGAAGATTTTCCTGCATAAATAAAGAGGTGGGGTTTTGAACTTAATCTTAACAACTTATGAAAGATTGTGCTGTCTGTCGCTGTATGTGTAAGCTCCATGTGGAGCCGTCATGTGTTTCCATCCTGGTAGCCATCACTTGTGCCATCCATACACGTGTTCTTCTAGCTCCTTAAATCACATTCTAGATGGATGCACTGAAAATGCATTGGAACAACAATCATGTGATGGTTTTGTTGTTGTTGTTGTTGTTGTTGTCATGGGTCACCCTCCTATGATGCTTAGTGATGTCATTACACTTGGGTAATTAGGTGCAGGAGCGCCTCGCGACCATCCATGGGTCAGCTATGTGGACTCTAGCTGCCAAAGGCGCTTCTCCTTCTGAACAGAGCGCTTTGCTCAGCCAGTGTAGACATGGCCTGATAAGCAATGGAACTTCTCCCTTGAGAACTGGTGTGTGGATTGATCTAATCCTTTAACTGAACCCTGTGCACAGGTTTGATGAATGGTTGAAATGACTGCATTCTAGTACAATGGATCCTAAATTGACAATAATGGGATGTGTAGCATAATTGATAATGAACTTGAAAATGGAGTGCTGAGTGTTGCAAAAGCTAATCAAGGGACTATTAAATCAAAGTTTTCACGTGAACTTAACCATATGTGGCAGGGAGGTCTTTGCAGGCTTACATCTGTCAGGTCTGAACATTAAACCTGTCAGAGTCACTTTTTAGCCTGGTCATGTCACTTTTAACCAAGGTGTCACCTACCTCATGAGAAGCAACCTGCCTTGAGTGCTCCTACCTCCATCTTACTGGGGATGGCAAACGCAGAGGGGATGCCTCTGTTAACAGCACACTTTTATTTTGCAGATACTCAGGCTGATGGAGTCGAGAAGTGGTTTATCAACAGCACAGGATGGCACAGGATGGCTGCAGGGAACATATTCAAACCTGCCCCAGATTGTCTGCCCATGGGGACTGAGATATCTCTGAGATTTACGTCAGGTGTGTGCAGGATGCTAGAAATGTGAATTGTGTGGCTTGCTTTCTCTCTTTTTCTCTCCCTTCCTCCCTCCCTCCCTCTCTCCCTCCCTCCCTCCCTCCCTCCCTCCCTCCCTCCATTCCTCCCTCCCTCCCTCCCTCCCTCCCTCCCTTCCTCCTTTCTTGCTTGCTTGCTTGCTTGCTTGCACTTAGGCCCACCAAGGAAAGTGGGGAAGTTGGTGGCTTAAGTCTTAAAGCACACCACAACATCAAACCACTCTCTCCTAGGATTTGACATACTCCAATCCAGCCTTTCCCAGACCCAAGCTTCTGAGTTTTAAAATTTAAAAGCATGATCATAGTTTTTCATATATTAAAAACAACTTGGTTTTGTAGCTATCTTTAAAAAAAATTGAGATTTGAATTTTTTTCAATTTTCTATTTCCTTACCGGGAGGAAAGTGTTATTGGTGATATGAGTTAACTGTGAGAAATCTAAGAAAAATATTACCTCCAAATGCTTTTCAAAATAGATGCCCACATTATATTTAAATGGTTGTTAAGTGGTTCAGAAAAAATAAAAATGCTAGCAAACACTAACACCTTCAGAAAATATAAACTCTGTCTCTTTAGAAGATCAAGTTGTGCTTAATAGCCTATACGCTTAATTTGTTCAGAATCTCCACAGTCTTTGTCGCTGTATTTTGTTAGAAAGGAAGGAGAGGCTGTTTCTACAGGTGCCATAGAAAAATCGATGCTGAGCCTCGGCTTATTGGATCCCATAGAACCATGGAGACTTGGCAGTGAAATTCTTCCAAAGGTGAGTAGGAGCATTGATTTTCCTTCTCGTGCCTGAAGAAATATGACACAAGGAACAGAGACTAAATTTAGATTGGAAGCAAGTGCAACATAATATTTTACTTAAAAAAAAAAGAAGAAAAAGAATGCAGTAACTTCTCCCAACAATAAGTGTGGAAATTCACTGACCACATGAGCTTACAGATTAGTCTCAATCAGTTTGCTTAGATTTGCTTGAAAAAATTGTTCTTGGATTTAAAAAAAAAAACAAACCACAATTTTTTTGACATTTTATCTGTAGTTCAGATTCAGTTCATGAAATTTTGGTGGAATATTTGGGCCCTGTAATATGGAAGTCTCCCTGTTAAATTCCTGATATGAATACAATAATCTTTCAGTTTCTATGGAGAACAATCTCATGATTCATATTATCTCACTTAAAAATAGAAACCTATCATTAACTTTCACCCTTAAACTGTATTTTCCCATCTAATCTGTACTACGGCCTATAGACGCATGCTTACTTGCTAGTATGTTTACATTACAGTTTCTTCTGGATATCAAAGAGTTAAAAGGGGGAAAAAAACAAAGCTGTTTCTAACTTCTCGGTTGTTGTACTACATTGTTTGGCATTCCATCTGCACAGGCAGAGGTGTTCCTGGTTTGGGATGTATAAATCCCGTGGGAAGTCAACTGGAGGACATTTTACTCATCACTCATCCTATTATGAGCCTGCTGCTCTTCCGTCTCTCGACAAGGTAAGAGATTTATTGTGAAATGTCTGCAAGAAGTAGAGCATGCTGGATACTAGCACAATCTGCTTTCAACATGTGTGTATATTTGGGGAGTTATAATGAGAAATATTCAACTTGTTTTCTAAACAACTGCAACATTGTAGTGATTAAGCTCCTGGCATACATGATGGCAAACTCATCTGTTCCTGGAGGTACCTGTGTGTTCTGTCCCAGGGCCTGGGTTCTATAGTGTTGCCTTTCTCCTGGGAAGTAGTGTAGGGAATTCTTTTATAAAGAATTTGAGCAGGGTTGGTGATCCAGGAAGGTAGCATTTACACATCAGGACAATCAGGCTTAAAAGAAAATAGCCAAATTGCTACTTTAATTGCTATTTTAAGAGATGTATTTGAATTAGCCTCATTTGTGCAATCAGAAATTGATTATAAAATGTCAAAATACAGAAAGAAATGGATGTGATGATTTTGGCTTTGATTTTTTAAATGAATATATTCATTCATATATATAATACATCTATATATGTATATATACATGTGTATGTATATATACATATATAATCTTTTTCTTAGCCTAAACTTTTAGATTGGCTGAAAGCAATCTTTGCTCAAATTTGGATCACCTAGACTGTATTCTACTCTGATTGTATCTCTGTTTTGTGTAAGACTGCCAACTAGAAGGGCACAGAATTATTCATAAAACAGCTGAAAGTGAACATCTTTGGATTTCCCATTTAATGAGGTAAGATTTTATCATGTGTCATAAAAGTGCATATATGTCCTCACTGTCTATCATGCTTCATGTGCCTTGCCTGAACTCCTTTGAAATGTTTCCAGTTAGTCTATTGGATCATTATGCCTATATAGCAATCAAATTCTCATCGCTCTTTTCCACTTTCTTTAGTTGTATAACTCAGAATATCTCATAAAGTATAAAAATAAAGTGTAAATGGTATACCTTGTAGCTCTTTGAGGCAAAGGACGTATTATTACTCCTTGTTGAGGTTTAATGACTGGAGTTCTTCAAAGTGAGCAAACCAATGCCAAATATCATCCTTTCCAGGGCTCTGAGGTTAAAACCAGAAGTAGAGACTTTGTAATGAGTGATAAACACACGTAACACTGTCGCCATAATGGAGTTTCTTAACGAGAAGACTTAAAAGTATAACCGCCAAGGATGAGAGGATGCAGAGGCTAGGTGTGGAGACAGTTCCTGATACCTGTGCTCACATTCAAAATGTGCTGGTATCTAGCTCTCTTCATTTGGCATGCGTATTGTATAGGCCAAAATGAAAACATTTCTTTCCTACTTATCAAGAAAACTAAATTGGAATCTCTTGTAAGATACTAAATATTTGCTATCCATATCTAACCAGTATGATGCAGCCATTTTCATCCTACCTTAAGGAAGACTGATGGGGTTTTCAAGGTGCATATTTCCTAGATGATTTGGGGGAAGTGGCATTTCATTGAGACATACTTATCGTTCGTGTGCAAGCCGTCTGAGATGCCAACATGGCAAAGCACAATGTCTTTGAGTTGGGAGCACGTTATTTGCTTGTGTCTCGTCATCCTTTGGGGTTTTTCTAAACTCCCCCCACCTTCTGTTTCCCGTCGATGCTTCCAGTTGGCAGCTAAAGGACAGGAGCAGCAATAAGGCTGCCTCGCTACATTTCCATAGTGCCACCAACCGCGAGTTAAGCTGACAAACATTTTGAGAGCTCGGCCCATTTCATTCCCAGCAGGAAGGCAGGTAAAAGCATTTCTGTATTAAACTACGCATTTTGTTTCTTTGCAGTTTGGGGTTTAATTTTTCTGACTTGCCTGTCAGGGGGGAGAAATGGCAGTAAGCTGGGGATCAAATGCCTGGGGTATTTAATCAAATGCCCAGCAACCTCTGATTACAGGACACAGAAATTTCACTTTTAAGGGTTACTGTGGTGAGTTTTGTCAACTCAAATGACTGCCCCTTTCTAAACAGTGTGGAGTTGGACTACTTCCTTCTCCTCACCAACTGAACAAAATTTACGGGAAGAGTTGCAAAGTGTTTTATGATAGCTACTGGGTTATCAGAAACTAAATGTGTCGAGTAAAGATTCTCTTTGCATGTGTATATATGTACATAATGTGCTGAATGGGTTTTGATCTATGAATGTGACACTGTGCTTTCTTGAGTTGATTATGATTTCTTAAGTGGTAAGTAGGAGTCTCCTTCCACAGCGGGTGAAGCCAGCGTAAGCAAGCAAACATCACAAAGCAAATCACACGCTAAGCTTTGACCATGTGACCTTTCACTCAGCTGTGCTAAAGGTCACTAAGTTCATGCAAATGGAAGCTTGTCGGGTGGTAGAGTGATACAAGACTTAAGCTTTTCTACCTGACCTGGAAGAGACTGAGGGGAGTTCCCTGTGGCATGTAAAATATGGATAAATAACATCCATTTGCAGCCATGCTGATTATATTTTTAAGGAAGATTAGACTTTTATGTACGAGACACCTGGGAGAAATGAATATAATATTGACACACTGATGGAAAGACTGAAGTTCTGAGATATGGCAGATGACTGGGATGAGGGATGATACCATTACTTTGATGAGTGAATCAAAAATTCCGTAGCTGGTGTCCAAATACACAGCTATTGAGGTTGGCTTCACAGAGCTGGCGGCAGCACATACACACGCGCCATCTTCCCTTCGAGTTTGACGGGTGATTTGTTCTGCATCCTGTAGATATTTCTTTTCAGACTAGGTCAAATCTTAGTAAAGTGTACAGCAGAAAAATAACAAAGCCTTTTCCCGAAGTTGTATAAAGCAACTGAAAGCCCATGAATGGCCCACACTTTGACTATGCCTAGAATCTTGTCAAAAGGTATGTGGTCCCCTCTGCTCCAATAGTTGGACAGTTCCTCTAGCCAATTGTTCAAGGTTGACAAAGATTTTCTATTTATAAATGTTCTGCAGGGTCCACGGGGAATGTTGGAAACCCATTTGTTTTCCAAAGTAAGGGTCAGGATCAATAAGTAAAAAAATAGTTCAGAGTTACTTCTCTGCGTGCCTAGGGCAGCACCACCTTGGAGATAGCATAATCCATTCAGACAGTAGACAGGGCCAGCGTGGCTGCACTCTAGAGCACTAGATGGCTTCGTTTTCTACTAACAAGAAGAGGCCTTACATTTGTGTTTTGACTTTCAAAAAAGTTTTCAGGATAGTTATATGTGAGGGTAAGGTTGGGGATAGATCACGAGAGATCACGAGGGAAATCTTTCCAAAAATTTTGTTTTTTCCTCTTTTAAATTCTAGTTTGTTGAACAAAAAAAAATGCTAGAAAAAAAAAGTCTTTGTTTTGGGATCAAACCGTTGAGTCATTGCAGCATATCATAACAGTCATGAGAAGAAGTAAGGGAAGAAAGGCATAGCTGCTGTGGTTCCTAAGTGCCCACAAGGCTAAGTTAATGAAATTGAAACTAAACAGTTATTCCATTGCTGTCTAATGTTGCAGAAGGATATAAGTCCCCTTTGAATCTAGTTCTTTTCTAACTACTAATCCCAGAGGCCCACAATACAGGTCAAATATCTGAATCCACAAGCATACCTCCCTGTGGACATCTTTTCACAAGTAATGAGAAAGGCAGGGGAGGGAGACCTCAGTATGCGGGGATGCCTCCCTCTGGATCCTTATTAGACCTTTGTTGGGTGCCTCCTGTGTTCCACCAAGCAGATTTACGCCCAGATTTATGCCCAGTACATACTTCAGACACTTGATTCAAGTTTGGAAAATACAGACTAGAGAAACATGGAGTTCTGACACACAAATTGGCAACAAGGGAGCCTTGTAAATTATGGTCACTGATATGAAGCCCTTTTCCTACCCAGATGATCTGGGCGATCATCCTCATAAAGTATAAATGAGTTTTCAGTGAACTTGCAAAATTGTATTGAACTACAATGAGTCCTTCTGGGCTTTAGGAGGCTGCAGCTCTGTTCTCAGCAGTTTAGAGATACGGAAACTTCTCGGCTCCTCATCACTAACTTTGACAAATGTTCGACACCTTACTTTTTTCTCTCTCTGAAGATTAACTGCTACCCTTCATTTCTTGGTTCAAATTCTGTATACATAGATTTTGTTAAACTAGAAGAATGAAAACTTGGGATAGGGTGTTCTGGCTTCCTTGGTATGGGTCTAGAAGACTTGGTGTGTGTGTGTGTGTGTTTGTGTGTGTTTGTAATTCAGTGTATGTATATAATCCAGTGTGTGTGTATGTGTGTGTATGTGTGTGTGTATAATCCAGTGTGGTCTGTGTGTATATGTGCACATACATGTGTCTGTATGTGTCTATGTGTATATATATGTAATCCAAAGAGAACACTTCAGCACATGCTAGTGCACACATGGACCAGTTAAACTAGAATTGACTTCAGTGTTTGAATGCCTACCCTGCTACTCATTACCTCTATGAAAAGTTTCTAAACCTGCTTCTTTATCTATAAGATGAGGATATTCACACCCACCCCCATACCATGGCCAAAGAAATTAAATGGTACAGGGAAGCTAAGAATAATGCTTAGGGTATGGTGAAAGGTAAAAGCAAATCAGTAGTCACCTTTCATGTACCTACCATTTCGTGTGTTCCTGCGCGCGCGCATGTGTGCGCGCGCGCGCACACACACACACACACACATAACCCATATACACATTTTTCAATGCCACACATTACTGTTCAAAGCAGGCTGGCTAATCTTCAGGGGGAATCGTGAAAAGGCACTGCTTGCCCTCAGCATTGGCATCTTCCAGTGAGCAGGTGCGTCCTCATCTTACTCAGCCGCAGTGCCCAGTGCCCTGTCTCTCTGTTCCTCTTTGCTGGCAGGATCCTTTCAAGTGAGAACCTGCATTTCATCCACACAAAGTTGTAGATGACAGCAAACACTTGCTGGACTGCCCTTAGAAAGGTCATTGACCTCTTATCGGGGATCAAATACTGAGCTGAAGAGATTTCGGGCTCAGACAGCAGCTGGAGAAATTATTCTAACTGTGAAGTTCTTGCCTGCATTCTGTAGAGGTCCCCAGAGTTGGCATGGTTAACTGGGCCAAGAGGTGAGGTTAGTTCAGCTGCGGAAGGTGCCTGCTGTGGCTCTCTGTGGGGTTTGCCTGACACTCTCAAAGGCATCTTCTCTCTAAGCCTGGGGCCATTTAGGAATGTCTGTCAGCTTTTCTATTTTTTTAAGCCCCCTTTCATTTATGACTCTGAGTTTCAGAATCTTGTTATACCTTAGACATAAGCTATGGTACTTTGAACAGTTTGCCCAATATTATTTTTCTTGTTGGGCAATACATTGTTTCCTACCCATAACCTATCCATATATTCCGTTCCATTTGCCCATTGTATTTCTCTCACAAAGCTTTGTATTCAAGGTTGAAAGTTTTTCATGCATCCAAAGGGATTTCTAACATTTTCTTCTGAAATATCCCCCCTTCTTTGGTCTTTTATGCAACTTATGGGCAGGTTTTAGAATTTGAAGAGTTCCACCTTAAGGTACTCCTTCACTAGGGGTTCATGCTTCAATCACTTTGTAATTTTGCTTGGTTGTCATGCATTAAATGAATGAATTCTAGGGTAGCCATTGACAGCTTTGCTACAAAGATGCCATAGAAAGCCCTTCCAGGTAATGGAGAGAATTTAAGGGAAGGTAATCCTATCTAGTTTTTACTAGTTGCCTTGTTTGTCCTTGGGGTGGGAATTAAAAGGGCCTTCCCTCACTTTGCACAAACCAGTCAGATCACTGCATTTTGCAATCACCAAAGTGGTGTGGACATTGCTCTCAGCCCTTTTAAAGATGGTGCATGCTTTTGATCTCAGTGCTCAGGAGGCAGAGGTATGTGTGTCTCTGTGAGTTCAAGGCCAGTCTGGTCTACAAAGTGAGTTACAGTCCTGTCAGGACTACACAGTGAGACTTTTTCTCAAGAAAATTGTTTTTCCTGATCAATTACCTTCTTAAGGAGTTTTGTTCTAACAAAGGGCTTAGAGAGATGCAGCTTATTCGGTAGTTTGAAAAGACTATATAAGATTTTCCCTCCTTAAATGCCCCCTACCCTCATTGCCCAGAGTATCTTTTCTGGGGAATAGATTATCCTATAACATAACTGTCAATAGCTACCCTAGGATTCTTTTACTCATGCACAGACATGAGAGAAGATAATATTCTTAGAGGTAGACAGGACAAATAGCCAGCTGTGAACAGATGGGCTACAACATGGTCCAAAGCATTGTGCATTGCCTGCCCAGGTTCAGCATCCAGTCCAGGTCACTCTGAAGGCCAGAAGACATGCCATTTTCTGCACAAATAAGAAAAGATAAATATTAATGTCTATTGAGCACCCTAGTATACATGTGACACTTATGATAATAATCATTGTTATATAACATCATAATAGTAGTGGAAATAATAGATAATTTGAGTTTTTTTTAAACCTGGCACTTTTTTTTAAATAGGAACCAGTTTATGCAAGTTGTGTATGTTCCTTATCTAACCTGTGACATTTGTAATATTGTCTGTTATGTGATTGAGAAAGCTCAGACCAGTGCTTAGTTAGTATGTCCCAAGGATTCTGCTATAGAGATAAGATTCTGTGTATTTAAGGGTTGAGGTCACTGAATGTTTAAGTCTCTTGTCCATGTGCCTCACTGTGGAAGAGCTGGAATATAGTCACTCAGCACTACACTGGCCTTTCTGGTTAGGATTCCTAGGAAGGATTTTCTCTGTTTTTGTTTTGTTGTTGTTGTTGTTGTTGTTGCTTTTTGTTTAATATTTTTTTCTTTTGTAATTCACCAAAAACTTATACATTCTTCAAACAGAATATGCAATTACTAGAAAACTAAAATGACAAGACACACAACACCAAAAAAACACTTGTTTTAGAATTGAATAAAAGCTTTTATACATTATATATGCCAAATTTTAGTTAAAAAAATCATATACTATATTTTACTCATGTTTTTCCTCCCTCAATTCTTCCCACATCCTTTTGGCCTCCTTATCCAATGGGAAAAGATTTTTACCAACTATGTATCTGATAGAGAGTTAGTATCTAAAATATATAAGAAAAAACCTTGAACATCAAGAAAACAAGTAGTCCAATTTAAAAAATGGCCTATAGAATTAGACAGAGAATTCTCAACAGATGAAACAGAAATGACTGAGAAAAGAATTAAAGAAATGCTCAACATCCTTAGCCATCAGAGAAATGCATACCAAAACTGCTTCTGTAGTATTGTCTGTTCTGAGGTTGAGCAAATTGCTTCTTACACAGGTCAGAACAGTAGAGATCAATACCACAAATGATAGCACATGCTGGTGGGGCTGTGGGGAGCACTCACAAGGGAGCACTCATTCATTGCTAGTGGGAGTCGTACAGCTACTATGGAGATCAATGTGACAGTTCCTCAGAAAACTGAGATCTACCTCAAGATCCAGCTATAACACCCTTGGGTATGCATATACCAAATGGACTTCTAAATATTTATAGCAGAGGCCGTATATAATATTTGGGTTATGCCCAGGTGGGAAATACAGTTAGAAATCACTCTTTATACTTTATATGTGGTTTTTATTTATCCAAAATTAAATAGAATATCTTAATAATATGCTCATAAGACTTAAATTCATTTTGTGTGGGATGTGCTTGATATTAAAGCCCACTGTCTCAGCACTCTCATAATCAAAGAACAAAGTCCCTACTAAATGAGTTCCCTTGAGAAAAAAGAGATACCAGAGTATTGAAGGTGTGTTCCTTTCCACTCCGGAGGACAGGCTCACTGTTGTGTGGATTAATTAACATTCTTTCCTATTGCATTTATGGAGGTTCAAGAAATTCAGATAGGGAATAACAAAAAAAGAAAGCAAACATTGTAGGTTGTTTCTACAGATGGAAGAGATCCTCTCCCACTGTGCCTTACTGGACTGAACAAGACACCTTGGCTTCTCTTCCCTTTGTATCATCCCCTTAAAAAAATCTCAAAGTTAATATTCAAGTAAATAGGAAACCACCTCTCCGGAGGTATGGAGGGTGTGGAGGTACTAGGGCAGTTACCAATGTTCATTCCATCTATAGAATTCTGTACAGAAATTGATGAGAAGCAAAGGATGAGTCAAAATTCCGAGTTTATCTAGCATCAGCAACATGCCCTAGATTTCAAGATAAAGCTTAGTTTCTTTTGATCTTGCTCGGTCTTCTAAGCACACCACTGATTTCTGTAATGTCATGTTAGTGGTATCCATGCTGGCTTTGAGAACCTTTCATTTTGATGTTTTTGTTTGTTCGTTTTGTTGAGACAGTCTCTTGCTATGCTGACCAAGTCTTGAAAATTGTGGCAATGTTTCTCCCTCTTCCTCTGCCTCTGTTTCTGCCTCCTGCTTTGTGAGTGCTATGATTATATGTATTGGCCACTATCCCTAGGCTATTCTAGATCTTAATTGAGCTTCAAGGAAGAGGCAGCTGCTCAGAGTGTTTGGACTCTTCCTTATGCTTCATGTGTCACATCCATGTCAGTGCAGAGCTTCCTCTGCAGTCAGAGAAGGGAAAAAAGATGGCCAAAGGTATATAGGGTCCTTAATTTGTCCTTATAATGGAGCCCTTGGTGGTCATTACATTGACCGTTTTAGGACCCTGAAATTGATACATATCTTTTCTTAAGCACTGCACTATTGTGAAATCTAATCTGTGCTTTAAACTGAGTGTACACAATAATATACTGATCATGTGTTTATGGGATGCCCAATCTACTTTAGGTCCCATTGTGGGTGGGCATGAAGGTCTCTGGGATACAACTGTGAACAGTTGATTTCACTACCATAAATGAAGGCTTGGTGAGGATGGTGCTCACAGCGCTTGCTATAACAAAAGGATTGACTATCCCTCAGAGTGTGGAAGTGACAAACATGGGTGGTTGGAGTCAGGAAATGCTTCAGCAAAAGATTGATATTAAGCCAAATGATGAAAAAATTAATTTGTTGTTGATGACTGCCCACAGATTCTTCATGCACATCTCCCCACCCCACCCCGCACCCTGGCCCCTGGGTCTATCTCCCAGCACAATGGCTGTGCTTATGGAATTGTTATTATTGTTTTCTTTCATCTCTACATCATGTTCTGTGCAACAGCTAAGAGTTAGTGTGGCCAAAAGCAAACTTTACCTATTTATAGGTAACATGATTATGACCTATGATATACCAGATAATGTTAGTTTCCTTCTCATTTCAAACACTAAGCATCTGCCGATTATCTTTAATCTCTTTTTCTTTGACCAAATATGAGTAGTTAGTATTGCCTAAGAATTAAATGGAACTATAGCTACCATGTAACTTAAAACCCACAAGCTTATGTAGATTCCATTGATAGTATGGAAACCAAGAAAAGCGGCTTTCATATAAAGAAAATGAGTTAGCAAATAAGATAATTTGAATCCCCCTTCTTTCTTTCTTCCTTCCTTCCTTCCTTCCTTTCTTTCTTTCTTTCTTTCTTTCTTTCTTTCTTTCTTTCTTTCTTTCTTTCTTTTAAAAAAGGATGGCAAGGGTCTGAGGAAAATGTGGTTCAGTGATAGACTACTGAAAACATCTTAGATTCCATTTTCAGTATTGTAGCTGAGAGAAAAAGAAAAAAGAATATAGATAAGAACTTCAAGAAACAAAGACCTAGGTTCACACTGATAACTGCAAGCCAGACAGGGTCTAGAAAGAAAAGAGAGAATGTTTACCATATACCTACATGATCCATCGAGGCTAGCTGTAGATTTGTCAGCAAAGGAGGCATTGGTGGATCCACACAGAACTGAAGAGTCACTCATCAACACCAACACTGCAAGAAATGTCAGCTGACATGTGAAGGCAGCAAAAATCTGTACATGTCAAATGGGAGGCTGGGTAGATGTCAGATGTCAGTAGTTCGATTTGACACATATTCCATCCCCACCCAGAAGGTCACATGTTTCACATGAATAGAGTTATGCACAGGATGATGCTGATAAACAGTCCCTATTTGATGTCAGCTCTTCTTCATCCATAAAGATAAGCTGCTACCTTTAAAATGGCATTATTGCCTTTAAAACAAGGGTTTGACACTGTCGTGGGCCAAAGCGTTTTAAGGTTTCAAGTTAAATTATGAATTCAGATACTAAGCAGCATGCTATGGGCCAATGTGAAATGCGCACACACATACACACACAGGCACACACATACACACACAGGCACACACATACACACACACAGGCACACACACACACACACACAGGCACACACATAGAGAGACATGGGAGGGGTATGGAGGGAAGGAGAGACACACACAAAACATATGTGAATTATAACAAGTGCCCTCAGGTACAGATGAATAAAGGAGAGTCAGTCATATATCCCCAATCATTTGAACTAAGTGGCATTGTCATATTAATAAACCATAATCTTTGGTATAGAAAAAGAACTTGAGGCTAGAATACTGTGTGGTGTGGCTGGCAGACTTGATGTTCCTTTTCACTAGACAGCTATGACATTTTCTCACCAAAACCTGCTTACTTTCTCATCTTTTTCCCCCTCGTCTATAAAATTTAATGCAACCCTCAGAGCCAGATTTGCTGACTTCAGAACTGAGTGTGCCACTCCCTTATTAAAAAATTCAGGCAACAATACACGAACAGCCTTAGAATTCAAATCAGAGCCTCCCACAGTTCCTTGGGCTGTGACTTCCTTGTCATGCATTCCACCTATCCGTTCTGCTCCATCTTTTCATGTAAAACTGAACCTTCTGAAACATATTTTTTTCCCCTTGGTTCTCAACTCTCGCAAAACACACACACACACACACACACACACACATACACACACACCTACAACACTTGTGGTTATTTTTCATGGAGTTCTAGAAATTTTAAGCTGAACGAGAAATGCAAAACTTGTTAATTATTTATTAGTATGACGCTAACTATTAAACCTTAAGCTGCCTGGAAGTTGATGTAAGTATCTGATTATGAACATTAGACACTTAGTCATTAGGCTTTACCTAAATTTTAAAGACTAGTTTTCTTAAAACATGCTTCTTAATTTATGTCAGCATTTACAATAGGGCATTAACACCTTGTCCTAAAACTATTATCAGCACATGATCTTTTCTTTCTCATTTCTACTTCCCAACTCTTTACTGGAAAAAAAGAGTTGGTGCTTGCTTGGCAACAACCATGAGTCCCTTGACCCAAAGTCTAAAAAAATGAATATAAAAAAGAGAAAGTGTACCATCACGCAGTTGAAACTTTGGTACCTTTGTCAGTTATTTAAGCAATCAGTAGAACAGAGGAACATGTCAGTGGGTATGGAATGAAACAGAAGAGATTCAGACAGCACTTATAACATGGAAACCAAGCAAAAATGACTGTTTTCCTGAGAGGGACCCTGGTGTCAAGATTCAGTCGGTTACAAGTAGTAGAAAGACAGGCAGAAGTAATATCAGGCTTTGGTGAAGATCAAGGACACTTGTGGTTCTCTCAGAAGGAGTGAATTTGTGGAAGGGATGGAATTCTGGCTTGGCTTGAGGAAGCTGAGTCAACAATGGCAGGCAGCTTACAGTTTCTACTAGTCTGATGCTGAAGTAAAGGAAGGAGAGGGCTTGGGAACCACAAGGGATGATAAGACCAAAGGGAAGCCATTTTTGAAAGTGAGGCTTCTCTAGAGAGAGGTATTTGTATGGAAATGAAAGAAGAAGAGACACACATACCTACATAGCTACTTAGAGCTAGAGGATCTTTGGAAGAAAATGAGAATATCTCCCTCTTCCAAGATGGGAGAAGAGAAGCCAAATTTGTCAGTGGGTAAATTGGACTCGATCTTCAGGACATAAGCAGCAAGATGGTCATCATATCCCCAACAAGAGTATTATAAATATGTGTGTAGCATCTACTTTGAGGACCAGGGCAGAGCAGGGAGTTGAGGAGAAGCAAATGGTGGCATTCCCTAGAAGCAGTACAGTGCTACACTAAGACCCAAGGCCATAACTTTGTGGTGGGAGCCTCTAACCTGAACCCCATTTTTTCTCAGCCTCATTGAATAGCTGTAGCTCAGAAGTTGAGAAGAGCTTAATCAGTTTACACACAGTAGGATGCTCATCCAGAAGTACAGCAAAAGGACAATGAGACAAAACATAAACACACTAGAGGAACAAGGCAGAAGGCAAGGTAAGCAGAGACTCAATGCTCAAGGCTCACTCTGCTTTTCCCTGCTCTAGTCAGAGGTGTAGGCAGAAAGACTTAACATATTCCAAGGCAGCTGTGAAAGAAGGCAAATACTTCGTAAGGAATCAACTTCTCTTTTCTTTCTTTCTTTCTTTCTCTCGTTCTTTCTTTTTTCATTTTCATTTTCTTTTCTTTTTTCTAGATTTTTTTCATTGCATCAGGTAACATTGGTGAGACAAAGCAATTGTCTCTGGCTTAATTTCCTGAGATTTTATAGTTAAATGAATTCTCAGAAAGTTCAGCCTTTGAATAGGGTTTTAACCAGAGGATAATGGATCCTTTACGGTAACAGCTATCTCTGCAATCACTTGCATTTCTCATTGTATTTAGTTGGTATGGGATGATAAGGGCTGACCTCTGGAGAAAGATACAGATGATCCTTGAGTTTCTGTTCTGTTGTTGTCTGAAGTCAAACCTTTAATTAGCTGCCATCAAAATTTGCTGGTCTGCCTTCTAGTATAAAAAGACTTTCCATTAATATGTTCTGTGGGATGTGATACAGTGTGGGGGATGCTGAACTTGCTGGTCCTGTTCTGCCATCAACCACTTAAATCCAAATACACCACTTTGCATCTCAGAGTCTCAGTGAAATATGCATAAAAGTACCTGTGTTTTTCTCCAGATACGGACTCAGATTTCCAGCCACATTAAAAAAAAAAAGATATGATAATCATATTCTCACAGGTGGACAACCCAAGTGTTCTTCTTCTGCCTCTTTCTTTCCCAGCCGTCTACTGAATCTCTTCTTCCTTCTCTTTTGCTTCCCCCACACACAGTGAACGAGGTCTGATTATTCTGATTAGTAAAGTCAGACATACTTCCTTACCCATCACTCCAGTATCTTCATAGGTGTTCTTACTGATGTAGAAGCTGCTCCATTGTGTTCCAGATCCATTCACTTCTTCAGCCAGTCAACTAGCATTTTTTGAGAGCCCGCTATGGTGTAGATGTCCTTCTAGGTTCTGCAGCTATCTATGAACTTAAATGACTCTCTATTTTTTTTTATTCCAAGGTACTGGAGTTTGGTTTTTCAATTGGACTTACTAGCTAGACTATATTGACCTGAAGAAGAGGATCATGATTTGTTTAGTTAAATCCCTACCTTCTAATATAGTGTTAGGTACACAATGGGTAGTCAGTAAAGCTTTTTGGATAAGTTCATCAGGAGCTAGAACTTTTTAAATATATATGTATACTTATACAATAAAGTGTACATATTTGAGGATGAACTCATGTGACTCTTCATAGTGATTAATATAAATAAGTTCACTTAGCTAGATGTATCTTTTATCCATGATGTAATAAGTGAAAGCAACTTCAAAATTCTGGAACACATTTCTAGTCACATTTTCACAAGAAGTATTTTCTGAGAGTGCCAGTAATTAATGAAGGTTTTATGAAATTCTGGTTATGAAAAAATGAGATGCACATGAAGGCTACAGGGAAAAGCAGATCTTCTGCTCTCATAGTTGCCATCTATAGAGTGATTTCTGGGAATCACGTATTTGTTTTGTAATTGAGCATGTCATAAAATGAAATGAGCATCCACAGATAAAGATAAACTATCATGCGCTGTTCCTTTATAGGAAATTTTCTGTGGTCATTAAAAAATCTTGGTATATTGTCTATTCATAATACCATTCTTCAAAGACCCGGTTCTACTGTTTCTCTCAGTGCACAGTTACCCTGTCTAAAAGGGACATTTTCACCAAAATGGCAGTTGCTGGAATTCCTCTGTTAGAATCTCCTTAATCTTTTTTCACACCGTGAGCTACTTGCAGCAGAGGAATAGGTGAGATCAATATTAATCAGGAATGTTCACTCTACGTGACACCCACCAGTACCACAGTTGAATAAAAGTCAGCTAAGTTGCTGCAGTGAAATGGGGGAAAAATACTTAAAATTTTAATTCATCATGGCTCTGTTGCGTCATTTCCATGAGAATGAAATGCAGATTTCTTTTAAAAAAATTGTTGCTTAATACAACATTTTCTAATTTTTTTTGTTTGAAGTGTGAGGAAATTCTTCATGAGGACAGACATAAATTATTCAGAAAAGTCTTTCTGCCCTGCTGTCTCTCACACACCTCACAAGTCACTAAGAAAGATTGCACGAACTGGGGAAAAGAACATAGGATTCACAGAGCATTGCTATAGGTTATTCATGCATTTGAAAATCATTTCACACTACTGAAGCTCAACCTGACCACGTGTTATTTAAACAACAGAATTTTCTAGTTAACTAAGCTGAATAGAAGTTTTTAAAAAGGAGCCCAAAGAGTGCTAATTAATAGTAGTAATTTCTTCTCCATTTTCTATTCAAGGAAAGACTATTTTAATTGTACCATTATGTTCTCGTGTATGCTTGCTAATCCCAAATTAAAATCTCAATGTGGATTCATTAAAAAAAAAGAATATAGGATTTGAATTCTAAGACACCTGTTCTTGCATGTTTTCCATTATATCAGCTAAGACATAATGTTTGTCTTACTATGCCTTAATTGTCTCCTATAGGAATGGGTGCTATTTAGAAGATGAAATGAAATAAGTAATTATAGTAATATAAAAAGCAGAGTTGATTAATTTGGAAACAGGGGTGTTTATTTGTGAGTTGAAAACATAGAAAGCAGAAGTTCTCAACCTATGGGTTGTGACCCTTTTGAGCATTGTACAACCTTTTTACAGGGGTAGCCTAACACCATTGGAAAACACAGGTACTTAAATTACAATTCATAACACTAGCAAAGTTACAGTTATGAAGTAGCAATTCAAAAATTTTATAGTCGAGGGTCACCACGACATGAGGAACTGTATTAAAGGCTTGCAGTGTTAGGAAGATTGAGAACCAGTGTTCTATATAAACACATATAAACAACTGAATCCATAATGGGTGCCTAGCCTAACCTGGCCACTCCTTTATGCTTAACTCCCTAGAATTTATGTATTTTAATGTTATATTAGCTATTGGAACACTTCATCTAAACCAACGAGATGATATTCAGCATACTCAAAACTTATTTAGATTCTTAAGGACCCATTTTCTGAACAAAGACCCTGAGAAACCTGGTTTATCTATAAGTAATAGATAACAGAACTTTATACGTGGGGTCTAGCAAAGAGTCGGGAGAAATCACACTTGATTTAAACCACTGAGTAGCTGATCTAAAGGCCAAAAAATATGCCCAGTTTCTGTAGTTGCGATGTAAGACTAGAATCAATGAGTAGCTGCTTTTAAAAATGGTCGATTTTTAGCCTTAAGACCAATCCTCTTGTACAATCGTGTGATCTTCTGATCACAAAGTTATTCCGTAAACAAGATATCTAAGGAAAGTAGGTACCAACTTCATCTTTACTGAAGTAATTAAGCAGAAGCCAGAAGGATAAAGTCAAGGGTATGTCTAAGTAGAGAGTGGGTATAGTGTACCCAAGAATCTCCAAGTTTCTAAAACCATTTTTGATCTATAATATTTAATTTCTCAAAACTCAGAGAAAACATAGCTAATTAATTAATTGATTGGTTGATTTTGTGTATAGGATGTGTTAGCACACACATGTTTTTGCATGCATGTATATCCTTACAGAGGGCAAAGGACAATTTCAGCCTTATATCTACATTTTTGTTTGTTTGTTTGTTTGAGATAGCATCTCTCCCTAACTTAGAATAAATCAAGCAGGCTAGGCTGCCTGACCAGTGAACTCCTGGAATCTGCCTATCTCTGTCTGCCTACCTCTTGGGATTTCAGGCAAGTGTCACCATACTCAGCCTCTTTACACGGGCTCTGGTTTTCAATCTTGGCTCTTCCTTGTATAACAAATATTTTACTGACTGATTCATCTTTCCAGCTCCCAGAGCCAAGACATTTCTACATGACAATATGCCTATAGGCAATAACATTTCAGGTTTTGCAATTTTTAAATTATTTCTCTGTCCAATAGATTTTATGGAAAGCCGAAATGAAGCTTTCTATTATTTATAAGCATTGTTCACAAAAATGCTGTATGATATGTAAATTTCACTTTTTTTTTTCAATTTTAAATGGTGACCCTTGGAGATTTGACTGTCTAAATCCATTTTCTTGTCAGGATTAGAAATGACAGGTTATTCTAATGCCCCAGTATTAATTTCTATGGCATATCTACGTATTTCATCAGAAAACCCTTCAGTGAATTTTCTGGATTTCGATTAGTTTGTCCTAAACTCTTGGCAAGCTAAATTTCTCTAATAGTCTTCAATTCATTGCATTAAATGCCTGTTCAGCCTTGGATGATATATTGATTTTTTTCTCAGCAAAGTGACAAATACCATTTTCATGACTATAATAGAGATTGATTATATTTTAGGGAACACACACAGTGAGAGAGCTGATCTCAGTGAGACAAACAAGGGCCTTCCAAAAATGAAGTAAAATATGAATTAATAATGAAGCTAATGGATTCTTCTGTTGGTGATGAGATAGAAATAGTATTACAAGAAAAAATGAAACATTTTTCAGCAGTACAAACACTGTGGAGCTAGACAAATTTCATCACTTTGAGGGCTTCTGCTTCTTTCAAAACTTTTAAGCAAGTGAATAGTCACGGCTCTCAAAGCTCAGGCT
Source organism: Grammomys surdaster (assembly GCF_004785775.1). Lineage (NCBI taxonomy): Eukaryota > Metazoa > Chordata > Mammalia > Rodentia > Muridae > Grammomys > Grammomys surdaster. The sequence goes on along the minus strand of NW_021605377.1, from coordinate 3,022,811 downwards.
CTGACATGGATCCCCAGCCTACTTGAACATGCTCAAGTTAGAGCAAAAGTAAAGCAAGATGAATGGAAAGTTAATTTGAAATAATATAAGCCTATGGGGAGTAGTTAATGTTTCTGATGTGATTTATGCAATTTATATTTAAAATTCAATTGGTTCCACTTCAGCCTAATATTTTAATAATTAGGATAGAGCTTGACCAGGCAATAATATGTTTTTACTGTTCTGCCTCACTGCTCTGTGATCATTGATTGAACATCTAAGAGATATTGCTTATATCATAAAATGCATATCTTATTAGGCTAACATTATGTAGACCACAGTGGGAAATGAAGAGACATTAGAAACAAGTTGATTTGGGATGTTAAACCAAACAGTGGTAGAGAGAGAAACATTGTTATCGGATATCACAGACTTTTCCTTCCCCAAGGAGAAAGAAAAGAAAAGAAAAGGAAGGGAAGGGAAGGGAAGGGAAGGGAAGGGAAGGGAAGGGAAGGGAAGGGAAGGGAGGGGAAGGGAAAGGAAGGGAAGGAAAGGAAAAAGACAGAAACACAAAAAGAAATCAGTCTAGGCCTTCTTAGAATGGTATTTATTGATCTTCTGTCTTCATCAACTAACATTGTACCCAGTATTGTATACAGTATGTAGTACAAGTCCCCAAATATCTGCTAAGTGAACACTCACCTCCCTGACAGTGAACTAAATGAAAGTTCTAGAAACCCAACTACAGACTTAAATAACATACACAATAGACAAATAACAGAAAGCACACATTCATGTAATCAGTCTCTTACAAAAACATGGGAGACAATTGGTAAGTACAAAAGTAAGGGAAGAAAGGCATCAGAAGAGAATCTATTAAAATCCGTGCAATGATAATCTCAAAATCTGGGGGGAAAATCTGTGAAATAATATACAAGATAATTCATTGATTTGAAAGAGCAAATTAGATTGAAGCATGTCCTCTGACTTTAGGTTCCTGTGCACATCTGCGAGTTTTGAGTTCTCAGAAATGTTTCCATTCACAAAGCACATAGCAATGAATGTGTCTTGAGCTACTGATATGGGCTATGGGATGCTGTATGTTATAGTTCTAATCTTTATCAATATATAATGTATATGATGTATAGTGATGAATCCCAGGAGTGGGATAAGTGGTCAACAAGGGACATCAGTGAAACTGAAAATTATTTAAATATATTCAGATTGTCCAGGGATTCCAAGACTTTTTCAAAGTCCGGTTAAAGAATATGGCGTCCATTTTTATAGCTCTGTGGCTACGTCATCTGAAGCTAGATTTGACTGTTTCCATTTATTATGTGTTAAGAGACACCTTCACTATTACTGCTCATTCCATCCAACCGTCTAATTTTATATGTATGGAAGAACAATTGTATGCAAGAACTCAATGAATGAAGAACACTTGCTCAAGTACACCCACATTTTAAAATATGACTTTAAAAGTAATCTATGTTGTGCAGTGTGAGCACTGCAGTCCTACCCTGTGGAATCCTCAGTCATGCCTTTCTTGTCAATGTTCCTTGATGAGGCCTAATGAAGCACTTCCTTGTCTTGAACAGCCATTGAGGGATGTGTGTATAGCAGTTGTGCTATTATATTAAAAATATTTTACAATTTGATTTAATTTATGCTATAACTGTTTGATAATTTAGATTTTGCTTCATGTTTCTTCACATTGGAGTTAAACTAAACTCGGATTAAAATCAACTACTCGAAAATGTGGGGAAAATTGAGAATTTCATCACAGAACTAAATTCTTTATGAAAATATTTAAATTTACCAAAGACATTTTTCTAGCTCTAAAAATTTATAAATTAGTTATGTTTCTTTAAGCATTGTTATGATGAGTATAGAGAAATGTCCTTCTTGCCCATGTGGAATTACTGATTTCACTTTTATCTATGGGACATCCTTTTCAGAACACATTGATACTAACTGCTTCTTGTTTGAGCTATAATATTCCATAAGAGCCAGATATCTCATCATGTTAAGTCAAGGAACAAGTGGAGGTTAAGCTTATTCATCAAATTGTTATACTGCAGAATTTAGTCTAAGAATTCAGGCAATAGATGTAGGTGTTTATTTTAAATTCTAGTTCTTGAGAATTGTAAGCACAAAGTCTTTTCTATCAATGTAAAGACTGATAGACCAATTAAAATAAAAGGCTCTTTGAATGTCAAAGTAGTATATGTACCCATTAACTTTCCTAAATGATTTTTAAAGGCTGAAATTGCATTAAAATATGAGGCTTAATTAAGCAAAAGGAACATATTCCCTTATAACCATCCTTGTGGCACGACTGCCTGAAATTTTTAGAGATCTGTGATGAACATTTATTTTTTTCATATAGCTCTACATTTTTAAACTGCTTGAAAGTTAACATGTTTTTGCCTTTTAAGTTCTCTTTTAAATGCGAACATGTTTCATTGTTCAGATATTAAAATGATATTGTAGTATGTATAGTGGAAAGTCTTAATTATTGTTCTATTTTTCATGTCCACTGTGAGAGAGAATTTTCTGAAAACTAAAGCTGAGACATCAATATTCTTGAGAATACATAACTGTTTACCTTAAAAGTCAGATGACATATCGCAATCAAACTTACTCTTTCAAATCAGTGGTATATCTTGAACATTCTTTCACAGCAGTACGAATTTTTTTCAGAATGTGAGGTTATCACTGCATAGATGTTAATAGTATGCATGTGCCTTGAGGTTTCCTTTGCCTTACTTCTGTATGTGCTAATTATCTCTCATGTTACATGGATGAATACCCTCAGTTCTCTGTCTATCATGTGTTATCATGTGACCTTGTAGTTGCTTTTCTAAGGTGGGCCATACTCATTTTTTTATTGTTGCTGTAGAGTACATACAAAGGAATCTCAAGTGATTGTTGGCATAGTAGATCATGCTAAGCTCCCATGGGTTGTTCTCTTCCAGAATCTTCACCAGTACTAAACATTGTGCCTTTTCTTATAACAATGTGACTGTGTTGTGGATATTTTGCTATTTTTTTTAATGGTCTTCAGACCTAACACTTTTTTGAATTGTCAAAGTTAACTTATATTTTCTGAAAGTGGCAATTGAACTGGAATTAGCAGAATCCGAACAGAAGTTATTCTATTAAAAGATGGCTTAATAAAAATGTTTTGCATTTGAAATTAGTTCAAAGTCATTCTTGAAAATAGTCTAGAACATTCTAATAAAAAAATTTGATGAGATTTTGGTTTATGCTTTTAGGAAAAAATGATAATATCAGTGTTTACTTTGAGCAAAAATAATTATTGCTACTACATTCCTAAATAAAAAATAAGGAGTTGGGTTTTAACCTTTTGCTCAGAGAATCTCTTGTCCCTCCTTTAGTTCTCATCTTCCAAAATGCTCAGAGAAATTAAAATAATGTATTTTATAAATGTATTCAAATCTCTAGTCATCGTGAATTATGTCCAATGATTTAGAATCTCAATGTCTGAAGTGGTTCTGATAACTTCAGAATTCTAGCAGAATGCATGCCAGGTGATTCTTGAGTCTGCCTTTGAAATTTAATTTGCTGATAGAGTAATTAAAGACTCCTTTCACTGAATTTTGTGATCTTTTGTGTGGGTACCTCTCTCTTTCTCTGCTCCCTAGACAAATAGAGTCGTCTACTCACACGTAGTTGAATCTACCTGGTCCATTCATCTCTATTCCTCCACCCTTGAAAAGGTGACTCTCTTCTCTACCTGTCTTTCATTACAAAATCCTAAACCTAATCTCACTTCTTACATGGGACATCATGGATGTTCCTTATTTTGGCAAATACAAGAAAAGCTAATGTCTGCCATTTCTTTGAGTGTGTTAACTGCATATTTAAATCACAGGATGTTGAGCTCTTGAGAAAGTTAGTCAACACCAAAGTTAGAGCTTCTAGATATTCTTTGAAATTAATCTGACATAACAATAGTAGCTCCCCCTTTGTCCTATCTTGCTGGAGACTTAGCTTGCTTAACTTTTTAAAGTAGTTCAACTTTCTTCAAAGAAAATTATTTTAATGTTTAGAATAATTCATCAATAGTTGCAAGCAACCATTATACTAAGGTCGTTAGGATAAACAGCACAGGCACAGACACTTGAGAATTTTAAATTCCTGTGCTGTGTTCATTAAGCATAGACCTAAGTTATGTGATTTGTATTGCCATAAGTAGAATTTGGCAATGTATTTATAGAACATTTGAGGTGCTGTTCATGTGACTGAAAAATAATACTTTTCGAGGTTGCAAAATAAAATTCCATTGACCAATGTTTGTAAGACTGTCTTTTAAAAAGCACTCTTCATTTGAGGAAGATAAGCTTATGAGGCAGCCATCTCCCAACAAGCCCAGTTCATCATCTATTTCCTCTCTTATTTTGAAAGCACTGGATAAGTCACCTTGGAGAAATGGAGGCAATTTATTAATTTGTCGCTTGCCAGGAATGAAATAGTTTGGAAGAATAAAGCGAAGTATACTGGACATGCTTGCCTTTCTTTAAAGCTAGCTATGTCTTCAAGCCTTGTTAATGTCCTGTAGGTTGGTTGGGGAGGAGCAGGTGTGAGCTTCCAATGTGTCTTTACAAGGGTCTCAGTGGGGCTTCCCACCCTTGCCTCTGCAGGAGACAGCTCATCTGTTTAATCCTTCTGTTTTAGTCAACCTTTTCTTATTATGCAGACAGGGCTCTGAGGCTCGGCTGGATTTTGACTCAGGGAATGAATTGATGGGGCCCTTTGATCTTAGCTGTGTATTGCATCTGTTTTATCTTCCTTCTTAATGTAGTCTTCCAAACTCCAATTCTAGCTGGCATTCCTCAAATAAATCCTTAATTATACAAACAAATAAACAAACAAACAAAAGCTTACCACTTAAAACTGAGATAAAAACCTCATTCTTTCTCCTTTGTGGCATGGTGAGCTTTCTTGAAGAAGGAAAAAAAAAAGCAATTTAGAATTTGAGAGTCTTTAGGTACCAACTGACATGTTTGTATCTCATAGAGTAGAGTCAAAAATAAGAAAAATGACAGTCATCACTCTTGCAATTATATAAGTTGGTATAACATCATTAAAGCTTATTAATAAACCACATTGTAGGAGAAAAAACAGAACCTACTTAGAAATTCTACCAAAAAATATGAACATCAAAAAAAAATTCCCCCTTTTATGAGAATGAGGAAATCTGGGTTGCAGAGACAATTATTTGAATCAGAACAAATTATACAAAGAAATCAGTTTCAGGATAGGATGCTAAAATATCTTTTTCCCCAATATATATCTTTAATATAAAATATGTATGTTCTCATATGTATGAACTGGGATTAGAGACATATTGAGAAATACTGAGAAAACAGTTTTTTGTTTTGTTTGTGTCTTTGAAAACACAGGGAGTGGTGACTAATTGACTCTTAGTTGTCAATTCCTGATGTAAATTATTTTGGTATCAATCTAACATTTTCGAAATTTGTATTATTTTTACTTTTAATTCCCATGGATCTTCACTTTTCTTTAAGTATACCGTGATCTTGTGATGATAATGTAATGTCAATGCTGTCAGAATAATTCCAGCTGAGCAAGGGATTGATGGCTCCCAAAAGCCAGAGGCCTTTGAGAGTTATGCAAATGTCTCTCAGAGAGGAAAATGGCGATATGGCTGTCTGCACTGTCTGCTCTGTTTAATGCAGACTTTATCCCAACGTATGTGAACTAGATCTATGGATAACTCTTAGTGGATTGTCAAAATATATGTTTTTCCTAGACACACAAAACGATAAAACAAAATTTACAAAGGACTTGATTCATCATCACGATTACAATATTGTTTTTATAGCATGCGTAGCTGTGGTCCACCCTCAAGCTCCTGTGTGGTATCCAACTTGGAACTTGGATTTTTCAAGGCTATTTCTATTTCTCATATGGAGTCTTAGAATAACTCTGCAGGAAGGAGATGTGAAAGGTTATCCAATCTTTCTGTAGGCACAACTGCTCAGAGATATACCAAAGATGGCTTCACTCTTGTATCTAGTAGGTCTATCTTGCTACCAATCGCAATACAGTTTTACTTATTTAGATAATTAACGGTCCAACTTGAAAGAAAAGACCCAGCGCTCAGTCAAGCATAGATAAGTGGTTTAAGTGTACTTTGCTTAGTTTCCTTCATCTTAGCTTGCTTGGTTTCATAAGTCACATACCACACTTTTATAGCAGTGAAACAAAATGCTCATATTCCAGACTATAAAGATTCTCAGCTACTTGAACTTCTTAAAGGCTTGATTTGACCTTTCCCACACGAGATGGGACAAAACAGATTAAAATTACTGCATTTTGTGTTGTGCTTTTTTTGTGTGCTATGTTCCTGAAAGTGTGCTGGGATGGTGGATCTCAGATGATGGCTCTCGGAATATTGATGCAATTGATGTAATATATGATGGGGAATTCTAAAGTAGAAAGTCAACTTTTACTTTAGAATTTGTATTAAAAATGATAAACAATATCCTATACAGACCATGTGCATATCAATTCTGACCTACTTCATTCCTGACTTGCTTTCTTATTAGTTCCTAGTAGGAACCTGAGCTGTGAAATTGATCTCTATCGCTCTAAGTCTCTGAAGCTTTGCCTTTATCTCCAGAAAAGGTGCTAAAGAAAACATTTGTATTGAATTTGTTGGTGTAGAAATGGCTTCTCCTGATGGACTGACACTACCATGCCTTTACATAGACTTCCTGGCTGTCCCTTTGGTCTGTGGCTGTCACTTCATAGTGTCACTCCTTGAATGTCTTTTGTACTCATGAACTTTAAGAGAATCAGGTTCAGGTCCCAGCATTTGCCAAGTGATTGTTGTTTTCAAGACCATAAGCAAGAAGAGCCAGTTAAATTGTCATGGTGGTTCTGGGAAGATGACTCACTTGGGAAAGTACCTGACGTACAGCCATGAGGACTGGGATTCAGATTCTAGTACCCACCCACTTGTCTGGTGGGTGTGAAGGCCTGCCTGTATTCCCAGTGGTGAGAGTTCAAATCCTACCACCTACTCTAATAATATCAGTGTTGCTAGTGCTCAGAAGGCAGAGATGGTAGAATCTCCAAAGCAGACTAGCTAGCTACACGCACACACACACACACACACACACACACACACACACACACACAAAACCCAGAAGTCATGAAATCTACTAAATAATTGTAAATAGATAATATGAAGATTATACATATCACAGTACATTGCTTTTATTAAGCCAAGTATTGCTTCTTGGATACCATTTTCCACAAATATATTTTGAATCTGTGTTACTCTTGGCTATGTTATAAATGTTTTCTTTTGGATTTCACTGGAAGAAATTCTGAAAAGGGAAACAAAATCCAAACATGGAACCAAATTATATATCCTCGTGTAAGATTTTGCCTGAATGCTAGACTTTTACATTTAGAGTATTATTTTTTCTATTCTCTTTTTAAAACAATTACCCTCAAGCAAATCAAGGGAATTATCTCTTGGCAAAGAAAATAATAACCATCATGGAAGCTTAGCACATGCTTCCAGAATTATTACAAGCTATGCTATATCTGCTTACAATGGTCTTACTGATTAAACCATTTAGGTTTAGGTAGCTATATAAGGAAAATACAAGAATATTTTGTTGCGCAAGAAAAGCATAAGGATCGTGTTGAAATGATTATATTAGTGCCTTATTTTGTTATTGGGGCAAACACGATGAATATAAACTCCAACTGCATACCTGTGTTACAAGAAGGTAAATAGATTCAGGTTTTAAAAAAAAGTTTTAAAAAACCCATTGTGTCTTCGCTGATAAATATGCTTTAAGATGCCACCCTTCTTTTCATGAGGAATTATCTAACCATTTGTTTTTCTTTCCTTTGCATCTGCCAGGAGTTAACCAATACAGAATAAATTAAAAATTGTGGCTTTATTACACATTTTCACTGAATCTCAGGAATGAAAATGGCTGCCTTCGGCTCAGCAAGGTAAGTGATAAAGGAGAAAAAGCTATTCTTTGGTTTTGCATGATTTTCTACTTTAATATTCCTGTGTTTGTTACCAAGCATGTCATTCTTACTCCCTGAACTGTCCACAGTAGAGTATAGCTTTGAAATCCATAGCCACTGGCTGAGATATCTGTCATCATCAAAGAGCTTGGTGGGAATGTAGAATGTCAAGCTCCATCCAAAACCACTGAATCAAAGTCCACACCTTACCAATAGTCACAGAGTTTTCCACTACTATTTAAATTTGGGAAGAACAGGCAAATAGAAGTTGTGCCACCAGTGGCCATATGGAACTGAGTCCATTTCTTAGATGAAGTTTTCATATGCTACAAGAGCACTAGCTATCAACTGCTGTTTAGAATGAATTGGAAGGACAGTGACAGTGCCTCTTGCTGATAAGACAACCCATTAGTTATCAAGTACATTAGGGTATTGACTATATCATCTAAGCCTGTGAGCTAATGCATTTGGCAATTGTCTTTCTTTCGTACATTCTGTGGACAGTTCACAAGGAGGCAACCAAAGCAATGGGTACGCAAGGCCATAGCTGCTTACCAGTGCAGGTATTCTGATGGCTAGCACCAGCAATGCCTCAAGCTATGACAATTGGTAGTTGGACCTTCAGAAATTAAGAAACACGTTTTTTTTTTTTTGAATGGGGAAAAATGTGACCCTTTATATATTCTTAGGTGAGTACCAGGGGACCTAGAGTTGATATTTGTAATGAACCTACATTGTCAGATTTGAGTATTTGGAAAGCCAAGGGACACCTTGGTTTTTAAGCACATGGCAAGCTTTGGCATTATCATCAGTTCACACTTTATTACATACAGAGAACATGTGTTATATGTCTTCTTTTGATTCCCTAGAAACCTTAAACTCTATATTCTTCTGGCATGTAGACATCTTGATGTCTCTGTCTGAAAATAAACATTTGTATGTTTGCACATGAGAGGAGAGCTCCTAACTTGATATGACTCAAAACTTGGATAGAATGTGAGAGTATAGCTTGAGTCTCAGTCTCTCTCTCTCTCTCTCTCTCTCCCTCTCTCTCCATTAAATCTTGTATAAGGAAAGCATTCTCGGAAAGAGGAGATGCTGAGGGTATGCCAACATTTTGAAATTTAGTACTTGAAGAAAACCTACTCAAAAGCCACAACAACAACAGAACCCCAACAAATGGTATTGAAAGTAGGGTTGAAATGAGGACTGGAAGCAAGAGGTAGTAAGATCTGGTTAGGGCACAAGTGGACATAAAAGGCTCTATGCCCTCCCTGCTTATTACCCAGCCACACAAAAGCTATGACGACCATTCAGAGCTAAGGAAAAATGGAAATTTCTAGAACTATTTGTACAGAAATTGAAATCAACTATTCATTCAAGCAAGAATGATGGCCTTTCTTAACAAATGTTTTTTACATGTTAATATTTTTTAAAACTACATATATGTGTATATACAACTATAGAATTGCAAATATATATATATATCTAGATGTATATCATCTATACCTATATCTGTCAATAACCAAACTGGTACAGCTGGAAAGTATATACTATGAAAATTCTATACCAAGACCTTTCCATATTTGGGCATCCATCATGAACAATTTCTGGCATAAATTTTTACAGATCATCTCTCAATATATAAATTAAATACAATATTTTTATCATGCAATAGAATTACATACAGCACATATGGCTTTGTGCCATTCTTTGCTTTAAAATGCAATGTAAAGAAATTTCATCTCAGAACTTCTTCATTTATCTTAGTAACCTCATGACATTACTCTGGTACACCTTTCTCTTACAAATAATGCTACATCTGGGCTCTTTTTCATGCATCTCCAATCATAGGTGACCATATGTAGATACACAACATGTATTATACACACAGTGCACACACACACATGCATATATGCATGTATATGCTGTATATTTGGCTGTGTCTGTATGTGTGTGCATGTGTATTCCCAGGTTTTCATATTCAAAGTCCTTATTTGTTTTGACTGAAATGAGTTAAACAACAGCAAATTACTAACCAATTAGCCTAGAAGGCAGAGCAATAATAATTGGCAATATCATTTATTATGCAGTACTTGTAATTACTCCTTTAATTCTTATTCCATATTGAGGTAGATATTATCACTTCTATTATTGTTGTTATTCATCAGTGGAGACAGGCAGGATTTGAGTCTACTCCTGAAGTCTAACCATGAAGCCTTTACTATTTTTTCAAAAACTGCGTTGATTCCCAGTGATTCTGTTTCTGTTGTGCGAGGGATAAGGCATTTATTGGATACCTACTGTATGCTAAGCAGTTGGCATGTATTATGTGCAACCTTCGTTATGTATTATGTTATTGTTGCCTGTCAGTCTTAATGAGTTTTAATAACTTTCCCAAAATCTCAGATATAATAAGTTAAGAATGTAAAAATGGAAAAGAGAAAGGGCCTCAGACACTCCAGATGAAGATAAGCAGAGGAAGAAATTCATTTATATGCTTAGCGTTCTGGAAGACTGAACTTATATATAACTTATATATGCAATATCTATATCTATATTATATTTGTATACATATATGAACTTATAATATATAGACATATTTAATATTATTGATGTGTGTGATGTAATTAAATATGCTCAAGCCATCCGAGGACTAGGTAGGAGGAGCTGGTCCAAGAGCCAGTATTCTGGTACACCTCTTCTCTTACAAATAGTGCTACATCTGGGCTCTTTTAGGGAACAGCAGCAAAAGTATCAGGCTTAGTGGCTTGTGTAGACCCCAAGGCAATCTCATCCTAGGAGAGTGCCTCGTCCTCACTGACTGCTTCCACCTCTAAAAGCATCCCACATGCGTTATTATGTTTATCTAACAGCAGTCTATCGTGAGGAGAGGCGCTAGATGGCTCGGCTCTGAGTCCGGCTTTTGTGGCCATGAAGAGCAGAAATGAGGAAGTGGCAAACTAGGCAATGTAATTGCCAAGCAAAGAGGAACATGTGGTGGCTTCTCTAAGTGCTGTCCATTCTCTATGTATTGTCTGTGCTGTAATAGCCACGTTTCTGGAAATTCCTATCTAAATGGATAAAGACAGCTGTGTAGGTACCCGTGTATTTGATAATATGTTGTCTAGGTCAAGTTTTGATTTGTGACTGAAATTTTGTGTATTTGTTGGTTATTATTAGTATTGTTACTGTTGAATTCTTTTAAGTTTGGCAAGTTCTGCAATCTCGGTCATATCTACACAGGTGTTATGAGTTGAAAAATACCACATTTTCCTTGTTTAAAATACTTCATTTAACTTCATGGGGATTGGGTAATGATTGATAGAGAACCCCAAACATGTAAGAATTATTTATATGATAATTATGAGCAACAATTAAGCTATATAATAAAGATTGGGACACGTGCAAAGAATTTTACATGGATTATATGCTAACACCGAAGTCCTACCATGTAGTTAACCTGATTGCCATCCCACTTTGATACTTGAGGTCTTTTATTTTGTGTTGTGGATAAACAGTGACAATGGTGAAAGAGAAAATCCTTTCTCATGCCCTGTAACATGCTTACTGTTGCACATCTTCCAGTTTTGTGCCTATTAATTTAACTACCCACAGGTTGTAGTATTCAGGGAAAAAGCAGTGACATCAGAATTAGAGACATGCAGGTATTTTACATGGCACCTCCCGTGTATTACCTTAAGTGTAATTGAGAATACAGAGAAGAGTTGCATGGCTATATGTGACTTGACCGATGTGGCCCTTGGAGCCCCCTCACCCCCGCCACATGCCATGAATGATGAGGGAAACTCTGGTCCCTATTAGAAGGGTATTGCTCCTTCTAGACATCTCAGGAAAGCATCCTCATCAGAAGTTTTCATTCCCAAAAGTCAATTTTCTCAGTCTTCCTCCTGATCATGTCGTGACTACCTGTGAGCAAAACCCAAAATTTATTTATGACTTCCTTTCTTTGGAGACATGAAATTCATTCCATTTCCTATAGGTTTTGTAGCATATTTTATTCTCTTTGAATTTCCTAAGAGAAAAATCACATCACCAGTCTGAGTGAAGATCTTTCAGACAAATTGAAACTTCCTCAGTTAAAACCATTTCAGGGGAGAATTGTTGAAACACTTTGCTTGCTTTTTTAAAATGCCCACTTTAACTCCCTTTTTTCTTTTAATTGTCTTTTCATCGTTTGAAAATATACCTTTAAATATATGAGTAATTAATATACTCATGAATAAAGGGCCCTAAAGAATGACTCTCTGCATTATTAAGATGATGTACATAGGCAAAGTGGCCACTCTTTATCAATGTACATATAACTATTATGTGCTAGGACCTCAAGTGGCTGCCAGGACTGTCACAGTAAACCTGATAGGAAGAGCACAGCTCCTCACAAAGCATATAGAAAGTGATTATCAAAGCTTTTCTCCTTGAAACTGAACCATGACAGACAAACTTCCATCCTCAGATACTTCTAGCATCTTTGTTCTTTTGCTTTTTATGATTCATTTTTTTAAAAATGCCAACCTCAAGAGATCAAGTTTAAAGATTATATTACTCTCAAGAAGAAATCTAGATCACATAGACATGAATACATAAATAAGTTCCAAAAATTTCTAAGACCTTCCTATCTAATTCTGGTGAGATTTTGGAGCACCCCCAAATGCCACCCCAAATCCATATATCTTTCTATTCCCAGTAAATAGCTTTAAGTCATATTAAACTATATGTGCCTTAGGTTTTAGGCTAAATAAACCAGTGTGGGGACTTTGAGCCCTGTTGTGGTGATGTTCTCACATGCAAAGAGAATGGGCATATAGGACTTCATGTCAGAACACAGCTTCCACAGGGTTGATCTCAGGCTACCCGGTTATAAAGCCAGATTCCCCAGGTGACATTGCTCTTAGACACATTCTGAAGGCAGGATGGGGGTAAACAAGGGCATCTGGAAAGGGAAACTCTGATGGGTACTTTTGAATCTATATAAATGTGTTTCATGCTGTTGCCTTAGCTATTGAGGCTGAGGTTTGTTCCTCTATTGTAACTTTGCACCTAGATTGTTGTCTGAACTCAAAAACCTCGGAACTACATGTCTGAGATGTGAATGTGTTCTTGGTCTCAAATCAATCTTGTCAGCCCTCGGAAAGCAATGCAAGATAATAAGTCGTATTCACCCGACTGCTTTCCTGCGCTGAGACAGCTAGTGACGCGTGTCTCCCTGATAACCAGGAGTTTCAGATCCGAGGCAGGGATAAAGGGAAGCTCGGGAGCTTGCTGAATCTAAATTTGACAGTCGATGGCTGAGGAAAGGGTCAGCAGGGATAGATTCTATGAGAAGGGAACAAAATTTATCTGCCCTGGTTGCAATGATTAGATTTCTCTTTGTCTGGCTTCTTTACAGCGGGTGACTGATTGTCCCTGCCAGCTGGCTAATATCATAATTAACAAAGTTGCTACCACATCTGCAAAGTTTAATCGAAAAATTTACCAGTGGTATGATGGCATTGTCACCACAATCCCAAGGGAATCGGAGTTGACTTCTGCTTCAGGTGGAGCGGCAAGGCTGTATAGCTGAGATGAGAAACTGTAAACCTGCTCAGCCAAAGGTATGTTTTCTTTATTATACTTCTACATCCAGATTTGTCTTATTAAGATTTTTATGTGGTAGTCCGATGGCTTCCTTTCTGTTTCGTGACTGAAATGCTTTATTAAAAGATCCGTAATTTTTTTGATCATTTATATAACATTCTCTGAAAGCGTTAAGATTTTATTTTTCAGAAATCTAAAGATTTGAAAATTTAATTAAGTAGCTTTTGATACCAAGGGTAGATTAGAGAACAATGTTTTGCCTTTTAAAAAATCTAGCTAATTTTCAAAATCATTTTCAGAATAAGCATTCTGTAACAAATATCAAATGAATATTTATATTGTAGAACAGTGAACAGTGTCTTTTTTTTCCTAAAAGCTGTTGTTTTGCCTTCTTTAATGTGTCATCCTAGTCAGAAGAGAGAAAAGGGTAAACACTGCTATAGAATAGATAAAGCCTATCTTAGTTTGAAGAAGGGATCAAGTTGGAGAGGAGTGGGCTTTGTGCTTGACTAAGAACCCACAAACTAAGTACCCTCTCCTACTCTCAGACTGTTTCCTGAAACAGTGTGTTGCTGTCTGTCAGCTGTCTGTCAGCAGTCTGGGCCATGATTGCCCTAACTGTATTTTCCTTTCCTTGTGATTTGCTTGGTTTGATTGAATATTCAAGCTCTGGGGTGTTTCTCAAATTATAGCCTTCACATATTGTTAATTAATGAGTGTGAATACTGATGAGGCGAGGCATGAGCCTTTGTGAATATGCCCGGGCACTTTATCTGAGTATAAAAGAGGAGGGAAGGGTCTCAAGACTACGCAAAAGGCAAGGTTGACTTATTTATGCTGTGTCATACCACCGCCATAATTATCCTGGTGATGGATATGCAATAGAATTGGGACGTACATTAATGCTCTTTTACATTCTCTCAGTCCAGGCCATTTTATCGTGACAAAAACCAATAATGTGACTTTGGCCTCTTACTGTTGTCTTTTATCGTAATAGCCATTTTTAAACCCCATAACACTTTCTAAAAATGAATGCAGAGCTTGTGCGTATGAAACACGCACATTTCAACTTTCTCATGATTTGATTCCTAACCTTCAATGGTATTATGATCTCAATATATTGATTTGAAACTTTGATAATCAGATTTCATATTATCCACATTAGTAATTAATCACCACATGGAATTCTTGGCTTTGAAGCATTTAGGCTTGCAGGTAATTTTAAGCACTGTTTATCAAAACAGTGATGGAAGTTGACACAGCTTTCTCAAGTCTTCACTAAAGTTTAAGGAATCTGATCAGAAAAATAGAAAGTGAAGATTTTGATTGTTTTATTATATCCTGAGCATCAATTTTATAGGACGATGTATCATGATAGAGATCCTTTTATTCTTTAACTTGGAGTCCTCTTCTCCTGAATCTACTATAAAGCAGACAAGACACTCGCTGTATTTTTCAAAACCCAATTAGGTACTGAATTAGTAAATTTAAGTATTCTACTCCTCTTCAAATATGATCGAGATATACTTCCTTCCATATGATTAATACGTACTTCCTCCAAATAACTAGTTTTGGTTCCCAATAAGTTTTATCAATAGGACCAAGCAGATGATTAGCGAAGTTAAGTCCCCCTAACTACATACTGCTGCTTTAGCAAAAAAATTGTTTCATGTACTTGAGATAAATAGCAAAGGTGTCTAAAAATGAGAAAGGACTAGAAAAATCACTCACAGCTGGTAGTGTGGTTTTGTTGTTTTTTTTTTTTTTAAAAAAAAAAACCACAAGACTCTCTCAAGATATGTAGAAATGAACTTTTTTCAAAGTTCCTAAAGAATTTATATTTTTAGTTGAATTCAGTAGCATAAAGAGACAATTAATGACACATAAGGAATAAAATGTATTCTTTCACATGGAAATGGGAATATGATAAATGTCCTGGAGGTGATTGGACCCATCGCAATTTTACTGAAGATTAAAGTTTGACTGACCTTTGTTAGGGTGATTAACCTTTCTGAAATTAAAAACTCGGTCTGAATTAGTCTGTCTAATTTAAATGCAAACATCAAGCAGGTCCTGAGTCGTTAAAATAATAATAACAATAAAACCCTTGTATTTTAATTTTCTTGTTTGCATATCTCAATGATATGCTGGCTGGGAATGACCAGAGCTCTGGCAGGAGCACTGCTCAAGCAGAAAAATCTAGAAATAAATGAATACATAATGGGGAACCAAAGTCCCAAGTACTATCTCTTTGCTATAAAATTTAAAAGCCTCTACCACAACCAAGGCATAGAGCAGGAAGCTCAGCTCTATTCAGCTGAAAAGAAATGCTTTCCATAGAGAAGCAACATTCTGAATGACAGTAAGATCTTTGCCCTAGCCCCAAAGCAGCAATGAACTCTGCACGCTATACCAGGGTTAAGTCTAAAGCCACGGCTGCTCATTAAGCAGTCCTGAAAGTTGAGTTCTGATATCTGGAATCTCATTCCCAGGATCTCCTATAGTCTATGGCTGTAGTCAGTATTTTTACCGAGCTCAAAAACATTATAGGAAAGGCAAAATACTATTCTTTGGAACTGCATGGAAATGATTTTGGTTTATTTCCCTTTAGTAAATTTTCTGGAAGCTTTTTGTGAAAAGTTTGCATATTCACAGTGCTTCAAAAATGACTTCACTTCTCCAGACCATATTAATTTTCTTATTACTCAGTGCTTCTCTTTAGCATTGGGTCCTTCCATACAGTGAATGTGTCCTCTTTTTATGTGTCTGTGAACTATTAAAATGGTAATAAAGGTCCCCTTCATATGGTATGCAATTCATTTCTCTTTCTTTTCATCAAAGAATCCACTCTGAGTGTGTAAAGATAGAAAAGTCCAAGGCATTATGGTATAAAATTAAGAAGCCTGGGGTGATATCATTTATTTTTGCACACACTTTTCATGTATGCTCTTAACGGACTTCTCAAATAGGCTTCTACAGTAGACCTGTAAAGAAAGTCACAGAAGAAATACTTGTGACCGAGAAACTGAGACAAATCAACTGGCAGAACCACTCTGGCCTCGTCCAGAGACTTATAATACCTCAAAGCATAGATTAACAATATGTTTAACTAGAGTCTGTTTGCTCTAAGGATAATTTCCTATCCTTATTCATGGGACAAAGATTCACCATAAATTATAGACAAATGTGTTGTTCTGATAAGATGGAGACTATTAGCTTTATCTTTGACACACTGAGTTGTCAAACTTTACAAAATTCATTCTTCCTATGTTAATACTTGTTTGCTTATTAAAATAATGCTTACAAATAACTCTCTGATACATAAAATCCCCCAAATGCACACTATTCACACTTCAGATATAATTACAAATTTTGTCTAATGTAGATAATCTCCTTTGAGTTCTTACAAGAATGAACAAATGTAATTTTGTGAAAGACATTGCTGCAAGTTTCACAACATTCTGTGAACATAACATGCTAAGGTGTGAATGCCCTGATACCATCATGCACGGGACTGTCACTACTAACCAGGAGTCTCTTCTCATGGAAGAGAATCAGAACTGGGAGGGTGAAATGCACACTTCATGGTGTAGAAAAATGAATTGCTAGAAATGGAAGGAAAAATAAGGTTCTATGCTGTTAAATCTAATGATCTGTTTTGATTCAGTGTGATTTGAAGATGTGTGTGTGTGTGTGTGTGTGTGTGTGTGTGTGTGTGTGGTGTGTTTTCTGGCAGTCAGTTCCCTTCATAATCTAACTATTCCCTGACATTTTCCCTTGTCGTTGCAAAATAACATCATTTGCTATTAATAAGCCAAGATTAATCCATGTGATCTTCCTATGGGCTGTATATATTCGTTGGATTCCTTCTGTTTAAAAACTCAGACTTATAAAAAGCAGCTACTGATGGCATTTAATTCATGGTTTATTGTCCCATGCTGTGTATTGTGTCAGCAACTTAAATTCACAGAAGTCAAAAGTATGCCTCCGGTGAGTAGTTTTATTTCACTGAACAAAAGAACCAAAGCTGCAGATGTGAAAGCTTTCAGTATTTTCTTTTCATACTGAAAAAGCAGTCACCTACAGCTTTTCTGAAATGTGACTCTGTTCCACAGACTTTACAGTAAAAGTATTCGCTAATAGTAATTAAACAAACTATTTTTTTATAATCTGTTTGATGCAATATAAAAAAGAAAACACTCAAGAAATGATAAACACCACAACATTAACTTTCCAGATTAAAGAGAACTATTAATTCCTTAATTAATTCTTAATTCACATGATTGTTGACCTAGTAGAGTCAGATGGGTGTGACCTGTTTGTAGTCTGTGCAATTTGTATGAAAATTATCACACCATTTAGCTTTCAAAAGGCTGGGAAGATGGCTCTGGTGGTACAGAGATTGCTCTACAAGCCTGACCGCAGAAGTTCCAGTCTCTTTAAACCATGGGAATGGCTGACACAGTAGCACAAATATCTCTGAATATCAGAGAACCCCCACCCGGAGGAAGGAGGAAGAGATAAGATGTGTCTAGGATAGACTGCAAAAGTGGACCTAAGATGCTGTCGCAACCAAAGAGAATGACTTTGTCTGACACCAGAAGCTATTCTCTGACCTCCAAATATATAGCTTGACACACCCACACTGACACCCTCCCACACTGACACCGTCCCACACACACAACTTGAGCTCATATAACACACACACAGACACACAGACACACACACACACACACACACACAAATAAAAGCTACCTCTAAGATGTTTATACTTACTTCTTTTTGACATAAAGCTTATAAGTAACTTTGTTTACCTAAGAAGTGTCTTTACCAAACCTTCTTTACACCACTTGGTGACTGTACTCTAACAATCTGTTGACAAATGTGGCTTTCTATTTGATATCTCCCATTACTGAAATTGTGTCCCAATTACAGCATCTGTCAGGTTTCTGTGTGGTAGGAAATTGTCCAGTTGTTTATGATAAATTTATCTAAAGGCTTATGCAGTAAGAGCATCATTTTGATAAACATTAAAACTAAAGAGTAAAAATTGTATTGGGACCCTAGAACACAGAGAAAGGACAGCATGCTTCTTAACAAGAGAACTTTTGTCATCATTTCCTGATTTATTATCAGGGGGAAGGAAAAAGAATTATCTCGAGTTAGACAAAAAAGCAAATCTCCAGATTAGCCCAGAACATTCTGGACTTGGAAATGCACAAACACGATTCTCCTCCATGAATACACACCTTTGAGAGCTGATTCTCTTGGTTTATAAATTGTCTGAAGGTGGCCCAAAGGAGTGTGAACAGTTCACTTTTGTACTTGTATACCCGCTCAGAGTTTTAGTAAGTACGTAATAGACTGTAAGAACCAAGGAATGTTAACTAATGTTAACTAACTAATATTACTTAAATTGGATTGACTGCACCTCTTACCATAAAAATAAAGCTAAGGAGACTGAAGCCCTGCTTTGTTAGAAAGGGCAGGTGTGCAAGAAGTGCACCACAATTTCAGGATGAGAAGACGTTGAGAGAATGATGGGAGGGATAGATAGAAAATGAACCATTTGTTGATATATCAGATTTTTTTTTAAAGTTAGTTCCTCCTTAATACTTACCACTTAATACTTAGCAAAAATCCAACCAGTTTCTCTGGACAGAATAGTGCTTCTGAATTATCATTTTGGTTTACGTCTTAAAAGAGACAAAGCAAAAATCGAACAGTTCATCATATCCATTTGAAAACAAATGTAAAACCCAACTAAAGCGCAGTGTAGAAATAGGAGAGCTAAATAGTATTGGCATGGGAATAGGGGTGGGGGATGCTATCGTGACTCAAGCTGTAAAAGAAGAGGACTCCTGGCAGAGAGGAGATCACTGTATGGGGAAATGAGTCACCAAGAGTCCTGAGATGGAGGCGAGACAGATTACCAAGTCTGAGCTAAGTCTTCCGCCCCCCAAGTTGTATGAATCCTTGAGGATTCATTAACCATTTGCATCTTACTTGATGGTGATTACACTCTTAGGCAGATATGAATCAGCCTCACTATATGGAAACATTGAGGAAAACATTTATGAAAAATATGATCCAATTTCTGAAAATACGGGCCAATTAAAGGGTGAGATTTAATTTCAGAATTTTACTCTGTCTACATGACGTATATATTAGCAACAATTTCTCTCTACATCCTTCATCTTCATAAACAAAATGAGAGGGTTTTTTTTACTTATTGACATATTACTGAAGAATCTAGCTTTTCCCCAAAATTACACATTTTTTGCATAAATGTGCCTAATTACCTGAATTCAGTTTTGATTAGCAGTGTTAATTGATGCAGCTGTGGACGGGATCTGTTTACCTAAATTACCATGTGCAAACAGCAATATGTCTGGAAGGGAATATGGTAACGTGAAAATACTAATTAGCTAAGACAGATTGTTATTCAAGTCACATTGTGGAGCTTTCTAATGAAAGCCCCAGCTATGTCAGGGTTTTATGATATTCAGACAGAAATGTCTATATTACATATGATTGCTAAATTTAATTCATAAGAGCAGATGGGATGTCAGCCAGGCTTCTCCTGCCTTATCCCTTTATTAATGTGAATATTTTAGTCAACTGGAGATATATTCATATGTTTTTGTGGGTGATTCATTGTATGCTTTGACAGTGTTCCAACTCTGTACACAGAGCCTTATCTATTTCTTGACCAAGACAGTCAAGATTATATCCATCCAAAGATGAAGGTAAATATAACATCTTGCAAGTTTAATCACACCTTTTGTTTCATTTAGACTTATACCAGAAAGGCTAGTTAAAAAGACAGCTTATGCCATTTTATTTTTGTCTTTTATCTTGACATCTGAAGGATTAAATCTTAAGATTCTTAAAAATTCTTCCGTGTCCCCTGGGCTAAAAGGCACTTGCCTCGTTGTCTGTACATGGTCCCCATCTTTATTCATTTTAAAAAGACTAAGAGACAATGGTTCTTTTCCAGTGTCTGGTTCAAATAGTTACAACCTTTTTATGTGTCTTTGTTTCTCATTACCCTTGTTTACCATTATTCTAAAACATGATCTGCTTCGCTTAAGATTTCTTTCCAAAGAAAACATTCATATTTTATTGTCTCCTCTGGTTCTCTGCTCTCATTAATGTCAGTGTACCTAGCCGGTATCTAAAGATTATTGTACCAACCCTACATGTCACAGTAAAGAAATAATGGGCCGTCTTCCCTCTCCCAAGAGGCTACAGGACTGTGTCTAATACGTGAAGTCTCTTCCTCCTAAAGGCTGGGGAGATAAGGCCTCTTGACTCTACCGGAAGGGCTTAAGATCTTCCATTAGATATTTTAAGATGCCATGAGCAAAATGGGGATAATTTTCATGATGCAAATTTGAACATAATTATAGTTTGGTATATTTAATTTGGGTTTAAGTGAGAATTATAATTACCAAAAATTTAATTATTCCAATTATGCAAATTTCTATCCCCAAAGTTTTGTGTAATTTGGGTTCTCTAGGATAGACTGAGACATAGCAAAATTACAATGGAGTTTAATAAGAAGAATAAGAAATATGAATCAATGAATCTGTTCTAACTACAATTTTACTATTAAAATGTAAAGGTAGTGCTGACTAGCCCAGGAAAACTTTGAAATGCTTTGCAGGCTTAAATAAAAAGCATTCAGGGTGTGGAGAAGACATTGTGTACTAAATGGTCCATTTTCTGTGTCAATACCAATGCTAGCATGTAATTCCTCCTTGGCTGTTTACTATCTAATCTCAGATAGCAGATAATCTCAGTAATTTTTCAAATGAAATTAATGTGTTGTAATGATGACCTATATTAGCATATTTTACCTTGCTTTTGATTGTTACCTAACTATCATTGTTTCCAAAGGTGCCTTGTGTAGATTACTGTATTTGAGGTTTAAAACAAACAAAACGAAACAATTCCCTCCCAATCCCCACCCCCTGCCAAAGTAACAACAAAAATTTGGAAAATTTCTATTTCCCAATGTCTGAAAACAACTTGCTGAATATTGTAATGTTGTATGAATTTTATCTGAGAGAGTTAACACTATAGATTCAAAATGTGTGTGTGTATGTGTGCCCTCATTAAAAAACACACCATATAATAAGCAAAGACTTTTGATCCTATACTTAGCCAGCTAGTTCAATTATCTGGGTGGGATTTTTTTTCTTCTGATAAAGAAACTGATGGAAACCCAGGACTGTATACAAGATGCAGCCATAAAGAAGCAGCACCCCAGAATTCACAACTCCCTGCTCTCTTTGGAGCAATGTCTAGGGATTCTCTGATAGTTCAGTAAAAACTGATTTTGTTTGTTTCCACGTGCAGGCATGAGCATCTTTTGTGTTTGACTCTGTCGGCACATGTGAGTGTTTCTGCAGGGACACTTTAACAAGGGAGAGGGGTCAGGGATGTCAAATGAGAGATGAGACTGTGGTGTCTTATCAGACATTCCAGTAAATTGTCTTGGGGCAAATCACTTAACCTTGAGTGTGAAAATTAGTTAATTTTAAGAATAAATACCTCTATCTTTCTGACTTATTAAGGATTTATCACATGTGCCCAAGGTTCAACTGATCTCCAAATGAGGTGTATGAATCTTTTCTTTGAACACTAATTGGCGTGTGGGGGAGGCAGGTCTGACTGAGTTAAAGGGTGAAGGACTTAATCCTTTGAAGAAATTTTGATTTAGTTTTAATACTTCTAAGTATTGCTAATGCATTCTGAGATTAATTTGACTCTTACTGTTTCACTTACTCTGCTTTCCTTCCCAAAGGGTAGATTGAGGGCTCCCTGAGGGAAATCAGCTACCTCAGTAAGCCTGTCTCACACCCTGCACACAGCTTTCATCTGAAATGGCAAGATGCACACAGTAGGTGCTCTAAGCACCCTTGGAGTGACTAGTGGCTACTAGATTAAGAACCGTGATCACTAATCCTATTTGTAACCCTTAGTAACTATATTATAAGATCTGTATCCCTAACCTAGGCAGTCAAACCTTCTAAGGACATTGAAAAACTGCTAAAGCCCCTGGTTCTTTGAGGAAGCTGGAAGGTCTTCATTAGTGTGTATTCTGGCCAAAGGAACTCTCCTGTTTCTTAAGAGACGTGACTAATGTAAACTAGTTCTCAGATAAGTGTGACATTTCCACTTTGGGTTGCCCCACAGTTTAAATAAAGTGGGTTTGGACTGGTGAGCAAAAAGCTCTGGGAACAGGTAACTTCATTTAAGGTTTGCTAGCAGTATAACCTTAGGGTACTTTTGTAAAAACTCCTCTGGACCCTACTTTACCCATCTGCAAAATAGAGATAATAATAATAATGGTTTGTGTTGGTCATATATATGATATATACTTTAGCCCAACACCTAGTATCATGAAGATAGTGTTAACTATAGCCACTTTGTACACTGCAGTAACTTTGTGCTAGAAACCAACAGGTAAAAGGCTGGGGAAATGTTCCACTCAGAAAAGCCTTGTAATGAAAGCGTGAGGATCTGACTTTGGACCCCTAACATCCAAACAAACCAGGCATAGTGCCGCAAGTCAGTAATCCCAGTCCTGGAGAGTCAGAGTCAGGCAGATCCCTGGAGCTCATTGGCCAGTGAATCCAGTCAAACTGAGCTCCAGGTTCAGAACTTGTCTTAAATAACAAGGTGGAAAGTGAGTGAGAAAGACACCCAGTGTTATCCTCTGGCCTCTTACATGAATGCACATGTCTACATATGCACACACACATAGATACACATAGGCATAAATGCACACACACACACACACACACACAGAGAGAGAGAGAGAGAGAGAGAGAGAGAGAGAGAGAGAGAGAGAGA
>NW_021605377.1:2984069-2999311 GCF_004785775.1 Grammomys surdaster | reverse complement strand
AGAGAGAGAGAGAGAGAGAGAGAGAGAGAGAGAGAGAGAGAGAGAGAGACAAACAAAAGCAACTCATTAATTTACTTAAACTGCTATGGATTAAATTTATATGTGTATAAACATATACTTGTGTACGTAGTATATATATATATATGTATACATACATATATACATATTAATTAATATGTATACATATATGTATATATACATATATATGCATATGTACATATATATGCATATATGTATATATATGCATATCTTCTATCTTGAAGTCTATGTGTGCTTGTAAATCCAGATAGCTTCCTACTTCCTGCTTTTCTATTAATTTCTAACTGCTAACATTTCATAGTTCAAAACCCATTCTGTACATATTGTCCTATGTGATATCATAGCAATGGAGCAGGACAAGCAGTGCCTTCTCCCTTATAAATGAAGGATAGCACCTTACCTCAGGCCTCTTGCTGCAGGGCAAGATGGACATATAGAAGTACACCTGACATCTTTTCCTAGATGGGTAACAGACCACAGTGCTGTCAATCTGTGGGATATTCCCTGTAACTAGTACTATATCTGCATTCAGAGGCCAGGAATGAGGATATTGAGAAATCCATGATATTAACCATGCTTTCACAAGCAGTGAATTTAGGTTGTCCTTCTAGATACACATTCGTTAATATATCCTTATATTATTTTCAGTAGAAAATATATATGATCTGTCTTATAATTAGGGATTGAGTGAAAATGGGGTGTGTCAGAGTTAGAAAAGCTGAGACCAGTAACTGAGGTCTCCCTTATGCTTGGGCAAATGTCCAATGATCTAAACATGAGGAAATGTCTAGGACTTGCTTAAGAGAGTAGCACATAGCTAGGTGTAGTAGCCATGCCTATGGTTCCAGCACTCTGGTAACAGAAGCAGGAGGATAAGGTTCAAGGGTTCATTTCAATGCTTGGGAGATAGTAGAGATGGATGCACAAACACCTTTTGTCTATGAAGTATTTTTAAAGGTATGATAGAACCCAGAGAGTAGAAGGAACTGTGTCTTTAAGGATTCTAAACCACCAATCACTAAGCTATGATTATATACTGACTCTTCAAATGGACAGTGGTTAAAGTTGTAAAGCCAGCATCTTTTAAAATTCAGGGTATTAGGAAATACATCCACTCATTCCTGTATCTATTCAAAAAATATATGTTCACCCTCACAGTGTGTAGCAGAATACACACATAAGCTTAGAAGAGAGATGGCCTGGGTTCCTATCCTTGCTCCTGTCCTAACTAGGAGCAGGGTAAATTAGACGAACCTTCATCTCTCTTTTCCATGAATTTGGGTTGACTATGATAAGCCTAACCTGGACATGAAGAATGTGGGTAAGGAGCACATATACTTGCACGTATACTGCAAAGCACATATACTTGGGAATGGACAAATAAAGAATTGAAGTATTCATATACCAGAACAACCAGTGTATCATAATATAGACCCTAAATAAGTGCCTTGGGAAACAATCCATATTCCATGGGGCTGCTAGACTGTAGAACTAGGAAGGGGCTTTTAGAGAAAGGTCAAACAATAGCAACGATATTTCCTGTTCACTGTGGCCTCTAGAGCAAGCTATTCTTTTGTTTAGTATGTTCAGCCTGGTGAACATTTCCCTAGTAACCACTGTTAATTTAGGAACCTATGACATCTGTGCAATTTAAATAGGACCAGAGCTCAAACCCAAAACACATAGGGCATGATTTTTCTATTCAACATGATTGAATAGGACCATATCTATGCTGGCCTTTGATTCATGAACTCCATGGGGCTAATTGACCCTGAGTTGTAGCCCTCTTTGAGCGTGTCCGTGGTAGAGTTGGGCTCTGTTTGGACTCACTCCGTGTTCTTACGTCCAGAAAATCTAAATTAGATTTTTGTCATTAGCTTGTCAACCTTATCTTAAGCCCACTTAATGAGGTCTGCAGTGGAATGTCTTTTATGCTCTGTGGCCTTTGTGCTTAGCCCCTGTTACTTTCAACTGTGGCTGAGGAATTAACTGAGTAACCACAGTGTTAGCTTGAGCTCTGATGCTTTGGAAAACAGACCCTTGTCAATGTTTGAGTATTTGAATTTTGTGTTCTAGCTTTTCGAGTTTGCATCCTGGTGGTGCATTCCAGTGCTAGGGAAATGAGACCAGATGGAAGTGACAAGCAGCCATTCAGCAAATTGCATACACATTATATTTCAGAAAGCCAGTGTACATATGTCTGTCTGGATGTGCTCATATGTTGGATTATTTCTGTTTCATTCAAACAGTTGGGATTTCAGTGAAGCAGTTACCTAGAATGTCTGTAAGCCTGGGAATTTTTCTGTAGAAGAAAACAGGGCCTTGGCTAAGCCATTTTGTCAAACAGGGCTGAATGTGGGAGCAATGAGTGGCCCCTATGAATTTTTCCTCATCTGTAATTTTCTCTCATAGAACTCACAGATCCGTAATAGAAATACATTTATTGTCTATCATACCCCTACAATGTAAACTCTAAGGACAAATATTTTCCTGTCATTCAACCCTACAATGTTTGGCCCATGCTAATGAATAAATTGGAAACGACTGAGATAATTAAATGGTATTTTGTTCTCCCTCATGCTGAAGACAAATGGAAAGAAAGTGTTTCTCGTTTGTTCTAGGTGATAGACACATAATTGTGAACAATGAGCATGACGCCTACCTAACACTTATATGACATTTGTTATATGCTGGGCACTGTTCTCAGCACTTCACCTCTAACACAAACAGAAATCTCTGAAGCAGTGTCCACAGTTCTCCCGATTTTATAAATGGGGACATTGAAACATTCATTCTGTGTGACAGAGCCATGTTGAGATCCATTAGCTTTATATTTTATATCATATTCCATTTAAATGTGACCTCTGGGGTTTGACTATAAGTCATCTCAAGATTTTATCCACCCTTTCAATTAGCAAGCCTATCCCACCTATGACCTATTAGTTCTACATTGTTCTTAAATATGCTATTCAGTTCAACCCACCAGTGCAAGGAGAGCAGGTCCCATTTTTACTCTGAGATGCAGTGATTGAGAAAGGCTCCCATATTTAGTTTAGAGTTGCGTTCTTCATTGGTCTCCCTGCCTACCTTCGCTTCAGTAGAAAAGGAAAAAGAAAAGAAAACAGCATGATTGATGCTATAAATTACTACTGGGTTCTGTGCTCGTTAAAATAGTGTGTTAACAAGCCCAAAGCATATTGCTAGGCTGAATGGAAAATTTGATATTGAGGATTTAATCTGAGCTTACTCATAGTGAGTCAAATTCATTTGACACAAATTATGATAGAACCATGAGATCTAAATGGGAGGATCAACACACACACACACACACACACACACACACACACACACACACACATACAAACACTGCATGAAAAACTAATGTGTCCAGTTAATTGAGTTGGTTAAGTTTATTTTCAAAATCAGCAAGATGATTTCTTAACACAGATACAGTGTTGCAAGCTCTGTCCCTGGTGAATGCTGGGGGAAATATGGAGAAGCCAAAACAGAATCATAAGTTTCCTAAAAACAGGTGTACATTCACTCTCAGATCCTAGGACATTATATAGGACACTTTATAGGACATCCTGGCTAACATGTCATCAGAATACTAGTATGATTTTCAGGAATGAAAGTTTGTTCTGACAGTACATGACCAAAGACACTATATCTTTAGTAGAATTGGAAAATTTGACTATAACTTGTACATTTTTCCCATTCCTAATATTTATCCATCCTCCACACAGTAGTATGATGTCACCAATTCATTTCCCTTCCACCAATCAGTTCAGATTCCCAAATCATTTCTTGTATCCATTCCTCCCAGGAATAATCAGTTTCATAAAGTCCAAAATGAAGTAGCTTTATCTGGGCTTTGAATCCTATTGTCCCAGTGTTCCCTTTTATATGATACACAGTTACATCTTGTACAATCTTGCTACTGTAGAATCTCAATTCCTTCCCCCCCAAACTGAGATCATTCTTTCTAAGGAATAATAATAATAATAATAATAATAATAATTTCTAAGCAATATTAAGCACTTGGTAACAAATCTTAATGGTGTATTGTTAGACATTTTTTGTTTGGGAAGATCTTTATATACCTTGGAAGAAAAATGCAGAACATTCTTTCAATGAAGGCCTCCTAGATAAAGTCATGTTTTTTTTTTTTTTCTCATTCAGGGTTAGATCATCAAAACCGCGTCTCTGTTAAGTGATGGAGTTCCTTGCAGACCTTAGACTCTCTCTACTCTGTTCCCTTATATATTTCAATGCCTGTATTATGAAATCTGATGGTCCTTATTTTAGTGATTATCATCATCATCACCATGATAACTGCATCACCCCAAGCACTGCCAGCATTTCCAGTGTATACATAGTGTAATTGTGGGTGCTGAGGAAGAAGAGTACATGTAGTTTGATTTAAGGAGAACTGAAGATCCATGTTTGTCAGTAGTATCTACCACTTCATCATGTACCCCAAATTTAGATGCCACCTTTGACCTTGATGATTTCTATCTGGGGTAGATGAACAAGGCTATTTTGTCAACATTTTATGTTCCTAGTCCTGAATAATATATGAAAAATACTAATTTTGTGACTTTGGTTATTTTTGCTGGTGGTAGGTTAAAAAAACCCAAACTTTGTTTTTCTATTTAAGATTTCTTATCTAGCCTATCCTGAGCTCAAACTTATAGTCTTCCTGCCTCAGCTTTTAGAGTGTTGAGAAAAGAGGCACATCTGCATTAATTTAATTGAATATATATATATATATATATACATACACATTTATATATATATATATATGTATATATATATATATATATACACACACACACACACACACACACACACACACAATGTATAACATGGTATTTTAAAATATACATACTTTAGAGAATAGTCTAACTGAGCTGAATAATGCACTATTCCACAGATGTTTCTGTGTGTGTTGGGAACATTTAAAATCTATTCTTAGTGATTTTCAAAAATGCATATTTGCTGTTATAAACTATAGTCACATTGTTCAAAGCATAGCTCTCGAGTATATTTATCCAAAATAAGTTTTGTATCCTTTGTATGCATTCCTTAGTTCTCTAACTCCTACTTCCATTTCCCAACCCCGGTACCATGACGCCTTCTTTAGGTTCAGCATTTTTAGACTGAGTCTATATGAGAGGTCTCCCTGTGCCTGGCTTATTTTGCTCCCCACATTATCTTTGATGTTTTGCACATGCTGTTGCAGATGTCAGAGCTTCATCTGTTCAAAGGCCGACAGTCTTCCAGGTTTGGTTTTTTTTTTTTATACCCCGTTTTCTCTATCCACACATCTGTTGATTGAAACTTACATTGATTCTGTTTCTGGGCTGTTGTGACATATGCTACAATGAGCATGTGCATAGCATACAGATATCTCACCAGAGTATTCATTTTCTTATAGTTTTATACTTTGCACCCTGTGTGGGATTGCTGCTTTCTGAAAGGACTGTGCAAATTCATCCTCCCACGAAGGGCCTACAAAGGTTCCCATTCCCCCACATCTTTGCCAGAGGATCTTAAAAGTACTCTAAGGTTGATAACATTATTTCTCAATGTAGTTTGAATTTGTATTTCTCTTGTAATTAGTGATAATTAAGCATTTTTTCATATACCTGTTGGTCACCTGTGTGTTTTCTCTTGACTAGTCTCCCTCATCTCTTTCACGTATTATTTACTTGCGTTTCTAGTTTTCTTGCTTTTGAGATGTTTGATCTCCCTGTACTCTTCATGTCCTAACTACTCATCAGATTTATAGCTTACAGATAATTCCCCCATCCAGTTCTTTTTGTTGCTTCTCTCTTGATTGATTCCTTTGCCGTACAGCTTTTTTAGCCTGATGTCATTTCCATTTGTCCCCTTTTCTTTTAAGCCATAACATACTCATACCTCATACCCATGTGTATATAGTCATCACTGACTGGACTCAGTGTGTTGTATGGGGGTGAGGAGAAGAGGATAAGAAATCAGGAATGAAATGGAGTGGACGTCTGGGAGAAGTTGGGGTATTGTGAGAGTGAATATGATAAAAAATATTATATACATATATAAAATTCTCAAAGAATAGATAAACAATAGAAATCATAACTTATTTCAACATCAGGGAGATTTTTCTCTGTTTTCTTCTAGTAATTTAACAGCTTCAGGTCCTATACTTAAGACTTTAATCCATTTAGAGTTTCTCTAGGGTATGAAATAGACTCCATTTCATTTTCCTCCATGTGGATGCCCAATTGCCCCAGCATCATATCTCAAAGAAGCAATCTTTCCACAATGTGTATTTTTGGCGTGTTTGTTGAAGATCAATTGACTGTTAAAAGTGTTAGTTTACTTTAGTGCTTTCTATTATATTTCATTGGCCTAAGTGTCTGGTTTTATGCTAGCCTCATGCTGTGTTGATGACTACAGCTTTGTATCAGGGCTTCTAATGTTGCCAGTAGTTTTATTCTCTTTAATGAAGAGGGGTTTTGTGATAAATTATGAATTTTAAGATTTTTCTCCATTTTTGTGGGAAAAACAACATGATAATTTTGATAGGGATTTTAACGAAATGTATAGGTTACTTTGGGCAGTATGTACTTTCTCGTGATGTGAGTCTGCGACATGGGAAATCTGCTGCTTCTCCCGAGTTTCTTCAGTGTTTGGAAGGTTTCATTGCATAATTCTTCCATCTCCTTAATTAAATTTATTCATATTTTTTGATCCATTATAAATGGAATGGTTTTCATGATTTCTTTTTTAGATAACTTGTTACTAGTTTTCAAATATGCTTACATAGGATCCCTAACACAATCAACCACAAAGAATTAAAATTTCTCTGGGAATCACACACTGGTGAAGGAAAAGGCTGAAGCCCTGGTACAAAACAGGAACTTGCCTTCCAAGAAGAGAGAGCACCCCTGTCCACAGGGACACCTCAAAGCTCCACTGACATGAGTATATCTCCTAGTTTGTGTTTCATCTCTTCTATGAAACTATAGTACCAGAACAGGCAAGGTAGAAAGAATCTAGAAGCCCTCCTTCCCAAACTTGTTGGGGGGAAACCCTGTAAATACATTCATTTTCTTTTACGAAGTTGTGTTTCCTAATTTCTCTTTAAATATATAGAAAGCAAGTGGGTGGGTTTATGGGTCTAAGTACCTGCTAGAACTTTTCAAATGGGAATGGAAAAAAAAAAAAACAACAACAAAACTAGGTTCACTACGCTTAAGAAATAAACTCAACCAAGTACGTTTTTTAAACAATGAATAGAGATCGCCTTGGGAAGGTTTGTCTTTATATTATTCTTCTTGTATGCTCTAAAGTTTGAAACACAACTTTAGGCCAAATGAATTATATCTGAACATCATTTGCATTAAAACGAAGTTCAATGAGAGCACAGAATATTCTTAATGAAAACAATTACTAGAGCCTGGATCCCTATTTGGATGGTAGAGAATGTGGTTTCCTTTTCCCGGTGACCGGCAAAGCATATAGAATAGCTTTTATATCCATTTGTATTTAGCCAACCCATGAAACAGCCCTTTCCTTTCATAACCTTGCAAAATGTGTGAGCATCCTGAAAGCCAATGACATACTAGCTTGTGATCTGTTTACTGCCAGTTTCCTTTTCAAACTAGTCTGAATTCCAATGCATAGGCCTCTATGTGGTCCACTGAAGACGAAAGGCAAGGACTGAATGACATTTGGCAGGATTGCCCTGTGTACGATGTCAACCTCATGACTCAAGCTCTGTGAGATCAGTTTGAAAGGGAAGAAGTAAACAGAGTCCCGAGTCTGATCCTACAAAGCAGTTAAAACTCCTCAACTACACTGTGTCATAGTATATTTGTTAAGGAAATACGCCAATGCAGGCTCTTCTGTCCGCTCTCCCAGCTTCATCATGGTGTATCAGGGGTATGTGAAGTACTGATGAGACTTGAGTATTCAAGAAAGGTAGGCTTTGATGATGAGATGCTCTAAATGTAAGCAGTGTCAGTTAAGGAAAGGCAGGGCTGGGGCATGAGCTGCATAGAAAGAACAGAGCCACAAAGCAGGGCTTCATAAAGAGCCCCAGACCAGCCTTGGATATACAGTGAGATCTCGTCTCAAAAACAAATCAACAAATCAAAATATCACAATACAGTCTAGATATGAATACAGCCTGTTTCAACTATACAACGTGATTCTTGTTTGAGAGAGTCGTCTGTGTCACGTGATCTAGGTGATTTTAAGAGTGGTTAGTGAATCCTTACTTCTGTATTGCACTCATACATTTCTGCCAGTAGTTACAAAGCTCAATCGGAAGCCCCATTTTTGCTTCTATGAGATAGCTAACTCTAGAATCTTTATTTTCTTGACTACTTTTTTGGATGAGGGAGTGCATTTTTCTAATGTCATGTCACTATAGATCCACTGTCTTTTATGGTGTCTTTCCTGAATGTGCTTAAGACTTCTCATTGATCTAAATACATGCAAAGTTAAAGTAGAATGGTATTTATCTTACTAATTCCTAAAAAACTCACAAAACATAGAATTTTCATTGATGTTATTGAAAAAGATGAACGAAGCTCAGAGCCCAGGTTGTGTACATTCTTTATACTTGTCTAACAATCTTGATAAGATGTAAAATTATCACTACTTGTTAAGTGGGAAGACTGACTTTGGAGTAGATAGTCATTTCCAAGGACAGCT
This sequence comes from Grammomys surdaster, assembly GCF_004785775.1. Lineage (NCBI taxonomy): Eukaryota > Metazoa > Chordata > Mammalia > Rodentia > Muridae > Grammomys > Grammomys surdaster. The sequence continues at coordinate 2,990,563 of NW_021605377.1, read as the reverse complement.
AAACAGACTTTAAAATGGAGACCGACTCCATATTCTTGCGACCATGCCAGCCTACACCATTCTACTATCTCAGAAGTATCACCTAATACAAATAAAAACTAACTGTAGACCATTGTGAGTAAAAACGTAGAATATTATACTACTTTAAAACTAGGCTCCCCTAGTTACTGGTGGTAATGAAACCACCAGTTCCAGCCTTTGATGTGCCATCTAGAAAACCATGGAAAGGCTGATAAAAGAAGAGAGTTGGTAAAAGAAAAGATAAGCTTTACATCTGAGTATTTGGTGGCTTGTATGGGAAGGAAAAGGAAGATGTTTGGTTTTATTTCTGTTTACAGAAGAAAGGGATAGGCAGTATGGGCTACAGGTTGAGTGGAGAATGTTCATGTGGTCATAATGACCAAATAAAGCAAGAGAAGGAGAGTTAAGAGTTCGGGGCTTTTCCTCCATCTTCCTGGTCATTGTGCCCTTCACAGAATGAGAATGTTATTTTGGCTTTCAGGCTAGAGTTGTCATGCAAGAAGAATACACTAATTTCATATTTTCTCATCACTTTCTTTTGGGGATAAGCATTTGGGTTTTCTGCTGTTTATTATTTCAAAGGCATCTATATGCTAATACATTTTATGCTAATTATTTTCATGTTTGCCCCTCAGGTTATGCTTCACATCACCCACCAGGGAGGATCATCTCTCATGAAAACTTTCAAATTTGATTTTGAAAATTTATTCAGAAAAATTTAAGCCGTGCTCTTTCCCAACACAGGAAATAATATGCTCCAGAGAATCCTCTAATTCACAGAAAATGGACTTGGATAACATTTGGGTTCTCATACTACCACAGTCCTCTTGAGAAGGACAGCCAGGTACACAAAGCATTTAACATTCTGACATTGAAGTATTGGAAGAATGATTAAAATAAAAATCTAATAATATGCTTTGAGAAATCGCTAACATAGTTTGTGTGGTCCAGGAAGAAGAAAAGTGCTGCTTCCATTTCTCCACCGTGTTTGGGATGTGTTTCTGCTTCTCTTGCTAGAACTCCATGTTTTAATTGCATGTCATCTTCCTATAGCATTGTTTCTATGCAGTTCATTGTGATAGTGTTGGTACTCACAGCTGAGTCTATGCACACAGAAAGGATCAGGTAAAGCAGAAAGCTCATGAAGGGGTCTAGCTAGATGTTTCTTCCAGTGCTTTCATGATGGAGATTTTCTTTATGATATTGTCATTTGCAAGCAAATTGCTATTTAAAAAAATATTAAATTAACTAATTAGCTTGTCTCTAAAATATTTTGCAGGGCATTCCTCTGTTGAAGATAAATAGACTTTATATTGAATTCCTTGACCAAATGCATTGAATGTAGACAATTTGGGATGGTGTTTTACATTCTTTCTTGGTTGGGAATTCTACTCCTTTTGTTTCCGGGGGGGGGGGACTCCTAATACACTCTCCATATTGTTCTTAGACCTGCTCTGTACTGAAAAAAGGAATGAAACTGAAATATTGGAGGGGTCAGGGAGCATCCTGCAAATTTCAGCTCCTTCTGTGATCAGCTTCTTTATCTGCTGCTCTTTGCACCTCTCAGTAGCTTTGCCGGATTGCCTCTATTTTAAATGCTTCCACCATTCATACTTAAGAGTGACATCATTTTGCCTGAAGTACAGCCCAGGTGTTGGTATATCTCCCATTGACTGACTCGTTTTAATGGCCCTTGAGTTACAAGATAGCTTTGTCAGTGGAAATGTGTCTATTCAGGCTTAGGGTTGGGAGAGTTCCTTTGCTGTAAAGGGAGCTGAAACCTTAAGGAAGCTCTGTTCAGATATAGGAAGATCTGAGAAAGGATGCCAACGAAAGACACCAAAAAGCCAAGCAGGATATTTTTGACATTTATAACCATAATCTCTATAAACAAGATGAATCATTGCTGGGGATTCAGTTAGTAAATCAGCAAAAATAAATGTTTGTCAGGTAATGGTAAAATAGCGTTTTGTTGAAATCTAACGATGTATGGTACATTTTGCTGCAATCAAAGACCTTCAGTATTTTGTGTGCTAAACTCCAATGACCCGTCATTTATTTTCTCTTTATTCCATCTACTTACCTGTGATAATGACCAAATAGCTCCACATTTCCCCTTTCAGAGTTGTGTCTCAAGAGTGACTCACTGACCTCACACATTAGCTGTCATGCAGCTCTTGTTGAAAAGCATTATCTCCTTCGTTTTTTTTTTCAATACATAATTCAAAGATAACTCAGATAAGTACAGCAAGTTGTGTATCATAGTCACCAGAATCTATCGGGTGCTCCTGAACCATGAACCATGGGACTTGATTAAGGAGGTTGCTGTGAGTGTATTGTACTCTTTGTGAACTAAGTTCCATGATGACAGAAAACAAACCTGAAAACAAGGGTTATTTCACAACTCTAGAGCTCCACACAGTCGGCTGCAATTGGTTGAGTTGAGGTGAATTTTCAGTGGCTCTGGCTTAATGTAGAAGAGCAGGAACGTTGGCTCAGCACAGCCCCAGGCTATATAGCACACAGTGTGAGTTGGGGCTGGCCTTCTTGGCTCTGCCTTGCCTGTGTAACATGGATTGAAAGCTTAGAACTTTGGAAGAAATAAACAAGTCTTGGTTGGAGTCCCAGTTTCAATAGTCACATTCTCAAATCTAGACAAATATTCTGGGCCCATCTCCTCATTCAGTTTATTTCAGTTCTCAGAGAGAACTGAATAGGACAATGTATTTCTTTGGATGTTCAACACAGTGTTTAATTAATGGATGCTACTTATCTCATCTTCTATTATTGTTATTTTAATATGGATGATTCTTGCTCTAAGTATTATTAAGGAGAAAGACTTGGAAGTGTTCTTGAGTAACATAAACAGGACGAGGTGGTCGATATTAAACACTTTTTGCAAGTAAAACTATAAAGATAAAACTGTAGGAAAATTCATGTTAAGTGTGATTCAGTGAAGGCCTATATCACAAATCTCTAGAATGACCTAGGACCTCTAATATCTTTTAGTGTTCTAAGATATTGCATAAGGTGGAAATTTTAAAATTTCACCAAATTCTATTGCTTATCGTGAACCACTCCCAAACATTGAGGCTACACATATAGAAAAAGGCAATTAAAAGTCAGAGCTTCCCGCCCTTGCTGCCAAGAATCCAGATGTCCAGTTAATGAGCTTGCTTCTTCTCTTTGTACAGGGGCATTTGACATTATGCAAAGCCTCCTGTGTTTGGCCTCCTACATTGTTGGTTGCGATGGTCTGTGGAGAACACAGCTGTAGAACAGATCAGCCTGAAGGCTGTCCATAGGAAAAGACATCTTGCTGGTTGAAAGGCTCTAGTAAGCTGCCAAGATAATCCCCATGGGTCCAGAACATCTTGGGAAAGCATGCAGACAGGTCTCAGGGCCATTAAAAAGTTTAGCACTGCTTCTAAACAAGAGTAAACAGGGTTGTGTTTGCTTCCTCACAGAAAGAGAAGTCAGATGTTAATTAAAACTTTGCAGAGCTGAAAAGGATCACAGCATCCTGTATTGAAAAGTCAGCTTTAACTTCTAATTGGATGCCAACAAAAAAAGAAGCAAGAGGCAGGGGAAAAAAAGACAGAGACCCACAAATATATTTGCTAACAAAGGCTCTCATTTAAAGAGAAATCTTTGTTTTCCCTTTCTCTTTTGGAGAAGTGTAATGACAATAGGATTTTTAGTAGAAGAATGTTTTCGATGGATATTTGTACGCTTTCATTTCACTGTCTCCTGTGGTTTCCCTGTTTCCCCACAGCCACCCTCAAAATCTATGGTCACAGCAAAATGATGCTCATGTTCAGCTGTACCTCCTGGCATTCCATCTTTACCATTTCCCCGGAGTACAGTGCAGCATCATGTAGCTCTCCTTGTGCTTAGCATATGGTAAAGATGAACTAAACAGCAATGAACGGAAATAGACTCATTAGAGTTATAAGGATACTTTCCTGTTCTTCCCTCCATTCTTGTCAGCCTGCAGAGGGGAAATTGAGTAATTTCTCCTCCAATGGGCAAGACTTGGAATTTTTCATAGTCCCAAGCCAGAGAACAAAGTCAAAGAGGTTTTCATTTGTAAGATTGCCTCTCCCTTATCTGCCGGTCTTGTCTCTCAGACTGTCTGTCTGTCTCTAGAAAGCAAAGTCAATAAAAATGATTAGAGTTGGCATCTCACAAATGTACACCCTTAAACCATGAAGCGGTGCTGTGCAGGAAATATTTTTCTGACCTTTTCAAATTGCATCCAACTGTCTCGGGAATTTCTCAGGGACTCGAGGTAATAAGGTTCAATCCGTTTTACTGTCTGCCTTCAAATTTACTTCCTCCAGAGCTGGGACTTATCTATTCCTTGCATCCTGGCCCAGGCAACCAGTCAGAAATCCATGCATCTCATCTCTTTCACCCCATCTCAGGTTTTTTTTTCCCTTCCTTTCACACACTATGCAATCTACAACCATGCTGGCTTCCACTTACTGCCCTCTTCAAAAGCGAAATGCTAGACTGAGAAGAATTTGATTATGTGGTCCTTTGAGAAGTTCTTGTTGAATTTAATTAGCTTTTTGAATTTGATTCTATCTTAAACCTCAGATTTTTGCCTATGTGATTTTGCCTCGGTGGTCTTTTTTTTTTTTTTAAAAAAAAGAAACTTTTTCAACTTAACTCCACTGTGGGCATTCTTAAAAATAAAATACAAAAGAGGCAAAAGGGAAGTGGTTCTTTTGTTCCGAATCGATTTCTGCTTTTCTTCCCTGAGTCCAAATGGAATGGACAAGCTCCCTGTAAAGGAAGGGAGTTATCCAAGTGTGGCATGTTAAAAGGCAGCTGAGTGGCCCCATTCTTTAGTGTGCTCCTTGAAGGAGAACAGAAAACAGAAGCTGGGGACAGATTTTTTTTGACCTCTTGAAAGTCCCTGGTGTCAGGAAGCCTTGACAAGCAGTTAAAGAGCTCCTGTGGAGGCTGGCTCCATATTCACAGCATGGTATGCTGCATTGGAGACTGGTGTTGTTGGACATTCTTGATCCAATAGCACACCCTTCTTAGTTGTCTTCTTCCCTTGTTCCTGGACTGATCAATGTAGAGAGTGGATTCTTGACCCCAATGCCACATGGTCTGGGGATCCCAGAGCCTCCTTCTGACTTGGGAGGCAAGTTCATGGGCAAGCACCCCATCAGGAGGAAGATGCCTTTTTCAGGTTGTCTGTCTTAGAGTCTACTGTTTCTTGTTTGATAGTTTGAGGTTGATCGCATAAGGTCTCTGCCTTCCTAAAACTATGATGATTCCAGACCACCCTATTTAGAAAGCAGGCTCTGGGAGAGGGGATGAAGGGCTATCTTTATATTTACAGCAGCAGGGATTGTTCTTAAGAAAACTAGTCCTTGCATATTTGTAACAATGTCAGTCTCCCATAATCTTTCTTTTCCACTTAAAACAGTGCCTAACCTTTTTGGCAAAATATATTGTGTTATCTGCATAACGTGTTTGAGTGTAAGCCGTGGTTTTGTCATTTGGAACATAATCCATCTTATTACTGGCCTTCAGTCTCTTTGTCCATTGAAAACCTGAACATGGTTAGCTGGCCCTTCAGTAGGGATGAAGTAAAAACATAGAGTGACAACTTTTAAAACTTTCATTTACCTGGTACTTGAAATAAGGTTAGTGTCTTATCACCAACTGAAGAGTGAATGTTTTCATGTGTGATCATTAAAGAGGGTGGATTTTTATGTGTGTGTGAGCAGCCATGCAGGAGACATACACAATACTGGAATTGGAAGGCAACAAGTGCACAGCCCAGAGGACTCTAATTTCTCCCCGTGGATATCATCATTGGAAGCTTGCCTGTGCCTCATCTCTGAGAACACAGAGTGCATGTCACTGTAGTGTACTTAGTGTTGTCTCCTTCTCCTTCCTAGAGCATCATTTTTATTTTCTATCTTCAAGCCCCATAGTTAAAGTGAAGTCACTATGTAGACTTGCCACTGAAATAGTAAAGTGATTTGAATCTATCAGAATTCAACCCGGGTAGATTCACACCACTGGTCTGCACTATGTTTGTTTATTTTGCTGCTTGTCCTCAGGGAGGCTGAAACGTGAAAGGAAGTTTTTGATGGAGAGGCACAAGGGACAGAAGATCCCTGAGTAACAAATGTCAAGAACAATACTGGCTGTTCCTTAAAAGATGGTGACTGTGAGGTGTCTCAAAGACAGTACAATGGGGACAGCTGTCCTCCACATAAAGGGAAAGAAGTGAGGCTGAGAGAATTTACAACTAGATTGGTTTTGAGATGGCAGAAGAATGGCATAAAGCAGATGGCATGGGAAAGAAAAAATTCACTGTTTTGATGAGTGGCACTTTGGTTTTTCCTGATTTCTTTTTCTTCTCCTTACATCTTCTTTTCTTTCTCTGTCTTATTTTGTTTCTCTCTCCCTCCCTCTCTCTCTCTCTCTCTCTCTCTCTCTCT
>NW_021605377.1:2925825-2983969 GCF_004785775.1 Grammomys surdaster | reverse complement strand
CTCTCTCTCTCTCTCTCTCTCTCTCTCTCTCTCTCTCTCTTTCCAAAGAGAGAACAGAATAAGGCAAGACTATTGAAGCATCCCTTTGGCTTATTTTTTAAAATACGGCTCCCACAATTTCTCCATCAAAGAGTTGTCTTCAGTAGAGCACCTCTAATGGTGGCCAAAATTGTGCTTGACGGGTAATGTCATCAGCACGTCCTTTCTTATTACTTTAGAACAATGACACAATGATAACCCCATCTTCATAAGCTCATGTTCACCTTGCTCATCTTGGTTTGTGTTAATATCTACCCAGGGTCAAAAGGGGCAGGGTATGGTAAACAGTTTGAGGCAAGAGTGTGCTCAAATGTAATTTTATTTTAATGTGGACAACCTTGTTTCTATTTGGATGGTGTTGTCTATTAGGATATCTAGGCATATTACATTCCTTCAAATCTACAGCTGAGAATTTGTTTTCTGTTCGCCTCCAACATCTCTGTAACAAAAACAAACACTGTGGATTGCCAAGGCAAGCTTGTTACTGTGCCACCCGCACAATGGAGTTATCGACACTCAGGGATTCAATTTTCCTCTTATGGTAATGTCTAATATGCTTCGAGATGTGGCTTAGGAACAGGGCTCTGTTATTTACTCAGGGTAAACTGGGCTCTGTGGGTTGCCAGGGCTTCACTCAGGCTCATGAGCCAGGGTGGGCACCTGCCCAGTACATCATGTGTTCCCAGGCAAATCAGCGGATGGGAAATTGATTCAGATCTAATCAGAGTAGTAAGATCTTGAAGGCTGTCACCAACATTCACTGCACACAAATTCATTCTAAAGAAGGGGCTCTGAAAATTCAGTCAGCCTTTCACTGGAGACAAACGCACCCCTTGAAAAAAATTTTTTTTCGGACAGATCTACATGGAAAGAGTCAGGATAGTTTTAAATGCAAATGTAATTTCAAAATGCCTCTCTCCCTCCATTGCTCCCTCTTTCTCTGTTCCCTTGGGTCTGGGCTCTCTTAAATATGCATGCAGTCTCAGTTCAGGGTTCAGGGGAGACTTTGTGCTTTGTACAAGATCCCCATTGATTGCCACTGTCAACCTTCTCGAAATCATATGAGCAAACAAGAATAAACCATTCTCAGGCCACCTGCCACACCCAGCTCTTCTTCACACTCTGCTGACAGCATGGCTCAGTCTGGTTTCAGAGTGGCACACCTGCCCATGTACTGTGATCTACTGGTAACCTCCTCTTGCTGTCAGGCTGCAGCAGTATTTGTTTTGTTTTAATTGGAACCCCACTGGCACCCTGTGGGATTTCTGCCCTTGGCAAGGCAATATATCCATATAGACCTATATAGCACTGTTGCTGCAGTTGGTTATAATCTTATAGTCAGAAATGTTAACATTGAGATCAAAATTTAAGCCGAGCCTAGGTTAATGGACTTTCTTTGCGTTTTTATTCTGGTTTTGGTTTGGATGGTGTTAGGAACTCACGATTTTTCTCAGTGTTTAGTTTTGGGGTGGAAACAGCCCAGAGAAGCTCAAGTTGATCACTTTGTCAGAGTTTCTTCTGTTTTAGCAGTTTAATTCATTACTCAGATGAGAGTACTAAGTGAGGACAACTCTTAGCATTGGCAAACACCTTAGCTATTGTACCAGTAAGCAGTAAACAGAAATGATATGGTATTCTATGTAGAAATAGCACCCTGATATTTATGTATTTTCCCCTTTTCTATACATGAGCCAGAATAGCAAGGTGGCTGGAGAGCCTTACATTTATTAAAATTAAATTTATTATCATTTACAGTTTGGTCTTGTTGATCTTAACTTTGGGTGTCAAAACAAGGTTTTGTTTCCTTGGTCTCAGTGGACAGCCCATTGTGAGACTTTTGGTTTCAGCATCTGCTTCTCTCTTGTGCTAATTTTATTTTCATCATTAAAGTTCATGAAGACTTAATCATTAGCCCTCTAATTTTCCAGGAAAAGAAAAATGTTGATTTATTGAACTGGCTGCAGCAAAAGAAGATCAATCTGACATTATAGGTTAATGGTAGGGAACAAAACACATCCATAATTAGGAGAAAAAGGACTTTCCTTGTTCCCTCCAGTTTATAGTAAAAAAAAAAAAAAAAAAAAAGGCCCTTGCCAAAGTGTCTTGGAAAATAATGCATTCAGACTGAGTCGAATTACCGCCTAGCACATTCTATTTATCTGTAGCTTAAAAAGCAGCTGTGGTTTTTGTAAGAAGCAATGAATGTGGCATTCCTACTTAAAGGTAGAAGAGAAAGAACACCCCTTGTTTTGTAATAAGGGGATTTTCAATTTAAAAGGGAGAGCGAGCCTGTTGTGTGAAGTAGGGTTATTACAGCCTCTGTATTCTATCTCACCCACCAGGAGGCTAATAATGAAGGGGCCAGGGAAGGAGGCCAATGCTACAGGGTTATCTCCCAACCTCAGATGTTGGATAAGTCGAAGGAAACAGCATCGCTTCTGGATGGCTTCAGAAAGGCTGCAGTGATTGTTTGGAAGAGAAAAACCCGCCTATTCTTTCAAAGGTAAACAGTTCATTTCATTTGTCAGTTGCATGTTACAGCCCCCAAATATGTTTCTATAAAGATATCTATGAAGCCTGCCTTAAAAACAACCATCTTTTTAGGTACATGAATGTTGTCAAGACCTTCCTATCTAAAGGTTCATCATCAGAATCCTGCCTTAGACAAAGGGATGCGCTTGGAGCCCCACCACACCTAAAACCACGCTTTGAAGGATCTGCCAAGCTCACTTTTAATCATGAGAAAGAAATTACCCACATGGAGACAGCAGAAAATGAGAAAGTAGAGATCGTGCTGCGAATAATTCCAGCGAGTGCCAAGGGGCTAGTTGAGGAATAGCTTCATGAGGTGAATATCTTTAGCTTGTACTTAGGGTTTGGTTAGTGTATAATCATTTTCTCTTTTAGGAGCGAATACAATCTTAAGTGTATTTCCCATCCAAGCACCGCTCAGGGCATTTGTCAGGATGTTCACAGATTTAATATTGGCCTCGTCCTCGCTGTTATTTATGATGACTAATTTTACATTTATAAATATGCAGAAATCAATGTAGGTGGAAAGGCTCTCGGAGCCTCATGTCTGTCACTAGCTGTCTGTCTTCATGTGCAGCGCTCTGCTGTGTGGCCTGTCCAGTAATGTATGTCTCTGTGTATGTTGTGTACTCTTGTCGTCTTCTCTCTGTTGTGAATGTGCATTGGGAGAATTAGACTTATGATAGGATCTCAAAAGATGGGACCCAAGAATTGAATTTCATTTTTGAAAAGAAAAAGATTATCAAATCATTTTCAATTCATCCTGAGAGGGAAGGTGCCAATTGGGTGTGAGTCATCACAGGGCAGAGCAACCAGGATTCAAATTGAACATCACCTTCAGTGTCAAATTAATTGGAAGCCATTCTCTCCTTTATGGTGGCTGGCTGAACCTCTTGATGTTTGTTTTAAAAGGGGAGGGGGAACTGCCTGAGTTCATCCACAGTACCTTGTGTAGCTCTTCCTTGTTTCAATTTTCTAAAGATCAGATTCAAGAAAAATAGCAGGTTAGTATTTCAGGACCATCAGTACTCACATGATTCTTCCCTGAACATGTCATTTCTCTGTGTGCCAAATTTCATCAAGATCACTAAGTAAACAAATGAGCGATAACTTTTTTTTTCTTTTTCTTTTATAACTAATTTCACTAGGGAGTAAGAACAGGGAAAGTCAAGTGTCTTTGTGAGTCACAGAGAAAGAATGCAGGGGAAAAAAAACCCACGCCTGGTCTCAGGCTTTGATTTCCCACACAACCAAGTCATAGGATCGCCATGCCAACCTTAAGCAATTTTGGCTCTCAGCAATCCTAGGCTGAGGAATCTTTCAAACTACCATTAAATCCTGGTCCAGAGGGCCACAGCACAGAATAATAGAAAGAGTGCATTATCTGAGAAAATTCCAGGCTGCTTTCCCATTGGTATATGTGTTTGGTGCCACAGTTAAGCATTGCTGGGGTCTAGTATGTGGATGATCTCCTTTACGGAGTGTGGGGGCTCCTGTGGAAAGGGCAAGCATTGACTAAGAAAAAGAGTCATTCTTCCATGTGTTTTCAAAAAGAACGAGGCTGGCCTCTTTGATAGCTTCTGAAAGAGAAGAGGCATGGTAGAGGAGATGAGCCAGCTGGGGGTGGGTTGTTTTGGGGAGGGGAGCCAGCTGGGGAATGGAGAGAGGCAGGGGAGATAGCCAGCTGGGAGAAGAGGTAGAGCAAAGCCAAGGCATAAAGGTGGAGGCAGATGAGCAGCTGTGTTTATTTTAATACATATCATTTAACCCTCACCTAAAAACAAATTGGAGAGGTTTGGGAGTGCATTAATCTGGACCCAATTAGCATGTCTTTCCCCTTCAAAAAGTGCAACCTGAGATTAATGAATATCAACCAGAGTTTCAGAAGCAGCACTTAAATCATTTGCATGTTTGTGCATGATAATTGGATTTATGTATGCACTTCCTTTCATTTAACTATTTCCAGTCTCCTTATGATTCATACAACCCAAAACTTCATTATAGTGATTTCTAGGTAGAAATGGCTTGCCTAGCATTCTACCCCTAATGGGAAAAACTCAAGTGGATGGGGTTTTGTACATTTGAATTTGAATAGCACATTTCTTTCTTTTATTCTTTTTTTAATTCAGAGGGCAGGTGATAGTAGTGTGGAATGCTGCTGCTTCTGGAGTTGGTAAATCGGCACCTCAGATTTATTTTAGAAATGCTTGAAAAATAAGGAAATTTCCAACACCAAGCTTTCAGGACTTCAGTACGGCCAATAGTAAGAGATTTTATAATGCCAGGAACAAGGTCACTTGAATGCAGCATGAGAAATGTTCTTGGTGTGTGGACCTGTGGTACTTTGATCACAGAAACATCAGCATCCAGGATTGTTTCTGTCTTAGTTAGAAACTTGTTTCCATAGAAAGAGGTGGGGATGCCCTCAGCATCTGTGAACTGCTGAGGACAGGCAGGGAACACTTGTGGACCTTGATGCTGTGGGTTTGATCCTTCTGATTTCCCCCTTCCTCCTTTCCTTCCTTCTTTCCTTCCTTCCTTCCATGCCTCCTCCCTCCTTCCTTCCCTCCCTCCCTTCCTCCATTCTTTCCTCCCTCTCTTTCTTTCTTTCCTTTTTAGATTTTTTGGGTATAGACAGCTTAATGATGATACAGAACATGTAGGTCTTAAGGTTCTTCCTTTCCACTTGGTACCACATGCACAGTGAATGTGTAAGAAAGCATCCGTGGGACAAAGTAGAAGCAGGAGGCTTGACATTATTCTCCTGGCTTCAGCTTGTACAGTGATTTGTCTGTCTTCTGTCTTTCCTTATGTGTTCCCAAGTTCAATGTTCAAGTGACGAGTTTTTCTCCAGGAATTCTCCCCAGTGTCCTTTGTTTCTGGTGACATTCTGTGGTTGAATGTTACTGAGTGTCTTTTCCTGGTCTTGTTTCTGGTCCTTGTAGCTAAGACTGTCATTGAAGGATAAAATCTTGTTAATTTGTGATGTTACAATCTAAGTGTGCTTTGTGTCCCTTACATGTAGCAAAAAAAATGTTCCTTAATGTAGCATGAAATGATTGGTTAGCTTGGAAATGGTTTTGAAGTCGTGTGAAGAAAAATAAGTCTTACATCCGACCAAGATAAATTCACTCTAGTGCTTTATGGCTTTTTATTCCTATGTGATCGTAATAAAGTCTCATGTAGGGATGGAAGCCATGAAATACATTGTGAAAATTCATCAACTAAGAAGGGGCCATCAGGATAGAGAACTCTAGCCTGTGGAACGTGCTGGAGACGTGAGCTAGTGGACAGCTCTGCTACCCTCTTTGGTGTTCCTTGAGTGTCTTTATCCGTAGGCATTGGCAGCTAAGCACTGGAGGTTTCAAGAGTTTTTCATCTTCCTGACCACCGATTAACATGCTCATTCGACTTTGCGCATTTCTGTCTATCATACATTTTTCCCCTCCGTTTTTTCTACTAACGATCATGCTCTGGGAGAACGTTAATAGCCCACTCACTTGTAGGCAGCATTCAAACCTTCTGTGACTTTTTCTCGACAACTTTTGAGGTCTTTCTTCTGAAACAAAGAAGAAATAGACAAACCAGATTTGTGCTCTTGGAAATGTGGTCCAGATTTCTCTACTCCCAATCTCCAAAATAAAGGTATACCTCGCATGGGCTAGCTCCATATCCAGAACCAAAGATCCATAATACTCATTTTCCCTTTACAGGTGTGGTATAGTGAAGCTTTGAAGGGGGAGGAGGGCCGGGTTCTGCTATCTTCACCAAGTTAGCTGTGTGACAGGGTCATGTGAATTAAACTGGTAGAATCCATCCTTGTCTTTAAAAATGGGGGAGGGGGAGGGATGATACCAACATTGTTATAAGGATTAAATGAAGTAACCTATCTATACTTTACCTAACACAATATTTCACCTTGACTTTGTTTTTGCAAGCTCATGAAATACTAGTTTTTCTCCCTTCCCTCCTCCTCCTGTCCCTTTCTCTCTCCCTCCTCTACCCTTCCCTTCTTCAGATGTTAGTCTATCTAGAACAACACATTTGGAGCTAAGCTGGACCTTTGAGAAAGAAAAAACTTCGAGGAAAGACACATCTTCATAAGGTTTAATTACCTTTTAACCTGAATTGTTTAATACACACTATCCAATTATATTCATCTTTTCTGCTTCCTGTGTATTTCTTTTTTGCTTGAACTGCTTTAGTATTGACTATTGAACTACATAGTCATTCTGGATTTTTAAAAACAGAATTCTAATAAAAACTTATATATGTTGCTAACTTTTGTCTCTCTGTTTCCTCTATACAATAAGATAGTCCTTTGTGTTTTACAAGTGTCTGTCTGCTTTAAGAGGCATATCGCACTCTACCTTAGAAGACTCTCACTGGGGAGCAGGGGGATGCCAGGAAGAGAGCTTCCCTTCTTCCTCATAGTTCACTACATGTCAGAGTGGGAAAAATTGCCAGGGTAATTATAACTCTGATGGTTACCTACCTTCAAAATAACTAAACTGTAGACATTGAAAAGCACTCAAGTCCATAGAATAATTGTGGGCAGGTAAGAGCACACATAATAAAACTTTAAAAAAGTTTCACAGTAATGTTACTGAATTACCATCAAAACAGAATATAGTGAGAACATTATTTACTGAGATACTTTATTTATACACAGAACATTTTTAGTGTCCTGTTTAGTGGATCCAATATTGATGAGTACTCAAAGAACTGTAGACCCGTGAATGGAAAAAGAAGACACAAGGAAGAGGGGAAGAGGAAAAGAGGAAGACTTTAGGGTAATAAAAGCAGTAAAAGATCAGTCATGTGAAAACATATTGTGTTTAAGGAAGAGAAGGAATACATATTTGTAATATAGTAACTAGCACTAGGCCACTCAAGATAAATGCCACAGATAAACTTTGGGAAGGTCCCTACACAAAGGAAGTTCCCTAGAGTTGGGGGGGGGGGGAGATCTGTATTAGAAGCTCAAGCACCTGCCATATTTCCATAGGCTAGAATCAAAGAATTCAAATTAATGTATCAAGAAATGTATGAAAAGCATTTATGAATGGTTTTTGGAAATTTTTCCAACATGCAAAATATTCTATCCTAGAGAACATATTTACTTCTAAAAATCTTCACAAATATCATTAAAAGCAGAGAGTGGATTTTAATGGACACTGTTAGATTAATTAATTACTGCTGTGTCTCAGTGGGCTGCAATTAGCTATTACCCTGCGGAGTAGACTGAGTGTAAGCTGCCAAAGTACCCATGAGTTCAAGGATAGCCATGTATTTGCACGTACACACATTCCCCCTACACACACATGCACACACACACATACACACACACACACACAAATACACACACACCACCCTCCTTGATCCTTTTGTGTGATATCTAAACTTTAATATTTGGAAACCTAAGACAGTTTGTGAGACAGTGATTATCTTTAAGGATAGTTTCTCAGTCGACACTGGCTTGTTGGTATAATGGACTGGCAATATATCCCAGAGGCTTTACCAACAACTTCATAATGATTAATGGAAACTAGTATCTATGTGTTCTAGGTTTAGGCAGCTTAAAATCCACATTGTCCAACATATCCAAAAACGGGGCCATGGGTATATGGGGTCTCCTCAGATGACCAAACAAAGAGTTCAGAATTCTCTTCTCCTTTGATTAGTAATGTTCTAGCCTTCCAAACTTGCCTTTAATTTCTAGTTCTTATCAGAAAGAATGCAAGGATGGTTCCAGGTGATATTCGTTGTTTCATTCCATTAGCCTTCTTCTCATTCTTATTATTTGAGGAATACCAAATACTTGTTGGTAAGAAATGAGAATTGCACTGGAATGTGTTTTAGTGGAGAACACCCAAGCAACTCGTTTGTAGTCTAAAATCAAGTTTCACGATGAAGGTTCCTTGACAACTTAATGGCCTCAAGCAAGAGCAGAACTCAAACAGTCCCAAGTCCTTGTAGTTACCCACAGGCCTACATGGCCTATAGTCACACATCGTTCTGAGTTCATCTGCCATTATTCCCCAAGCTCATCTACTGAATTGGCCTTATTTTGGGAATATATCAAATAGAGTCCTACTTCAGAGCAGTTGAGCAAGTTGTTCTTGACCCTCCTGATTATTCTTCTGGGACAGCTACCTACCTATGTGACTCACTGTCTCCGGATTCTGAGAAAAAAATTCTAAGATAAATGTCAGAAATTACTTATCAGTAATATTCACTCTGATCATCCTTTATAAAATCATGTCTTCACCTCCTCTTGATTCCAGGTTCCTTATCCTGATTGGCTCTTTTGTATGGGAAAAAACCCAGCTTTTCTCTGGTTTTCACCATCTAGTGTACTAGGTGTTTCCCTGCTTTCTTGTTTGTGTATTGTCCTACCAGAGCTCTACTACTGAGCTCTAGAAAGCCAGAAGTAAATCTGCCTCTGTTGATGATTGTGTTTTCCCGGAGCCTAGACTTATATTCACATCTAATAAACACTCAAAAACATTTGTTGAAATCACTGCATATCTGAAAGTTCCTGACATTCAAGACTCCAGATACTGTTATTATTTAATTCTACAATGAAATGTTTACATTTCTCATGGCATAAATGAGCCAAGTATCTGGCCACACATACAACTTTGCTTTCCATCCTCTTCCACTTAAGAAGAGTGCTCCAATATATCTTTGCCTTTCAACTTTTGTCCATCTCCTTTGTGGAATAAATCCCAAACCAGAAGTTACCAGGTAGGTAGCACATGCCTATAGTCCCAGCACCTGGGAAATTGAGACAGGTTCACAAATTCAAGGCTAGTCTGGGACACAAGGCAAGCTCTTGTCTTTAAAAAATGTTAATATTCATTTTTGTAGCTCTTCATACATGTGGTATGATTCTAGTATGATTCACCAATCCCACTCTCAGAAGAAGTTAAATGTCAGAGCACCCCATTGACTACTTGAATGTCGCTATTATGCTGATTTCTACTAAGTTAGCCAGATCTTCGGATTTTCTTGTTGTCTTCATCCTTTGGCTTATCTTCCCCAGAGGTGTCCATCAAATTATAATATTTTCATTGACCTTTTCAGTTTGAAAAGTATTTAGAAATAATTAAGAAGTGGAAGGAAGCCACAAATTACATTCAGCCCTCACCTGCACCCCCATGCTATCCATCTGAGGAGTTGCAGCCTGTTGTCTGGTGACTGAGAGGACTCAGAGTGAGGGAATTAGGAAATGTGACTCAAGTAAGCACTTAAAAATGGTTAAAAGTATGACTCAGCTAAAAAATCTAGAGTGCAACATGCTACCCCCTAGTAGCATTATCTGCCTGACCTTACTAAAATGAATGTCAAAGTGTCCAAAGAATTACCTCTTGATACTGAGAGCTGAAGTATGTTCATGGTGTGTTAGATATAACTCCAAGCCATATTACAAATTCTGCTACTAATGAGTTCTGCCATTCTTTGGCTTAGTCTCTTGCACATTCTGTCTCCTTCACATTTATCTTCTTTATGAGTTTTATAACATACAAGTGCAGCAAACATATAGACTCTTTACTGCAGAAAAAACTGGTGGTTTTTTGCAGTCAACGCAAAATTGTGATTTGGAGAATCTTGTGGCAGTAAGTATTTAAGCTCAAATATCTGTTTATATGCCCTGTTGAAGACATAGCAACAGCTATTTTCAGAAATAAACATATATAATCTTCCATTTCTATGCAAAGAAATATACATCAGCATAATATTTGGAATTACATTTTGTCTTTCCTTTGAAATCTTGAAAATTGGTCCCATATATTCATTCTTTTCAGTTAAGGTGACTTTATCTTATTATTATCCAATATATATATTGGAGTATTACAAAATTGTCAGGGCAGAAGGCCACATGCAGTTAATATGGTTAAAACCCACAATTAATAGGCTTTATTTGTATCCAGATATCATGAAGAACGAATGAGTTAATATATGAGCTAGGACACTGTGTTCTGACAGAAGCTTCCAGTGTATTAATGGAAGTCTTAGCCCACACTATATGCAAGAGGTCTAAAATTCCAATCAATTTACACGTAGTTCTTGATTGTGCCTTGTTTTTATCAAGACGATAAGATGTCATTTCAGCACATATTTTCTTAGCTTTTTCATACCTAATTTGTGAAAGTTAGTTGGATTCCCAATATCTATCAACAGCTGCAGTCTGTCAAGTCTAGAACTCAACTCTCTATTTAAGTGTTTGTGGCTTTATCAATCAACTCCATCTTTGCAGACTTACCCTTCAATATGCCAAGGAACCAAGAAAGCAACAGTCTGTCCATGACATATTAAAAGCCATGTCATCCATACACATGATTTTGATTAATCTTCTCAGCAACATCACTTACAGGTTGATACACTCCAATAAAAAAACAACAGGATTTGGAAACCGAGGCTCTGAGATACTGAGTATAATTAATTGGGTTCCTTTTGGGATTATTCCGACATTGTCCCTGATGTCAGTCCTCAAACCTAAGGCATGGGTCTTATTGAATGCAGTACTTATCAAGGTATCATCTCTCATCTCCAGTCTGCTTTGTGTGTTTTTCTTTTGGTTACACAACAAGGGCTCTTCTCATCCTTTTCTGTGATTTAAGATCAAGGAGTGACACCTCACCATGTCTGTCTATAAAGATATGTGCTTATGGCTTCTAATGACTGAAACTACCCAGAGAAGAGAAAGATGGAACTTTTCTGTAACCACCCTGTATCTTTTTATCTGTATGTCAACCATTTTCTATAGTGCCTACTGAAATCAAAATGATGCCAGAAATGGCAGGGGAGTCCCTATTAAAGTACATTTTTTGCTAAGTCCTCATGAGGCCAACAAACAGATCTTCTTGAGGAAGAGTTTTGAGATTTCTTTTCCACCTCCTGTACAAATGCAATTGAAGAGGAACTGAATCCTAATTCTGTTGTGGATGTCCGTAGTATTTTATATGCTGATGCTAATTCCATTCTCCTGGCAGGGGCTGTAGACAAGAAATGAGGCACTACTCAAGGACTTCTTGTGAACCATTCCCTAATGAATAAAGTAACCAATCACTGGGTGTGTAGGCGGTGGGACTTCCAGGTTGTATGGAGGAAGAGGAGAAGACAGAGTTAGAGGCAGTTTGGAACCGGGTGAGCGCATGGACAAGATGTAGTGGTAGAGTTTCCCAGAATCATGGCGGATCCACAAGGATCCATCACCGGAGGATTAGATTTTATAGGTTTACAAGATTAGATTTTAGTTGTTGTGCCCAGAGACTGAATTACCATTGTTCCAACTCTGTGTGGTGTTTTTTTTTTTCTCGTGGTGACTTGACCGAGTTCGAGAAAGGTTCGATGGCAAAGCCTGGTTTTGCTGTGATGTGCCCCTCAAAGGTTGTGAGGGTTTGAACCACGGGAATGGCTGCCAGTGGGAATTTAGTAAGCTGGGTGGTTAGATTTTGGAGCTTTGGAGCTCTGGTCTGTGCTGAGCATCATGCATGAACATGGCAGTTAAACCAGGAGCCAGTCAAAGGTCTCCTTTCTAAATACATCCCCCTACATAATTCTATAAGTAGATTTAGAATTTAATAGTACATTTGCTATTATATAAAAGGCTCAAGGGAAGGAAAAGGAAACTTTAGAAACTCCTTAATGCTTTTTTAATCATTGGAAGCATTTTATAATAAAACACAGAGCATAGTAGACATGACAACTGGGTAACACAATACCAGGCCAAGACTACAAATTTGGATGTGTGTCCATGAATTAGTCACCCAGAAATAATATCCATCCTAACCATTAACTTGGGACCCCAATCTCCTGAAATGTTTGATAAACTGCAACATCACTGTGAACATATAACTTCTGCCCAGGTATTATTTTGCAAAGATGTCATTTCATCAGAAATTTACACATGATCCTGGTTCAAAGACTGAGAAGCAATGTGCTTGAAATGTACTGTGCCATTGTTAACTTCATTCTCTGATTCATGTGCTATGCTTTGTATCCCACATTGGAGACATTGTCAAGAAGGAAGTAGGTAGCATCTCCAGGAGAGATTAATGACACGATGCAAAAACATAGAGTGAACAAGTAGTAAGAGTTGAAAGACTTTTGGAAAAAATGGGTACTCAGAGTTCTAGGGAAATGAAAAGAACTAACTAGGGGGGATGTGTGTCTAAGTTTTCCTGAAGGGACATCTAATCCTGTATGTTATTCGCTTTCCATTTGTATAACAAAATCTGTGAGGGAGAGCTTGAGATATTGGTCAGTCAGTATTCATTTTACAAGCATGATGAGCGGAGCTCTCTATATACAACTTGCACAAGAAAAACCTAATGGCAAGTGCTTGTAATCCTAACACTGAGGAGGTGGAGATGAGCAAATTCTGGATAGCCAGCCTAACACACTGGGCTAGCTCAGGACAATGAGAAGCCCTGTCTCCAAAAGCAGGTAGAAAGCACTTGAGAAAAGATATGCAAGGTTATCTTCTGGCCCCCACATGTGTGTACATACATGTGCATGTTCACCCGTGCACTATATATACCTGAACGTACAAATGCATACACAAAGAGACCATACCTGAAACAAACAGCTTAAAAGGAGTCAGGAGGACATGGTTCAGTAGCCTCTGTCCATGATCATTTGTACAGGTTGCTATGAGAAAAATTATATGGGAAGGAAGCATACTCTTAAGCAGATCTGATCAACTCATGGGAATTGGAAGCAGGAAGAAGAGAAAGAAGGAAGGAAGGAAGGAAGGAAAGAAGGAAGGAAGGAAGGAAGGAAGGAAGGAAGGAAGGAAGGAAGGAAGGAAGGAAGGAAAGAAGGAAGGGGAGGAAGGGCCTAGGGACAAAATGTATTCTCCAAGAATATACCCAGTGATCCACTTTCTTCAAGTGGTCCCAACCTCCTAAAGTTTCTACTGGCCTTGTCTCAGTTACTTCCATCACCAATATGACAAATCATCTAAACAAAACAAATTAAGGAAACAAGGATTTAGTTTGTCTTACACTTCTGGAGAGGTACACATGTCGTGCCATGGCAGCGGGAGCAGCAGGCTCATTGCATGGTCAGGTTGTTTAAAGTGATGAATTCAGTGCTCATCTGAGTTTTTCTTTTATATATAACGTTCAAATAGTCATGGAACGGTGCTGGCCACTTTTGAGGTGAGTCTTCCTACTATAAGTAACCTAGTAAAGATACATCCTCACAAGCAAGACCAGAGGCTAATTAAATATATTATCACAGCTACGCCTGGAAGCATATCTTCTAGATGATTCTAGATTCTAACAAGTTGATCATATTAGCTAGTGCAGCTTTCTAATAGCGTGTTAAAAGATGAGTCCATACATGGATTGGTCCATTGATCCTGCTTACTATACTATTAAGTGTGATTCAATCACCTCCCCAAGGGCTCCCCTCTAAACCCTGCATTAAGAGCTGAGCCTCAGATGCACAAGCTTCTGAAAGATCTCAGAGATCCATACCATGTCACTCTGACTTTAAAGGCCATGGCTTGCTCTGCACATTTTTAGAAATCTGGATGCACAGAGTTCGTGGCCAACAGTCCTACAATTTCCATATGTTATTTAAAGATTTGAGGCAGTTCAGGACACACACACACACACACGGATGGAAAGGGAGAAAGAGCAAGGGAGAGAGATAAAGACAGAGAAAGGGAGTGAGGGAGAAGGAAAGGGAGAGGGAGAGGGAGACGGAGACAGAGAGGGAAAGGTGTAAAAATAAAATCAAAAGGAATTTGTGACCAAAGCGTAGTAATTTTTGCACGATCCTCCAAGGGTAGCTGAGCAGGGCCAAATGGCTCATCCTGATGACATGAAGCAGAGGTAGAGCTTCATTCCCCGACAGGTGTAAGACAGCAACCACTTTTCTCCTTCCTGGAGGGGCTAAGAATATGTTTCATCTCTTTACATATGCAAGCCAATGGCTTCACTCTAAAGGTTAAGAACAAATCAAGCCGCAGTTCTCCAGCTGCCTTCAGCCACTTTCCCAGTCAAATATCTCTTCATCACATATCAAACTTCCTCAGAAGATTGTCACTGTGTGTGACCCTGGCCCAATAATTTAGCCTCTGTAAGGAAAAATAGTAATACTTCCAGGATCCTATAAAGATTTTGAGGCTTCATGAAGAATAACTTAAACTAGTGCCTGAAACGCAGAACATGTTAGACAAGCATTAGCTGATATTGTCACTGTAACCTTCATTTCACTTTCTTATTTTCTACTTACTCTCATCTCAGTTCAGTCCATTTTGCGCATGAAACATGACTCATACCTGTAATTACCTCCTGTTAAGGTCATCAAAACCTTCCATATAGCTAAAACTAATGAACTACTTCAGTCTTTGTTTTACTGAAATCTTTATAATAATCCATTCTGCTGATCTGTAACTTATAAACAAACAAACAAACAAGAACAACAACACCCTATGTTTTCTCTTCTGTGTCATTTTTGTTCTATTGTATAATGACACTTTTCTTTTTATCTGTGTTGCTATAGATCTATCCTTCCTTCCTTCCTGTTTCAGATAAAGTTTCACCCTGAAGACTAGGCAAACCTCGATTTTGCTGTAATCCCCCTGCCTCAGCCTTTGGAGTGCTGGGATTGCAGAAGTGAGCAACCATAGATTCCTTACAATGTTCTTTCCCCCCATATTTGAACTGGAGTTCTCCCTAAACATCAGCATTCTATTCTCTCTATTAGATAGCCTACAGGCCCCTGATATCTATAATCTTTTCCTTGGTCTATGTAATGGCTAATATTATTAACCTGACAGCATCTAGAATCACCTGGAATCACCCGGGAAACAAACCTCAAAGCATGGCTGTGATGGAAGTTCCAGATTGGTTCAACTGAAGTGAGACAATGCCTAATTTAGCTGCCACCCTAACTTTAGCTGTGATCTGGATGCCTTGACTGAGTAAGAGGAGACCTGAGCACCAGTATTTGGCTTCCTTCATCCTAACACATCTGCAGACACAATGAAACAAGCTGCCTCCAGCTCCCGCTCCACATCTTCCTAATCATGCTGAATTTTATCTCTCCTTAAACCATAAGCCAAACTCAATACTTCCTCCCTTCAGTTGCTTCTTGTCAGGTATTTGTCATGGCAACAGACAAGTAACTAATACTGTTTCTCTTCTCAATTACAACTCTATAAAAGAACTGCATTCTAGACAGTCTGATTAGAAGGTTGCAATCAGAATGTTGGCTTACACTTGTCTAAATGTCGCAGTCTGCCTCCTTTCCACATCTACAGCCTCATGGTGCAACTACATATAACTCATCAGATTGAATTCCTACATGCCAGTATTCTCTCTTTGAAGTACTGTAATGTTTTTAATGTATGTGGCTGTAGAGAACTATACATATATGCACATTGTGTAAAGATACATGTGGAGGCATCTACCACCTTTAAGACATGGTCTTCCACTGTTCTGAAGCTCACAAATTAAGCTTGACTGACTGGCCAGCAGGGCTCCAGAATCCTGTCTTTGCCATCCCAGAACCAGGATTATAAGCATACACTGTAACACTTGACACATTTTACTTTGATTGTGAGAATCTAAGCCATCTCACTTGCCGTGCAAGCATTTTGCCAACTTAGACATGGTCCCAGCCCCATCTTGATGTTTTTTTCTAAGAAATAAAAGATATCGGCATGAGATAAAGGGTCTTGTACAATCTGAAGCCCATCCCTATTGCTTTAGGCATCACTTCCACATCTTCTGGGTCCTCAAATGGGCTTGTTTGCCTCACTTCTCTCCTCCTACTGCTCCCTACCAGAAGCTTCTCTAAACATGTCTTGGCTAGTAAATCTCTTCAAACTTCAGTTCATCAACCCATATTCTTTTTCCCTAGTTTTCCACTCCAGAGAAGATTCATCTGTTCCATGTTCTCATTGACAAATTTTTTCTCCCTCCCTCTCAAGACATTTTGACTCAGCCTTTCATTAATTACTCCTTTGTGTCATTAATTCATTTCTGGTCCACTTCCAAGTTGTAACCATTTGTGCTCTGTGAAAGCAAGGCCTGGTCCATAGAAGGAACTCAACATCTGTTGAATAATTGAGAACAATTTCTCTGTCCTAGGATAAGTTATTGGACCAATTCATGTTTCTTTGCAAAACTCCCAAATCACCTTCATAGCTTGAACAAAGAAGAGATAGATGTGAGGATTGTTGTTGAAATTGTTACTAAGACATAATTATTCCACTTTAATAGATATGTCCTTCCTATGAAAAGGAGATTTGTTAAATTATAATTTCAAAGAATTTGTGTAAACAGCTTCAGATAAACCATCCAAGGTTCAAAAGTCAGTAGAGCTGCAATTAATTTGCAACCTAAATTGTATTCTTGCATTAACTAAGTTATAGAAAAATGGCATCTAGTAATTGGTATTGTGACATAATTTTGTATAAGAGTTGAAGCACTTTGCACAGCTATAATCTCAAACAAGCTTGGGGTCTGTCACATTCTTTCATATTCTGATTGATTAAACACATTATTTGGCATTTTGACAGATCACAGAAATCAGTGAATAACAATGACTTTTCCTTCTTTGTTATTTTCTTTCTCTGAACACATGCAAATTTTTAGAAACAAAGACATAATATTTTCTCTCCTATAATTTTGTTTCAGTGTTGTATTTTTTTTTACTGATAATAATAGCAGCGCCTACACAAAAAGTTCCCATTATTAACTTTCATATCATTCTTTCTAATTAAAATATAATGTATAATGAGACATGAACTTCATATTACATTCAGACTTCTGTATTCTTTCCATTTGTATATAAGATTACATGGTTCTGTTTTCTCATCACTAGAGTGTGGGATTTAAAAACAGAAAAAAACAAAAAGGCCCTGTGGTGATAGAAGATGTTCTCAATTCTGGCTGCCACTGTGTCCCTTGGGATGTTGGGTATTCCAGGTGGCCAGCTAAGTAATGGTTTGGTCAGTACTCACTGGTGAGATTGGCCAGGGAAGAGCTTTTTGGCTCCAAGCTCATTTTTCTCTAGTCTATCCAGTTGCTCAATTATATAAATATTTCACAGTTGTCCTTCATTTGCCTGGACACCCACAGATGTCTGCTTAGAGCCCCTACACAGCCTCGAACTTCCGTAAAGTTTTTCAGCACAACCTTTCCAGTCAGATGTTCACGAATGTGAGGAGAGAAGGTATTTATTACAAAACAGATTGACTACAAAGGACTGCCCACTCAACCATCCATTCTCTCCTTGCTATGTGACAAGAGTTGCCTTAGGTTTGAGAATGGACACTGATTTCTTTCTAGCACAAGGTGCTCAGACCTGATTGAAGAAATAATCGTGACATAATAGAATGACTACTATATTAGAGGATTTGACTCACAGTTGTCAAGAAGTGCCACAGCTGGGTTTAGATATGAATGACTAGATGGAGATCCACTGAAGAAGGCTGAAGGAGGATTGTAGAACATGAAACATGAAAACAGCAGCTGTGGGAAGCTGGGATGCATCATCTACCAGGAGGAGATTCAGGGTATGTAATCAATTCAGTCCATCACAGGCACGAGTATAAGAAGAATCCTGAATGGTCTATCATAGATGTTCTGTATTGTGTGTGTGCAGTATAGAGCCACTTAGGATTCAGCAAATGGGAGTGAAGATCAGTCTTGCTCTCCAAGAAGCTCTCTGGATGCAGTGGAAGCAAAAGATAAGGTGTGGGCAGAGCAACTTATCAGGAGGCTGACACAGTCATCCCTGAGAGAACTTATCAGATGCCAAAGTACAGCAGTAGCTACAGAGACGTGGACAACAGGAGACAGATTAGAAAGTCATTAAGGAGACCTGTTAGGCAGGAGGTTGCAACTGATTGAACAAAACAGAGAAGAGGGAAGCAGTATTGAGGACAACACACTGGGCTCCTGTGTGGAATTCCACTCTGTGGTAACATGAAATCCTTGCTTGCAGTACTAATTAAAAAAAAAAAAGCCCAACATAAACACACAAAAAAATGTATACACTCCTGGATCCTGGACAAATAAAATAAAGAGACCTATATCACGTTACGTGGGGGAAACTTTCCTCTCTAGGTAAGAGATTGGAGTGTGTGGCCATTTTTCTCCATAAAGGGTCTTCCTTGAGAGGCACTTTGACATTCTTATATCCACCACCACCCCCTCTGAACCTACCTGCTTTGTAACACATCTCAGAGGAAGCTGTTATTATTTTCTTCCACAATTCTCACCAGAAGACTGAGTTTATTTGAGCAAGAACTATACCTTGTAAATCCATTACTAGGACGTTTGTGAATTCAGTCATATACTTGACACTCCTAGTGCCTACCATAAGTCAGATACAAGAAGGAAGCATCTGGTAAGTGCCAATGGTATCATCAATTGCTGTTTCTGGGAGAGAGTTTTACAAAACATTGATGCTGGATTCTACTCAGAACCTGACTTATGTAGCCTGGGCCATCATGTAGCCAGAGCCTGGTTAACTTACAAGTCTTAAAGTATACTTTGAGGAGGTCTCCTTTGCTCAGTAAGTTTCAGAACCATCATAGTCATAATGAATCCACTGAGGAAAAATATTCTAAGTGAGATTTCCTAGGAAAGCTTCCTCTAGAGTTAGCTCAGAAAAAAAAAAAGATCACCTTTAAAGTTTATATTTTTATTTAGACTTTTTATTAAAAACTATTGCCTTATTACACACTGTTCTTATATAGTACATTTTTACAATTCAGCATTTTACAATTGTAGTACATGTCAATTTTTGTTAGCCTCATTTCAAGTTTTCAGAAACCACATGTAAGTGACCAGTGTCTACTAAGTTTGACAATGTCATTCTGGTATGTTTTCTATAAAATAGAGTACAGATTAAATTTAGTCAATGTATGTTGACTACTAGAATCTGGTACAAGACGAATTCTATAGAGTCAGAGCCTAATATGGATTGACTCTAATACTGGGATAATAAACTTGTATTTTATTAACTGTACATGAGAAACCACTGATAGTTTTGAGGAAAGTAGTCGAAGTGAAAAGATCAGTTAGAAATCCAAGGGAGAGGTAATTATGGTATGTCTGCTAGCCAAAGGAGAGGAAACAGGTCGGAAGGGACAAATGAGATAGCACTCACAAAGACATGGTGGTTTACATAATTTCAGATTCTGTGAGCAAACAACAGAGTCCAAAAGGCACCTCTGCCCCTGGGACAACCCAAAGGAAGAGTTCTTTTACCTGTCCCTGAGAGGTCTTGTCATTTTAGCTATGGTAAAATTGAGTTCTACACAGAATATTGGAATATGGGCTTGGAATTTACATAGAAGGAGAACTGTGCTCTGCAGAGGATGAAGATATAATAGAGTTGAACTATAGAGAGATGCACCACCTGTCTTAAAAGTCCCAAGAAATGTTTAGGAAAGGGGACACATTTACGACTGTAGCCCTGACAAAAGTGCCAGTAACTGGTGAAATCACAGACAGGCAGAATTTAGCTTTTTCTGGCAAATGCCTAATATGTAACTTGCCTTCCACATAATCACAAAGAGGCCAAGCCCTTGGCTCTTGGGATCTTGATTGTCAGCTTGCTTGGGTTGAGAGATGCCATAATTAGCTCTCTCTTTTGACTCCCCATTGATCTTCCCACTTCTAACTCCACTTTCTTATACAAGATTGTCATTGTTCCCACATGTACATTTAATAAAATACAAATACATCTTTGCTGCACTACCATCATTTAAAGCAATGGTTCTCCCTTTGGGGGTTGAATGACCTTTTGACAGGGGTTGCCAAAGACCATCAGAAAATATATATTTATATTATGATTCATAATAATTACAGTTATAAAGTAATTATGAAGTAGCAAAATTAGTTATAAAGTATCAACGAAAATAATTTTATGTTTGAAGACCATTGCAACATGAGGAACTATATTAAAGGATCATAGAATTAGAAAGACTGAGAACCACTGATTTAAAGCACCAAGAGGAGAAACGACATTTTTCTAAGCTGATGACAGTTTGAAGATTCCAGATCGAAAAATCCAGTGTTAACAAATTCAAAATGTTTCAAGTGAGACAAATGCAAGAAAATTGCTTATGGCTAAAGACAGAAAAAGCTTTAAAAATATGGGAAATGCATTAAATTTAAAGTAGCAACCATAAGACTACAATGGACTTCAGGATATCTGTGATGGAAGCAAAAAGACAGTGGGCCATTATTGACAGTCTGGAAGAATTATTTTCAGTGTGGAATACTATATCAATATGAAAATATCCATTTAAATAAAGACAATGGGACAATTTTGCATACCAATTAAAAGCAGCAGATTTGCGTGGAAATACATAAGATGCTGCTTTCGGCAGAAAAATATTTGTACGATTTTCACAGACCATTGTGGTCTCAGATAGAAGCATGAGAGCACCAGGGTGATAAACAATACCAGGAAGAGTGAAGTTTGAAAAATAGGACATTTTGTCAGTAGCAAGGAGTGGGGAGATATGAAGATATGAAGACACACATTTCGGGTTTCCAGAATCAAATCCTATCACTTTCTTTCATACTGCATGCTAGGTTTGGCTCTAACTGAATTCTATTGCTGGATCTCTTACCATACCAGCAGAACCCAGGACAAGTCTGTGCACAATGCTGGTCATGTGGTGAGGTTTACCCTTCTAATCATATATTTATAGAAAAGCCACATCCCGAGAAATTGAACACAACAGAGGAATGCATTGAAGACCAGAGAAGAGAAAAACATAATTATTTTTGCTTGAACACTTTAACTCTGTCCAACCATATGAAAAATGAGAATACTATGTTAGTTTTAAGTACAATATTCTTGAATATTTATTCTTTAAGACAATAAAGTAGACCATATTCTCAAGAGAAATTTAATCTAAATACTTTCTCCTATTATTTAAAAAAAACTTGTTTCCTCAAATGTTTTTAGAAGAGTCTTGAGAATATAAACTTTAGTAATGAACTAAACGTGCAGGCTAGAGTTATTATTTAGAAATAAAGTAGTAAAATCAGAAGGACTTAAGGGTTGAGGAAGTTCTGAAGGCATGGGGAAAGGTGGGCAGAAGATCAGCCGGGGTCTTCCAATTCTCCTTCAGCCAAAGTTATTCAGGAAGTTCACCTACTATTGTACCTGAAGAAAGACTTCCACTATATTATAAAAATATAGACACCAAGAAAGATTTCAAAGTTAATGGCAGCCACTAGATTAGTCTAAGACCTTCTGTGAAGCCATTGTCTGGAAGACAATGGGCAGAAGTTTCATATGATACCACTGTGGGGCTTCTAAGAAATGTGTTGTTTTTTAGCACTCTGTAGGATGAAATACAGATGCCTGCACATGCTTGTCAACTGTTCTACTCCTGAGCCCTAGCTCCAGAGCCAGCCCTACTATTATTTTTAACTGCAAAGAAAACCCAAAGCTTTATCCAGTAAGGGTGTTCATGTGTGAAACCTTACATTACTCAGGCAGAGAAAATTACCTGGATGATTTCACTGGAGAATAAATCAGTAATCTGGAATGATTTAGCATGGGACTAATGACACTTTATATCATTTTAAGTACAGTTAAACTTCTTAATTACAGACACTCTAGAGACTTGGAAGAATTGCTACAATAATGGCATGTCATTAATTCTGAGGAAACACAGCTTCCTAGCCAACACCTGCTATGTCTATACAGTTGCCAGGTTAATATAGAGTCTTAGAAATTGATAGTTTCTCTGTTCTTAAGCTGCAAAGAACTTCCAAAGTCTACCCGGCTGCATGGAAGCCTCTAAATGAGATTCATTTCAGTATTTCATACTTGAGGCCCACATTTTATAACTTTGCGGGTTGAGAAAAGTCAGAATGAGCATCACATGTTAGTCGTGGAATAGGTAGAGGCTGACTCAGAGAGAGCTGCAGGCTGTGAAAATGAATCTTTTATGAGAAGTAATATGTGTTCAGTGCAAGGTGAGAGAACAAAAAAAATAAAAAGCTCCAGTTTCCACATGACTTTGTCACTTCCCACTACCAAAGTTGAGCAAATAGCAATATCCCCCCTTCTGATAGTCTTATAGCGTGTGGCAACTAAGAAATATATTTAAGCTGATTTTATTCTATTCTGATTAAATATTTCTGCCTTTAAACAAGGAAAGCATTGCAGTGTTTTGGCCCTTCAGAATTCTGCTTTGGCCAACCAACCGCAAGTATTATATACTTATTAGATTCTCACAGTTGTGTAATGTTTCCATGTTCTTTTATGTAGACATGGTGACCAAAATAGCTAATAATTGTGTAGCAATTGGTAGGCTCATCGTGGGCTTTCCATGGATTATTCAAATACTATGCAGTCAACCAATCAACCTCAATCCAGACTCTAAGTCTATTCTCTCTCTCTCTCTCTCTCTCTCTCTCTCTCTCTCTCTCTCTCTCTCTCTCTCTAATATTCACAACTTAAGTACAGAATGGAAGAGAAAGTGTTGACTATTACATAATTTACAATGGCTACATTGAATGTAGAAACTTATTTATTTACTATTAAAAATAGATTTTTCTTTCATACAATACATCCTGACCACACACACCCCTTTTCTCTTCCCAGCTACCCCCAAACTTCCTCTCTCCCCTAGATATACTCTCTCTCTATTTCCCTTCAGAAAAGAGCAGGCCTCCAAGAGACAACCAAACATGATAAAACAAGACGAAATAAGACAGGCAAAAGCCCTTGTTTTGAGGCTAGACAAGACAATCCTTGAAGAAGAGTCCCAAGAACAGGACAAAAGAGTTTTGTGTTTAAAAGATATTTTATTTTTTAATGTGTGTGTGTGTGTGTGTGTGATGTGCACACAAGCATAGGCATCCACAAAGACCAGAAGAAGTCATCTGATCCCATGAGGATGGAGTTACCAAGACTGGTGAGCCACCTAATGTGGGTCTTGGGAACTGAACATGGGTTCATTACAGTAGCAGTATGCACTTATAACTTCTGAGCTTCTGACACTTGCTTGCTCCTTATTCTACGTTTTATGCAAGAAAGACTATGAATATGACCAGTCAATTAACAATGTTTTACAATGTACAAAGTCCATCATAATGCCTTTTCAAATTTGGTTCACATACCTTTCACTGAATTAAGGTAGCCTATAGCGTGACAAGTAGGCTATATATCTTCTTTTACTTCTAAATCTGGTATTTTTGTTAATCAATGCATATGCAGTGAAATAACAACAACAATAACAATACATTGCATGTGTAGGGGATGTATAATGTGCCTGTCATGTATAATGAAGCGTCTCTTCTTCCTGCCTGCCATTATTTTGGATTTTATAAAATCTTAGTATATCTTTAATATTCTTACACGTGCGATACTGTTGGTAGGCCTACACTTCTCTAAGCTTTCAATTAGGATCATCTTTGCATTGTGAACTGTCTCACACCTTGGCAAAGATTCATTCAGGAGCCTAAAGATCACTCCTGTATCATTTTCCTGATGTCCCAAATGTCCCTGTCTTTATACAAAATCTCTTCATTACACATCTAAATCACTATAGCTTCCCAGCCAATCTTCTTATCTCTTTCAATCATATGTGTCTTTGTGTTTCTGTATAAGACTTCATCCGTAGATTTATCTTTTTTTTTTCACAAAATTACTTATCTCACAAATTTTATTTCTTTCCGTGTACTGAAAACATTTGTGTTAGAAACAAATACTGGTGTTTTCTGTTTAAACTATCCATATTCCCAAAGCATTATTTCTACTATGTCACTATCCTCCTTCACATTCCCAGGCTTCTCATTATCTACATTATAAATTGCAATACTGTAAAATTTAAGTCAATGTTCTTTGGGTCCTTTTTTTGTCTTTCCAGTTCATTAGACTTTTGTTTAGATCATCATTGGATCTATGAATGACCTGCTGCTTTCAGACAGCGTTCTATATTTCTCCTGTTTCCATTACTGCTTTACACTGTATAAGCTGTATAAACTTTCCTCATAGACTGGACCAGGTAGCTGCTAAAATTAAAAGACTACAAACCAAGGAAATAAAATAAACATTCTAAAAATAACTGAAGAAGGAAAAATATGGGAATTAACAGGGAAGGTTTGAAAGAGACTCAAGCAGAATTCCTACAATCAAAATCTAGAGGGAATAAAAACAGCAAAGCAAACACTAAAGCTAGCTGGTGAGAAAATCGGTGAACTGGAAGATTGATTTGGGGTAATTTTCCAGGTTGCAAAAAGGAATGATAAAACAGAAACATTGAAAAAGTGAAGGCCATGCTGATGAGGGGATTTTAAATGTAATAAAATGGGTGGATTTTTTTTCTTTATGTGAGAAAAAGAAAAGCCCATCTAAACCCATAGAGTAGTTCATAAAAAGCTATTGTAAAAACCAAAGATATGTCCTCAACAGTGAACTTCATGAAATTACAGAACATAAGGAACAAACAGTAAATGTGATTTAGATGAACAAGATGAACAGAGAGCTAGCCTTCCTAAAAGAACTGATCATACTGACCAAGGACATGCCAGAATACATGATATAATAG
Organism: Grammomys surdaster; assembly: GCF_004785775.1. NCBI lineage: Eukaryota > Metazoa > Chordata > Mammalia > Rodentia > Muridae > Grammomys > Grammomys surdaster. The sequence goes on along the minus strand of NW_021605377.1, from coordinate 2,958,834 downwards.
AAAAGTAACATCTTCAGCCAAGCTAAAATTCCACTCCCTACTGATGTCTTCTCCAAGGTGCAATCAAAATAAATACCCGTCCAGAAAACCACAAAGAGTCACAAATGAAGACGATCCCTTGAAACATTATGAATCTATAAGTGTATTCTTTTATCCCCTGGCAATCTATATACTTCAGGGAAACCTTACACATTCCTTTTCCCACCTGTTTTCACTGGAATCTTATTTTACATTAAGTAGCTCTATTATAGTACAATTCTTTTTCCAATTTGCTTTCTGATTGTTATATGTAAAAATTAACCTTCATCTGACAATGGAACCCAGTTGTAGAATGTTTGCCTAAAACGAAGGAGGTCTTGTATTTATTCCCCAGAGGTAAAAACAAATAAATAAAAACAACAAAGCCAGGCAGTGGTGGCGCATGCCTTTAATCCCAGCACTTGGGAGGCAGAGGCAGAGGCAGAGGCAGGCGGATTTCTGAGTTCGAGGCTAGCCTGGTCTACAGAGTGAGTTCCAGGACAGCCAGGGCTATACAGAGAAACCCTGTCTCGAAGAAAAACAAACAACAACAACAAAAAAAATCTTCATTGTGTGTGTGTGTGTGTGTGTGTGTGGCTGAGAACTGACCCCCTGACCTTTCACACGATAGGCAAGTGCTCTACCATTGTACTAATTAATTTCTGTGTTGACTTGACCTAAGTTAGAGTCATTTGAGAACAAAAGAACTTCAATTGAGAATATATTTTCTTCAGTTTGGCCTGAAGGCAAGTCTGTTGGGCGTTTTTCTTGATCCACACTCGATGTAGAGGAGCTCAGCCCATTGAGGGTGATACCTCCCTAACGAGCAAGTTTGTAAGCTTTGCTCCTTGGAGGTCTCTGCTTCAGCTCCTGCCTCCAGGTTCCTGTATTAGTCCTGTCTTGGCTTCTTTTTGCAGATGAAGTGTCACTTGTTTGATGAGATAAACCCTTTCCTCCCAAGTTCCTTTTGATCAATTTTTGATCAGGGCAACAGAAAGCAAAGTAGTACAACAACTAAGTTAAGTTCCCATCTCTTTTCCATTCTTTATTTGGAGATAGGATTTCCAGACAGGCCTTGAATTTGTTCTCCTGGCTTAATCTCTGGCTCTGGAATAACTGTGGTTCCAGGATCTTCTCATGAGACCTGAACATAGGGATTTTTTTTTCTTCTCAAAAACTCTCAAGGTTTTGCTTCCCAATAACATCAAGACTCAAAAGGTTGTTTTCAAACTATCTTAAATATTCTGTACATTGCTTGGGTTTGTGAGTTACATATTTTCCTCACATATCTTCTTTTACCGCTGCTTCTATCCCTTTAAAAATACCAGAAGGATCATAGGGCATGAGTTCTACAGAAACAGTCAACAGGAGGCATTTGTTAGCATGTCTTTTGCTACCCTGTCTAAGCTCGTCCTTAAGTGTCCTATGCTTTCTTGCATAATTTCTTAAAAATATTAAACTCCAGTGGGAAAATCTTACTCTGATTTATTCAACAGAATGAACAATATTTACCACAAGCTACAAATTGTCTCTTCTAGACTGTGCTAAATGTTACAAGTTGATAGAGAAAGGGAGACTGTTAGTCAGTGGGTTTCAAAAAAAAGTTCCTCTTCAACAAGGGTGACTTGGAAATGAAGATTAAATAGTTGTTCTTTAATTTTTTGTTTTAATTGGTTTTTACATTTATCCTTGGAATTCTGTTCACATAGTCTAAACTACAAAAGCTAAAAGGGTTCTCTTCAGAATTATGAAAAAGAAAACAGCAACACATCTAATGACTCTATGGAATAGATAAAGCAATGGGTTAATTGCCAGACTTGTGCGATAGACAGGTTTCTGCCACTGTGCCAAGCCTCCTGAGATAATCTACCTATGAGGCGGGACAGTTCTCTTCTGCTTTAAAGTTTCAGATGATTCCGGTCACGGTTGCTCAGATCCCTTGCTTTGGATATGTTGTATATAGTGTTTCAAGAGGAACATGAGGTATTGGAGGCTTCTTCACTTCCCAGCAGCCAGAAAGCACATGGAAAAGAGTGGCCCAGGATCTCAGCAATCCTTTCATGGAGACATTTCCAGTGATATGACTTCATTCCTCAAAGCCATACTTCTTACCAGTTCCAGTACCTCTTAATATCATCGAAGACTGCGGGCTGAATCATCATTAGGTGGGACTTTGAGGCACACGTATTCAAACCATGATGGGCTGTAAATCTGTGTAGGACCACGGAATCCAAAATGAAAGGGGATTTAGGTGGTTTCAATAAAGAATACCCTCTTAAACTCCTGCTCACCAATTCTGAACAATTTTCTGTTGTGAAAATTTCACAGCAAACGTCTAGAAATGTCTGTGCAGTTACCACATACTGTTACAAACTCAAAAGTGAGACTCTTGTGTCATGTAGAAAAACAATTGGTCATTTTGAGGTTGTTCTCAGACTACAATTTTAGTTTTGAAATTTAAAACTTGTTCCTGTGATTTCTAGATTTTATTCTCTCAGGAAGATCCCTGATGTCTTCCCAGGTTCTATTCAGAGAAGGTTTACAGTTAATTTTTTGTCCTACTTTGTGTAAAATGTAGTTCCTGTGATGTGTGTGCGTGCATGTGTATGTGTGTCTGTTCATGTGTGTGTGGAGGCACGGACAGGCATGTGTGGTCACATGTGTATGCATATGTGTGTACATGTGCGTGTATGTTGTAGGTGTGAGTGGAAATGTATGTTGTTGAAGACACAGACACGAAAAGGTGTCTTCTCACTTTCTTGTCTTGATCTCTTAAACTACCTACAAATCCCTATGAATTTAGCTACACTCCCTCCCTGTGAATTCAGCTACACTCCCAATCATCACTTCCACTCCTCAATCAAAACCCCAATGCAGTCATCTTCTAGGTCCGCACCCAGTCCAACCCTAACCCATCTATGCCAGAGTCATAGCATTAACAGAATATATTAAGTTGCTTGCAAAGCTTCATTCACCATAATCAGAAAAAGATGCCAAGCTGGCACATTTATCACAGCAACTGTGGAGTTTGTAGGTGAGGTGCTCCAAAGGGAGAAGATACCTTTGATTAAGTTAAGACAAACTATAATGGATGAGAGCTCTTCCTCAGGTCCAATAAATCACCGGAGCCTTTCTAAACTGGCAGACACAGGAATCGTTGGTAAATTAAAACTTGCCGGAGTAAGTATGCTGATGCCTCTAATGTGCCTTTTGCAGAGGCCCCTCTGCAGAGGCAAGCCAGAAAAGGAAGCAGAAGCAGTCCTGGGATATTTGTAATTGATGACAGCAAGGTTGTGTGACCCATTGGATGTATCCAGGGCTATGTTTTAACGAACCTGAGTCTCTTTCACTTGTGGGACATGGCAAAAAGCCACAAGGCACACTGTTAGTGCCCAGATGGACTGAACAACATGGCAATGATATTGGGACCATTCTGTGAGAGGATCCAGAAGGTAGCATTTGAAGTAAAGAAGTAGGAACCGTTTTTGTTGGTTTTCTCTACATCTTTAAGTCTCTAGAATTTTTTTTCCCTGGGATTCTGAGACCATGAATAAAATATGAGTACGTTCTATTTCTTTTTCCTTAATGAGAGATTGCCCAGGATGCTAGGACATTCCCTACACAAAGAAAGCCACAAACTGGATTTATTAACTCTTAGCAAATGTTTGTTCGGTGCTGAGTAACGACGAGCTATGCAGGTACAGCAACATAAAAGGCTTCGCCACTTCATGTTTATCCTTTGGGTAATAAAACAAACTGGTGAGTTTGTATTTTTCCTGTTGGAAATGAGTGAGGTCACGGGAGACGGGGGTAAGAGGGAGGTTAACTGGCAAAAACACTTGCCTGTAAGCAGGGTGCCAGGAGCGAAAGGTCACAGACAGATGAAATATCTTAAACCATACCCAGGGCTGCTGCAAATGTGAGACCCCGGGGAAAGGAATTGTATTTAATGAAAGCAGTGCCCTGGGACTTGCACTGACTGGCGTGTAATGCATCCTGTGTTTGGAGGACTTTCTGGAGGCCCAGTCAAATAATAGCCCAGCTCCCCCACCCCTTGTCATTGTCCACTTTCTCCTGCTCTGCTGGGCCTGGCCCCTCTCTCCTTTTGTATTCTGTTGTTCTACCCCAGTTCCTCATTTACCTATCCCTGTAGAGAAAAGCTTCTTGGTAAGGGGTCAAAGAGTACCAGTTGAAGAGGCGTGAGGATCCTGGAAGCTATGGCCTTTGTGTGATTGATTGATCATCACTGCCAAGTTCAGAGAGTGCAGACCTGTCTTAAGCTTCAGTTTCCTAATTTCCTTTGATACAAAATAAGATTGGCCTTCCTTCCTTCCTTCTTTCCTTCCTTCCTTCCTTCCTTCCTTCCTTTTGTCTCCAGCTACAGAATTACACTGGTCATCATTCCCGCTGGATGACTAGTGGGACAGTGTGGTTGAGAATCCTGTTAAGGTAGAGGTCAAAGGCCAAGGTCATTTCTTAACAGAAATCTTACTCTCTGTTCTGGGAACGACTGCCTCTGGGAATATCTATCCCACCTCACATCAGTCCAGACAGGTCAGGTTCAAACTCAAAGGAAAGCTGCCAATTGACTGCTTTTTCTGGAAGCAGAATAGGCCTTGGATTGGTAGACTGGATGATGATTGTCCCTAGAGTAGGAAAATGAAAGATCTATAGGAGAAAACGAAAGAAAGAGGAAGGGGAGAAGGTGAGGCTAGGAAGAGAAATTTAAAGATGGCAGCAGTTAAGGAATTAAATGATGAGGATGGAGAGAACTGTAGAAGAGGGGAAGTACTGGGGGAAACGAGGGTGAATGAGGTTTGCTTAAAACAGAGTAAACAAAGCTTGGGAAAAATGAGTGCAATCAAAAGAGGGTTGGATTGGATTTCAATCATCCCTCTAGTTTGCATGTTCTCTGCAAGCGGAAAACTACTGCATTTGGATTGGAACAGCACAGCCTCTTCATTCCATGTCTGGAAGGATTGTGTGGTGATTTGAATATGCTTGGCCTAGGGAGTGGCACTATTTGGAGGCCTGGTTAGAGTAGGTGTAGGCTTGTTGGGAGAAGTGTGTCACTATGGGCATGGGCTTTAAGACCTTTGTCTTAGCTGCATGGGAGTTAGTAGTCTCCTAGAGGTCTTCAGATGAAGATGTAGAACTCTTAGCTCCTCCTGTGCCATGCCTGCCTGGACGCTAATGATAATAGACTGAATATCTGAACCTGTAAGCCAGTCTCAATTAAATGTTGTCCTTATAAGGGTTGCCTTGGTCATGGTGTCTGTTCACAGCAGTAAAACGCTAACTAACAAAGATGGTAAGTCCTCACAGGGAGAGGTGTGGGGACATGCTAAATCTCTGATGGAAACTTTGATAAAAGATACAGATCACGTCACCTTCGAGTTGGAGAGACCATTGACAACAGTTGGATCTGATGTGCTCATTCCACACACGAGGAAGTCAAGGTCTAGATTGGAAGAGGCTTGGTATAGTGTCAAAACAGCTTGTTACCAGGAGGTAGTTGGGAGTTCAACCTAGATTCTCTGCCGGTCTGTCATGTCACTTCTGTAGCTGCTGCCAGAGCTGACCATTTATTCTTCATTGCAAGTGCCTGGTCCATGACAGTGTCCTGGGCTTCTGCCAGCTGCTCACTGCTCACAGCTCAGACACTAGAAACAATGAGGGCCACAAGAGGTTTCCAAGCAGGGGATCGAGGTAACAATAGCCGACTTGGCAGAGAACCATTGTAGCAGCTGAGTGTAGTGAGCAGACCATAAAGAGACCACAATGCCATACAGAACTGATACAGTATTTGGGTGACCCTGACAAACCCTGGGAATTCATGAGCCCAATTTTCTCATGCAAAAAAATGATGGTATTGGATGTCCCCGCACACCTTTAGCTTTGTATTAGGTTGAACCACACCTGCCATTTGCTATGGTAACAGTTAAACATTACTTAATTGCAGCATCTGGCAGGTAACAACATCCCTGTCATTGTTTCACTCACTGTTAGCCACATAGGCATGGAGGTAAACTGGCCATTCCACAAACACATCACTGAAAAATAGTAATTCTAGCAACTTGCCAGAGCCTGGGTTGTGGGATCAAGATCAGAACCCACAAATGTCTGTCTGAATCCACTGTCTTTGATTAATGACTATTATTCAAGGCAATAAACTTCAACGGCAAAAAAAAAAAAAACAATTGCAGAGACTCTCCACAAATTTCCCCAACTCCTACCAACTAATAGGAATACCATCCCAGAGGGTCTGAGGGAAATAGTTCAGCATCTAATTGAAGGCAAAGAAATAGCAGTGAGCTAATGCTGTCATTGGTGACATAGTTGGCAGGAAGAAAACCTAACTCCTTAATTGTTTCAGATCAGTTGCGCTCTTGCTTTACGTTTTAAAAGATGTCATTTCAAAGAAAAGGTCATCTTGTGGCAGAATTTACCCTTTAAAATCAAGTTGATAATGGCCCATTATAGAGAGAAAGGGGTCAATAATGAGAATTTGGAAGATAGTTAGTTCTTGTCATATAAGAAGACAGAAAGAGCCCTTCTAAAGGAGGAAAAAAAATGTTACATAGAAAATATCATTCTGATATTCTCAGAGATGTTGTGTGGGTTTATAGTCATAGAGCCATCTCTGAGTTTTCCATTTTTTTTAAAGGGAGTTTTAAATGTTTCATTAATACAGGTTTGGGGATATTGAATAAAGACATGAGAGACCTAAAGCAGAATTTATTGTCGGAAGATTAAACTTTATATCCACATGTGACAGAAGAAAGAAGGGCAGAAATGTTACTATAAGCTATAAACATTGATGGCTGTCTGACAGGAAGTACAATAGTGCGTCTGTCTGACTGAGAAGACCGAAGGAAGACATCACTTAGGACAACCTTCATCCATACAGCCTTCATCTTCCTCTTTGGGTGTTTCCTCTTTTTCTAGAAAGGAATTCACAAGTAAAATCACAGCATTAGCTGTGACACAAACAGGACTTTGTGTCTGTGGCATTCATCTATTACAGATTTCCAGATATGTTTACTGATTCTGGTTAAACGATTAATCTTAACTAATTACATGTTACATGGTAATGTTGTAGTAAGTGCAAAGGCACAAGCAAGCATTAACAATGTTAGTACCAATGCTGAGGGGTAGGGATGGGGGAAAAGAAGGGCCGTCCTAGATAATAAGCAAAACAACAAAAGGAGAAAAGCATCAGGTCTCATAACACATGCTTACTTGAGACTTCTCCATGTCAGACCCTGGACTATAAATGTAAGCTCTCCATTTCCGAAGGTCCATCTGAATATTGCATTGAACGATATCTAATAAATGCTGTCACCCATAACCTATTGGAACTCAAACATTTGACTGGTAAGTGGAAACCTCTTGTACTTCTAGCCATCATTTCAATTTCAGCTATTCTTGTGTGATCATAGATAAGTTAGGGTTCTTACTATTTATGTATGTGTGTGTTTGTGTGTATTGGGTGGATATGTACAAGTGTTCACATGTGTATAATACATGGATCACTACATATGGCTTTTATTTTCTGAGTTCTTGGATGAGCCAAGGTCATTAGGCTTAATCTGAAGCACTCTTACCAACTGAGACAGTCCCAAATTTATGTTTCTTAGTTAAAAAGGAACTCTCTAAACTAAGCAGTGTTTAGATAACGTCATCAGCAAAGCTACCTTTTACCTCATTTCCATTTTCCTCTCATCAAGATTTCCAGAGGTAGGACAAAAAAAGGACTTTTATATTAACAAGATTGGTTGGTACGTTCTCTCTGCAACAAATATTCATGCGTTTGATTCATTGACTGAGCAGCAATTCCTTTTGGTCCTAAATTTAGTTTTCTTCTCTTTCCTGTTCTGTAGTAGTCAACTTGATTGTTTGTTCCCCTGGACTCTGGTTTAGTCTCTGTGGTAGTTTGAATAAGGACAGCCTCTAGAGGTTCATATATTTGAATTCTTAATCATAGAGAGAGGCAGGCACTCCTTAGAAGGATTAAGATGTGTGGCCTTCTTGGAAGAAGTGTGTCAGTGGGAGTGGGCTTTGAGCTTTCGAAAGTCCAAACCAGGTTTACATGCTTCCCACAGTAGCAATAATAGATTAAACTTCTGAAACTGTAAGAAAGCCCCAAATGCTTTCTATGAGCTGCCTTGATCATGTGTCTCTTCACAGGGACAGAACACTCACCAACACAGTCCCCCATCCCTTTCTTATGTCCTACCTGGTCCTTTGCATGGCAGTTTACCTCCCTTTTGCCAGAGTATACCCTCAAGTAACCAATTCAAGATCAGAAGGTGAACACTACAGAGCTCTCCTATTTCAGAAAATGACGTGATTTTATTCACACTTGCTGATTAATTTGATTAGGTAGAGAGCCCTAAGATTACATTTTTTTTGTTTGAATTTTGAGGGCCTTGTCTTTTGTTTGTTTGTTTCTTTGTTTGTTTGTTTGTTTGCTTTTTGTTCTTTGTTTTGTTGTTGTTAATTTTCCAGCTCTTTTTCTTAGTGGTAAGATGTTTAGTAATTGTGTACTTTACCTCTTTTGTATATGACTAGTCTTTTGTTATTGTTAATTTGGATATTATGTAGCCCAGGCTAGTCTCAAATTCATTTTTCTACTGCTTTAGTCTCCTGCTTTTTGTTGAGATCTCTTTACCTCTGACATTAACAAACTGTAGAAAACACATGAGGATATTTATTGCTTTAGATTCTTTTGCTACCTGACATGTTCTTTCAAGTTAAAAAAAAATCTTTCTTCAGTGCCAGAAGTTTTTGGTCATATTTATTCATTTAATTATCATTTTAACTTTTAGTTACAGTAATCTACTTAAATCAGTGGCTCTCATACTTCTTAGCACTATGGCCCTTTAATACAGTTCCTCATGTTGTAATAACCCCCAACCATAAAATTATTTGTAACTGTAATTTTGCTACTGTTATGAACAGTAATGTAAATATCTGATATGCGGGATGGTTGTAGGTGACCTGTGAAACGTTCATTCAACCCTACAGAGGGTTGAGAACCACTGACTTAGATGTTACTACTCAATTCATTTGAATATATTCAATATTTCTTCACAGCTGAAACTAACATTATAAACATTGAGTATTATTTGTATAATAGTAATAATAAAATGGTTCCAGACTTCAGAAAACCTTCTTCATACTCTCTTCTCACCATCTGCCAAGCCACACCAGCATCACATCTAAAAGAAAGATTAACTTTTCCCATTTTTTACTTTTAAATAAATGGAATAAAGAAGTATATGAGTGTGGGTTTTATCATTTTTTTCCTAGTTACATTTTTTTATCCCTTTGATTAAACTCTTGAGCACTGGACTTTCTTGACTGGTACTATGCTCTCCTATTTTTTTCTACGCCTTTTTAGCTGCAGATACTGGGACATAGCCTTAACTTGTTTTTTGATACTTCACTTGGGGGGTGCTATGGCTTGTAAATGTTTCCCCTCCCCCATCCTAACATGTTTGCCCTGGCCTGAAGTTGATGATGCACTTTTGAGAGTTTGTGGGGCCTATCTGGCACAAGTGGGATACTGTGGTAAACTTTCGGAGGTCATAGTCTAGTCCTGCTTCCAGTCGTGTTCTGTGGTTCATCACAGGCTAGGCCACTAAGATGTGACAGCTCACATTCCTATTGACATGGATTCAAATGCTTCTGCTGAAATGCCACCATGATGGATTGGAACCTCCTGACTCAGTAATGTTAAAAACACCTGCCATTATTTGGTCCCAGTTGCCGACCAGATACTTGGTCACACCCATGAATATGCTAGCTGTCTTAGTTAGGATTTCTGTTTCTGTGATAAAACAGCATGATCAAAAGCAACTTGGAGAGGAAAGGGTTTGATTTAGTTGTAGTCTATCATGGAGGGAAGTCAGAGCAAGGACTAAAGACAGGAACTTAGAGGTAGGAACTTAATCGGAGGCCACGGAGGGAGGGGTGCTGCTTACTGGTTTGATCGTATGTCTTACTCAGTCTGCTTTCTTACAGACCCTAGGACAGCCCAGATGGCATCATCTACATTGAGCTGGGCACTCCCATATCACTAAGTAAGAAATCATTGCAAGCTTGGCTACAGCCAATCTCACGGATGCATAGTCTCAATTATAATTCCTTCTCAGATAATTCTAGATGGTATCAACTTGACAAACAACAGCAACACAAGAACAAACCAGGACAATAACTAGCATGCGCCATTTTGTTTACTAATGTCTGTGTACCTTTATTTTCATCTAGTGTACACACTCATGCAGACACGGATGCAGACGGGCATGGTGCTGGAGACTGAATCCACACCCACATAGAACATTCACTTTACACTGAGCTACTACCCAGCCCCATTTATTTTATCACTTATGCTATTAGTGTAAATCTGGGCTTCCGTAGCAATTGACCCTAAATACAGTGACTGAAATAGAACTTTCTTGTCAACTCTTGTATAATTGAGCTGGCATGGATGGAGTGGCTGACATACCTGAAGCCATTCAGTAGCCCACATGCAACCCATTTTGTGGACATGTTATCCACTTAGGGTGTTGTTGCCACCCAGTGAACTGTGCTGGGTTCTGACCATGTCACATAAGCGAAAAGAGTAAATTCTAAGACCAGAGGGGCCCACAGAGGTTCCTCTGACATTAAACAGAATATAATTTCTCCACATATCAAGACATGCTTGAAGGAACCTGAAAACTACATCAGCTGGCTGTGTGTCTTCAGCAAGAGGAGGTATGTCATACCGTCCTATATATGTAAAACTGATAAAATATCTTCTCTACTTTCTGATCAAATAACTAGACTCTTGTTTTTCTTTTTGCTATTCTCTTCTTCCTGGTCATCATTAATTGTTGCATTTGCCTGGGCATAGTTATTGTTTTCTTGCTTTGTGTCGGAGTTTGTATTCATCACCTTAGGCTTTAGTAACAAACAATGCCCCAGTTTCTAGTAGATTACAAAAGCAAATCATAACAGTCTACACTGAGTCAAGTGAAGAAGTGAAGGGCTGCCTTAGAATTGGACAAGGATCATGAGTCTGGATATAATAAAGTCACCATGCTGGATAATTTCTCAAAGTGCCTTGAGGTATTTAAAAAAAAAAAAACAAGTAGAATATATCCAGGCCATCAAACACACACACAGACATAGATACACACACACACACACACACACACACACACACATACACACACACACACACAGAGAGAGAGAGAGAGAGAAAGAGAGAGAGAGAGAGAGAGGCCCACTTTACCTTTTAAAGTCTCTTTCATGTTTATATTTACAGATGTTTATATCTCAGAATGATGAACCTAGCATTCCTAGATATATTGGATTTTACTCTGAGAGAATTTATGTCTTTACTCTCATCCTCCACAAAACACCTTTAAGTTTCAGCCCTGCACATTTTACAGTGAAATGCCAAGCCGTAAAGAAACTAACTTCTTGGCTATGGGTCATGCAACGACGTCTGCTCCTGTATATCCTCTGGACTGGAAATATCTCCTGGCAAGAAAATAGTCGAGTTACTGCCCTCATCACAAGAGAAAGAGCCATGGGTAGCTTATGTCTGGAATAAAAACCAAGTGTACAACAGATTGTCCCCAGTGCTGGTGAGCCATGGGCAGTGACAAATGAAGCTTCCTCGGGCTGGCTAGGCCTTGTACCTTACTTGTGGGTTGAACAGGACAGAGCTGTAGCTGAGAGTCCCTGAGGCAAAGTGCCCAGTTAATCCTTAGTGTCTGTGCCAAGACTGTCAGGACAAAGGGTCCCATTGTTGTGTCACAGTAGGGTTGTGGGTACCAATATACTAGGAGCTGTATAGAGACCACCAAACCATCGACGGAAGTGCTGTTCCCCAACCCCTTCCCCAAATGGAAATCAATGTCTGGCACTTAGCATTTGAGAGCAGTCCAGCAATACTAATCTTGACGTGTACATACTTGTGAAGCAGAAAAAAAAAATGGGTAAGCCAAGCAGACGTTCCTCCTAAACCCCAGATGAGTTGCAAACATCCAAAAAAAAAAAATCAATTTAGCTAAATTTAATGGCTGGTTCTGACTACCTTTTTAACTGGATGCTCTGTTTAGTAATGACAAGTCAGATTTTTTCATGCATTCGAAGAAAAAAAAGGAGGAAGAGGAGGAGGAGGAGGAAGAAGAGGAGGAGGAGGAGGAGGAGGAGGAGGAGGAGGAGGAGGAGGAAGGGAAATGGGGAGAGGGAAAGGCCAGGAATCAAGAGTTCGTAGAATTTCCTTCTAAATGTCCAGCCTCAGCTTTACACGGTTGGCTCTTTCTCTTCGCTCTTTGCTAAATGAGCTCTCTTTTGGTGTTGGGCGGTTATTCTCTCAAACCATTGCAGCCCGTTTTCTCTTATTACTTTAATTCTCAGTAAGCTGTTGGCAATTGCTACCAAATTGCTTCATGGATCAATTCTTCCCACATAGCCCATTACATTTTGCTTTTTTGTCCTGAGTAAGAAGTCACAAACACATTTAGTTACATTTGGTCAGCGGGCCATGAGCCTTTTTCAGAACTTCCTGCAATTGGCTCACATTATGATTTCTGAATGTCCTGTGTTTATGAGACTTTTTGATATTCAGCCCCACACCTTGCTGTTACGATAAGGTCTGTGGGGATTTATTGCTGGTATTTGCTTGAATACTTAACCAGGAAGAGGTGTAAGTGAAGAAAATATAGCTGTATTTATTCATTTCCAATGATTATTTTGTAGTTCATGAAATTAGTAATCTTTTTCTGGTTAAATTAGTATTTCTTTTATTCACTTAGCAATTTGACTCTGCAGCTGGAATTTGGATATTTCCCTACCCACCAATTGTCTATTGTCCAGGGACTTGCATTCACCAATGATATGTTGCAGAAGTTAATATGCCTGTCACATGCCTGGGCTTCCAGAAGCCACACTGTAAGGAATCACCACAGGGGAATAAAAAACCACAAGAAGAATAGGCATAGATTCTAGGCTTCCATAAACCCATCTGACCTGGCTTCAGCCTCCAGAAACAGCTAAGCCCAGCTTGAATTACTAACCTCAAAGCAAGGAAAATGACTTTTGTTTCAAGCATTAATTTTGGAGATTCTTTGTGATAGCACAAATCATAATTGATAGAACCCGAGCTATCTTGGTTCATATGGTCCACCACACCTTTACCTTGTAAATTTATCAGAATCTGAGAAATCCTTGCTGTATGCATAGTGTGCAACTGGTCTATTACCCTGTTACTTCAATCTGCAATGGTATGTAATGCAACCTCTCTCTTAAAAAGTTACAACCAACCTGACCCCGCACAGCTCCCAGGGACTAAACTGCCAACAAAAGAGTGTACATGGAGCGACCCATGGCTCCAGCCACATATGTAGCAGATTATGGCCTTGTCTAGCATCAATGGGAGGAGGGGCCCTTGGTCCTGTGAAGGATGCCCTAGTGTAGGGGAATGCCAGGGTGGGGAGGCGGAAGTGGGTGGTTAGGAGGGGGAGCACCCTCATAGAAGCAGGGGTAGGGTGGATGAGATAAGGAATTTCCAGAGATGAAAGAAGGAAAGGGGAGAACATTTGAAATGTAAATAAATAAAATATCCAATTTTTTAAAAAAAGCTACAAACACCCCCTCCTTCCAGGAGTGATTTTAGCTAATTCTTCTCATCCTTATATCTCTCTCTTTCCATTCAAAAACTGGTTCTGAACTATACGGAAGCTTGAGTTCCCAAATTTGTGACGACTTCCTTTCCTCCATTTTCTTTGCTATCATTTCACTGCCTGTAATGGCCTTCCCTTGTTGCTGCATGGTACAGCCTACACAGATCCCAAGGTCTAACTCAAGATTTTTTCCTAAATAGCCTAGCCAGAGGCTCTGTTTCTTTCTTCCTTGGAATGCTGAATGACCTCTATGTCTCTCAGGAGTCACCAGAGTCAGCCATCTTAAGTTTCTATTGCTTTGTCTTCTGCAGTGTTCTGGTATAGAATGTCATGACTAACATGTAGAATTTCTGAGTGCTTACCATGGGTAAGACCCTTTGCTGAGCACTCTCCAGATATTTGCTCTTTCAGTCTTCTTAATTCTCTCATCTGGTAAGTTCAGTAAATTTCCATTTGTAGATAAGGCAGAAACTAAAAAGCCTAAATACTAGCTGAGGTCTCAAAGGTACCAGGCAGAGACTATGGCATTGAATGTCATTTTCTATTCAGTCTCTTAGCTCTCCTCCAGAACTTCCTGTGCAAGAACATTAGTGTATATTAGATCAGTGGCTTGGGGAGAAGGTTAACTGAGCATTGATCTCATATATTGGCTAAAGGTAGAATCTTGCCTGAGGGTAGTCATCTGAAGGAAAACAGCTGCCCAAGTTGGTTGGAGATGCTGTCCTGAGGTAGTCAGTTGGTCACATTGGAGCTAGAGCAGGGTTTGTTTCTTCATCTATTCATTCTCAAGAAGGCTTTAATGAAATACTTTATGAGTTATCACTGCCAGGTAGTGACTCGCTATTATAGACAGTTAATAAATATCCTGTTGGTTTAGTTAATTATCTGAGAACTAAAATGTTTCCCCCCTTCTTGTCATAATGAATTTTCATCAGCTTAACTTAGCTTGGTCCATAAGATCAACTGTGAGATAACCCAAAGGTTGGTGCTAATTGATCAGACATTAATATGGCCACTGTTGTTGGGCCCAGGTACTGCTGAGCAGATTGGCAACACAGATTCTGAAATGAGAGTGAGGAGTTTGGCTCTGTTGCTTATGAGATACCAGGGCTAGTTTATTTGTTCTGAAAACCATGGATTATTCTCCACATATTTGCCTATAGGTATGATTTCCATCTTAAAATTGTAAAACAGAAAGGGGAAAAGAGGCATCGTTGTTTGTGGTTATTGAAAGGCAGAGAAAAAAGCATGTGGATTCTGGCTTTTAATTATGTGGAGCATGGAGGAGACCGTTTGAATCTCCCAGCCCGCTATACTCCAGTCATGGGCACTGTAAATCCTGGTACTCAGCCTTCTGTGTAGTTGTAAAATGGTATCTACATGACAAACAAGGCTTGAATGTGTCCTTGAATATAAGGTCATTAAGAGACAGGATTCTTGACTCAACCAGTGTTTTTGGTTGGGTAGTTCCCTAGGTCCCTACCTTGCAAAGGTGTCTTACCTTGTGATAGGTGTAATCAGCAGGGGACTCCATTTTACCCAGAGACATGTACGTCCAGTGAAGGTTTCCAGCTGTTATGTTTCTCCCTATTGAAGTATCATACCAAATTTAGAAAAAGGTGATTCATACCAAAGTCCTTCCCTGGTTTCTATAAAGACTGGACCCTAGGGAAGCTTCAGTATGTTGATGGCAAACACATCCATAATTCAGTTAGAAACACAAACACCTGTAGGATCTCTGAGGGCTGCCATTGTGTAAGGCCCAGGGGAGAGATAGGTCTGAGTTCTAGCTTCCAAAACTGCCTCAAGGAAATGACCTAAAAACACCACAACACTAAGTAAAATACAGAGAGGCACAAGTCAGTCCAGACTGCTTCTCACTGGGGTTTCTATGCTCTTACTCTGTGGGTTTCCTTAGTATTCTAAAGTGGACAAAGGTTACTCTACACAGCTTCGATGATAAGTTTGGCTGCCCTTGCGCTACTGCAGTCTAGAGTTCAGTTCAGATCTCTGTTCTCTCTGCGCTCGTGAAATGCTACTGCCATTTCCCACCAAACAGAAGAAACCACTCTCATTTCATTTGGCAATGGAGACTTCCCTTCCTTGGAAATTTTATCACCCCACAGGCAAGTGATTACTGAGGATTTCGTCAGTGGTCTCAAGCCTTGTCCACATCTCCAGCTTCATCAGGTCTTCTACTGGAGACTCTAAAATAGTTTCTCTGACAGTCTTCCTATACATGCACATACCTAACCCACAGGCACACTCTCCAATCTCAGACTATCTTCCTAAAGCCCTGGATTATGAAATTCATTCAGACGTACTCTCAATGGCCTTGGCCTCTTGGCAATTGATTTTAGTCAAAGAGACCAAAGAACCAGCTTCAGCAAGATTTCCCAGCAGCGACTACATGGAAGATCCCAACAGCAATGTCTCCCAAGAGCTATTGTCTGCTTATGAACCTACTGAGTGTGGATGTCTTAGTTACTTAGGCTAAGCCTGTCCCTGCAAGTTTCCACTCAGTGCAGGACTCTCCTTAGAGTAACTTTAAGTGGCAGTGATCATAACCTTCCTAGAGTAGAGGCAAAGAGCTCTTCTCATCTCAGATGAAATCTCTCCAGTTTTCCTGAAGACTCAAAGCCCACGCTGAACCTAGTCTCAGAAAAAAAATCTTGCCCCAGGATGGTTTCTACAAAGCCTGCTAATACTGTACTGAGAAAGAACAACTAAATAACATCATTCCAAACTTCAAAATCACCAAAATAGTAGCTACTCCTCATAATTTTACTCCTATCAACAGGCTTACACAGAACAACATTTAACAAAGGTAACTATTTTTAGACATTTCCCACACGCACACACCTCACTCACATATTTAACTATATGATGCTTCTGTGATGCATATGTACCCGATGCACATAGAAACCATGAAACTGATGCTTATACCAGACAAATCACTTGCTCAGTTATTGTTTCATAAGCATTTGAGTTCAAGGCTGTCTCACTTGAAAAACCTTTGATTTTTATCTTCAAACTTGCATTTGTTGAACAACATCCTGTGACGGCTAATCATTGTCAACTTGACTAGATTCAGAGTCTCCATGAAAGCACTCGTCAGTAGAGCTATGGGTGTGTTTCCAGGAAGTTTTTAACTAAAGAGGTAAGACCTATCCTGAATCCTGAGGGCACAACCTATGAGTTGAGGTTCCAGATGGCATAAAGAGGAGAAACAAAGTGAACAGCAGAGGTTATCTCCCTCTGCTCCTTGACGTACAATGTCACTACCTCTCCTACACTCTTGTTGCCACTTCTTTCTTCCCTATCATGAAGGACTATACCTTTGAATTGAAGGCAAAATAAGTGCTCTTTCCTTAAGTTACTTTTCTCAGAAACAACAAGGCATAACCATCAATGCACAGTCTTTCCATAAAGAAAGAGTGGGTAAAGAAGCAGCCATCCTTCATCTATGCTGGCTGGAGTATCTTCCAGCCCAGAATGAGCTCTCAGGCTTCTGGAAAGTTATCCACCGCATTTACAAGTACCTGTCAGGACACTGATAAGAGCTTAAGTTCTGAATCACAGCCTTATTCCCTTCTCATTTACCACCCACCTCCTCCCTTTGCAAAGCAAATCCTAGGACCCATCATTTTACCCAAGACATACTAACCAAATTCCCAATTTTGGCTGACCTAAATTCTCTAACAACTGATGATGATGAATATGCCTTGCACTAAATAAACTGATTTGCGGGTCTCTCAGAAAGTAAGCAGAAGTCAAATCTAATAACCGGCATAAAATTCCAACTTTGATTATCCGTGAATGTAGTATCCATGGCAAATGCTTAATCCCACATGAGGTAACATATGCAAAAGGGCTTTGAAATGTATAAGATATTCTACAAATGCCAAGTACAATTATTCTTGTCAATGCCACGCTTGCTTGCCCAGCAGGTATATGCTGAGGGAATACAAATGACTTCAGGATTACTCTAAGCCAAATATAATTGGGAATGTGAGCTCCGTGATAGTAAGGGACAGGGTGTCAGGGTAAGAGCCATCATGTAACAGGGTCTGATGCCTGAGGAAAGGAAAAGCCATTGGCTTTCTCTGATCTTTATTGTTTTGCTATTCACCAATAATCACAATATATTAATTCACAAGTATTGATGGATTATCTTGTCTTTACCCCCAAGCCATCTACTTTTTCTAAGAATCTTATGAACATATCTCAGTGTATTATTACAACAGTCCCCTGTGCTGTTATTACCCCCATTTTACAGATGCATAACAGAGACCAGGAGACATTAAATGTTACCCCACTTCCTATAGCAAATATATGAATCCTATGCCAAATTCTAGTTTGTTAATCATTTCAAAATCAAGTTGGATTAACGTCAGGGCTTTTTTTTTTTCTGCTTCTATTTCACTTTCCTGAGAGTTAGCATGGTGAGATTTAGAGTTCCCAAAGAAAGAAGAGGCCTCTCATTAGAATTCCAGGGAGAGCAAGTTGAATCCTAATGAGTAACACAGGAACATGATTGATTATGACGGTCTCCTAGCACATGAGCTATGCTTCACCTCTCTTTAGAAAGGAACATTCAGATGGAGGGTATTACCAGAAATATCCTGGGAGAACATGAAAAAAAATGTGTTTATGTCTTTGTCTTGTAGCTTTCATTTGAATTCCCTCCCACGACATGTGCTCCTTTAAGCATGTGTGTGATGTGTGTGTGCAAATTTGTGTGCTTGTGTGTGGGGGATGCACATGTGTGTGCATATGTATTTGTGTGTATTTACATGTGAATGAGTGTATGCATGTGTGTGTGTGTGTGTGTGCAGGTGTTTGTGCATGTTTTCGTAAGCAAGAGGGTGTGTATGTGATTGTTGTGCTTGTGTGTATGGGCACCGGTGTGCATGTGTGTGTGCCTGCATATGTGTGTGTGTGTGTGTGTGTACATGCCTGCGTCTTCTACAAGTACGAGTTTTTTTTAACCTAAGTCACTAATACCTATCACAGTTCTTGGTAAATAGAAGATCAATAGGAGAATTAATGTACATGTTTGCAAATTGAATGAATGCCTGGCTTTGTACCTATCCAATTGTCTGTTCCATCCTAGTAGAGCCAAATAAATCCCTAGTAAAAATAAATTACTAATCTCTTCCTTTATCATTTAGAGTCTTAGAAACCTATTCCAGTGGCTTATATTTTGAGCCAATCTTAAACTCATGTCTTTTGCTACTATGGATCTCTGTCTTCCAATTTGTAAACTACTAGTAGGCATTGCTATTGATGAATATCAGAAATCTATGTAATCTACTCTCAGAAATGTCCTTACTCTCAGTTCATGTGGTTCTATTGGTGTGGGCACTATTCTTCCTTCAGCTCTAGGAGTGAATCTAGAATATAGGTATGAACAGCCAATACACATACCCCCACACCCTGTCCCGGTCAGAGTGATTGCTATACCAACAGTCCATCTTTCTGGTGGCACAGACTGCCTAATACGTATATCAGCTTAGTCTGAGCTCCTCCATTTCTGCAAAGGCATCCATTCTTAGAAATTCCCTTACAGTAAATTCTAAAACTTGTGTTGAACCAATAAGAGAAAATAAGATATTTTTGACTTAGGAGACAAATTAGTTCAGTGTCAACCTATGACAACTAGTGGCCATCTTATAATTTTAAGAATAGCTAAAATAGAAAGATTTTTGACAGCCTAGTTTACTATTCAAATTCTTCCATGTGTACAGCCAAGTCTGTTCTTTGTCCTCAACTGCATATTCCAATAAACCCAGGCTTCTCTTGTGTGCAGGGAATGTTCATCTACACGATCTGATACTACTTTGAGCAGATGTACACCTCATCTTGTACTTGTTGAGAACTGCACTGTAAGATTGTGACCTAACTTTCTTTTTTGACAAAAATGTGGACAACTCTTCTGTTTCTGACTCAAATCACAGTTGTATAAAAACAGTGGCCCTTTTTGCTCTGGCTGTTGAACTGTGTGGGAAAAACTGAATTCTACAGTTATTGTCTTGATACATCTTAGTGGGGTTAAATGAAAATTTTCAGATATAGATGTAGATGTATGGCCTCATTACATTAGAGTGTTTCAAAGCGGGGTTCCATACTCAGCAAATCCAGACTAGTAAACAAATGGCTTTGCCTCCATGAGTTTCATAACTCTTGACTGTAAAATGGGACAAGACTATCAATTCTACAAAGATGTTTGAGAAATTAGTGACATAAACATATAAAACAGAACTAGGGAATACATATTAAATACTCCTTAAATAGTAACTAGTTTCTTTTCACAAATGTAAAGATTGCTATAAGAGAGGTGCACCCTGTCTTTAAATAGATTTGGGTCTCAGTAGACATGCTGAAAGTTGGAAACAATGTAAGTCGGAGCTGGGTTTAGAACACTTAACCCATTGCACATCATAGTTTAGCAGAACAGTGTACTATTGAAGGTCAAGTATTTGTCTTTGTGACTGCCTAACACTGTACATTGTACAGTATATCACTAGCTCAAGACACGAGCAAACTGAAAGTATGATTCTTCACTGAATGCAATTTGTTCTTACACTGTTAGAGTTGAAGCGCTTTGGCACTTTGATCCAAACATTTGCAAGTCAAAGACCCTTTGTGAGTATGGTCTCTCTCTGTGTCTCTCTCTGTGTCTCTCTGTCTCTGTCTCTCTGTCTCTGTCTCTCTCTCTCTCTCTCTCTCTCTCTCTCGTGTGTGTGTGTGTGTGTGTGTGTGTGTGTGCATCCCTGTATTTCTGTCTGTCTGTCTGTCTGTCTATCTGTCTGTCTGTGTCTGTTTCTGTTTCTCTGTCTCATCTCCCTCATAGCTGGATACTGTGGAAAAAAGAATTCTACCACAAAGAATGAAGAATGCCCCCAAAATGTCTATGAAGAACTTCAGATTCCAGAGGTCCAACATTTACTGTTCTACAATATTAGCTTTATAAAGAAAGCACAACACAGTGAGGTTTTGCTTAGGGTCTTTTTTTTTTTCTTAAGAGTACTTGGGCAGAACAATAAAAACTTTACAATTTATAAAGTGTCAAATAATTTATATGAATGCAGAGAAATATGGAAAACCATTTTAGTTTTCATTAAAAAAGGATTGCAGAAATATGGGTAAGCCTTGATATGAAGCTGACTAAATCAAATACCACAAGTAAACAATATGTGGAAGGCTTTATTACTGTCATTTATTTGCACATATGCAATATTGTAGTGTGAATTTTTTTAAAAGGCAAATGTATAGCATAGAAGGGGATAAAAATAGTCTAAGGAAAAAATAAAGATACAAAATGGAGTGAAAAATCAAAAAGAATGTGTTAGAAAAGAACTATGAAGGAGCTGAACACTGTAAGAATATTCTGAGAACTCGTAGGACATGAAGGTTCACACAGAAAGGAAATAATGATTGACAGAGGCGATGAGCCGCAGATCAAAGGACTAAAGATGACACTGTGCTGCAGAGATCCTTGAACTTGCTCGAGAGAAAATGCTTTCTGACCAGCAGAAGAGGTTAAGTGAGATGAAAAATATAGATGAAGAATCTGGGTCTGAAATCTGACAAAGAAGAATCAAAGAAAAACTCCCCTAAGAGCCTTAAACCCACAAGGTATAGATAGCATGGTGGAATTAAGTCAGAAAGAATCCAGAAAGAAGTGAGAGAAATAAGATTGGGAGAAGAGGGAAGGATAGAGGACTTAGAGAGCAGAGAGTGGAGTGGGAACATTTCCCAGAGTTCCTTTTAGGCACTGAATCACTAGGGTGCTCATGAGTGCTGGGTAGAAAGAAAGAGAAATCTAGGATCTACGCTCTGTTAAGTCAGTGTGAATGGTATGAGGTTCCTCATGAAAAGCTGTGGGATCTTTGGATGGGATGTTGAATGAATATTTAAAAAAGGAATATGGATCTATATTGAGAAAGGGGAAGGGAGGGAGAGAGAGAGGAGGAGAGTACATCTTGCTAAGCTTCTTTAAGAACTGAAAAACACAGCACATTGAAGAGATGAAATTGTACTGTCTATATTAATCTACTTCTTGGTGAATATGTCCTATTGGCCAAACAATAGGCATAGAATTACAGAAGATATCCTTCCTTTTTGTCATACTCCAGAACCCACAGTTCAGTAATCCCACAGAGTCTTCCACTATGACACCAGCTCACACATAAGGCTGTGCCTTAATGTTGAACATACTTTCAGCTTTCCAGTAGGGTAAGCAAAGCTTAGACCATTCAAATATGAGTCCTTTCCTTACACTTCTAATCATATTTGTACCTTGTCATATCCGAATGCTGAGAAAGCCTTTATGTATTAACACATTCTTAATTAATATGCCCAAACAAAGGGGCCTTGTGGTCTGATCACCAGAAATCTTCCTGTGTATCTCAGAGTTGAACTTTTCCTATGTAATTGATTGTGTGGGGGGAAAAACAGGAAAGAAAAGTTGGTGCCCTGAGAGCCCCACTGATTAAGAGCTGAAGGCTCTAGATAGAAAGCATTTCCTTAGCT
The DNA here is from genome assembly GCF_004785775.1 of Grammomys surdaster. Classification (NCBI taxonomy): domain Eukaryota; kingdom Metazoa; phylum Chordata; class Mammalia; order Rodentia; family Muridae; genus Grammomys; species Grammomys surdaster. Next base: position 2,936,593 of record NW_021605377.1, on the reverse strand, counting down.
CAGATAAAGCTAGATGCCATCTCCTTTGCCTTTGGCCCTTTCTACCATCAGCCCTTTAAATGTCACATGTGCCTTCATCACTCATTATATTCTGTGTAGGTCAAGATGTTTCCCCAGCTCGGCTAAAAGGATGAAGTCTTCGCGCCAAGAATTTATCATCTTTATAGATGTGGAACCTGCTCGGTAGTAGAAAGAAAAGTCACAAAGAAATGTCGTTAGAGAAAACTGCACAAGAGCTCTTAATTCCAGGAATTTAGTCCCAAGAAGTATTTTGAATGCCATTTGGGTTTGTCCTCTAGCTCCTTCAGAGAAAAGAGACTACTCACTGATTAATAAAAATAACTTGGTAATGGTCATTTGACCACTTCAATTATCACTATTATTTCTCCTCCCTGGGCCCTCATGTCCATCAGGTGTGCACATCTTGCACTGCAGATGCTCATCATCTGGGAAAAGTATATGACTGACAAGCACTTGTGAGACAAACCTGCTGCTTTGTCACTGGATCTGATCTGCAGTGTCTGTGCGATGCTGCTTGGAGAAGGTCTGTTTTAGAAGTTCTTGAATCCTTTCCTACTCCTTCTTAAAACTTGTAATTGGTGTGTTGTGTTTAAATCATAGTCTAAGTTTCGTTTCCTCAGTTAGCTCTCCCCGGATGTCTATTTTGAACAGAAATAGCAAGCATAGGAGGCGAGTGTTTTGCCTAGAGAATTAATCTAAGAACCCAAACAGAATTTTTTCCAGAGGCAAGAAAATTGACAGAAAGTGATGGGTGAGACACAGCTTGCTGTCAGGGTAATCATCTTCAGTTGTGGGAAGGGGTGGCGGCTGAGAATGAGCACCATTAAATGAAACAGGTATTGTGGAGAACGCCTTTCCAGGGGCACATTCTAATGGAGATGCTTCATCAACCTCCATGTCTCTCAGCAGCTCTGCAAGGATCATTCTGCAAATGGCCATTGCCGTGTGGATTTCATCGGTTCACATTTGCACCTTGTAGCTTTTAAGGGCCATTAGAACCTAAATACTGCCCCATCAAAGCTCAACCTAAAAGGGGTTATTGCCAGCAGCCAGATAGCTTGTGGAATCTCAGCCTTTGACAGTTCTTAATGGGTAAATACTTTTGCTTATGAAAGAAAATGGTGATGTGGGGATTTTGAGGCTCCTTTTCTCTATGTTTGTCCCTGAGCAGTTGCAAATTAGATATCAGCCTAACAGTCTTAGGATACCATCATTGTCTTGAAGGGTGGGCTTGAATGTCTTAGACCTTAACTTAGGACTACTTTGCATAATATGAGACATTAAAATTAAGGGTGGTGTTTACTGTTTAGTTATCTTGTAGATATTACCAGACTCACAGTGAGATATTATTTCCCTTGGAAATGCTTTCTGTCCCTGCCAGTTACTGAATGCAATCACATAGCTTAGTGTGGGCTAGCATACCAATTAGAGGGCTCATCTGGATGACGTGTGATATATTCCCTTCTAAACTCAATGATTCGTCTGCAGACAAACAGATAGAAGAAAATCCAATTCCCATAAAAACCTTGAAACTGTTCCTGTTCTTTAAATGACATGTATACATCTCCTCAAGGTGGGAAGCAAAATAGCCATAAAGCATGGCAAATAAAAGAAGATTAATGAGATAAAGGATCTGACAAAAATATTTAATTAGAATGCAATGGCCTGGCCCTATTATCTTGTATTATTATACATCTTGTCATTAACCAAATCTGTAGCTAAACTGTGGGCATTCGTCTTCATTATGTAGTAAAACTGTATAATGAGCAGATTCCGAATAATGAATAAATGCCCTGAAATGAACACAAGCCTGGAGAATGGGGGGGGGGGTCATTTCTATTCAAGGGGCTCTGAAAGAAACAACTCATCCTTACTTTGAAATTTAAGTGAAAGAAATGCTTTTATATGTCTGAATTGTGGCTAGAATCACAGAATCTGGGTGAAGCCCTCCAAAATTGCCATCCATGAGCTTGGTCCCCATTATTCACTCACCATGAGACCTTTTTATTTTTTATTTTATTTTATTTTATTTTTTGTAATACAACCTTCTCATCTGTCAGACATGATGAATCTCTCTTGTCAAAGGTCTTTGCTAGTGCTAACATTCTATGTTTAAAAAATGATATGAATTGTTAATTTCCATTTAAGGTCAAGTTTAACTAACATGTAGGAAGCCATTTCTCATCCATTCATTTGTCCATCCTTCCAAATTGCATTCAGTAGAATGCCATATACAAGCAATAATGGTCTAGTGATAAATATTCTGCCCTTAAGCTAGTTCTGTGGTACCTAACTTAGCTGTACCATTAACCAACTGGAGAAATATTTTAAAACAAATGCCTAGGCTCTGGCCTCAGAGATTGCAATTACATTGGTAGGCAATGGGGCTCTGTATAGACAAATTTTCTGTTGCTATAGTAAAGTATTTGAGGCTGGGCAGTTTTTAAACATTTTTAAAGGCTTATTCAACTCATAATTTGTGAGGTTCAAGGGCACAGTACCAGCATCACTTGGCTCCAGGGAAGTCCTGGTAGCAAATGGCTTCCTGTCAACAGCACAGGTTGGGGGAAGACATCGTGTAGTGAGACATGGTGCTACAGAGATTAGAAGAGCATCAGTTTTTGCTTTTCTTCTCTCTTTAGAGAGTTCTTGTGAGAATAATTCTCTCTTAAGAATAAGAACCACACCAGCTATTTCATGGGTAGTACTGTAGAGGGTTTGGCCCTAAATAAGACATCTGCATCATACACCATAATCCCAAAAATTCAGAGATCATTACAGAAGAGGACATGGAAAGATTATTGGATTCAGAGCTGGTGGAGGACTGCTGAGAAGCAGTGGTTTCCTGAGATGAATGGACAAATGCACACATAAATTCACAAGCACCTGTGACTACATACACAAGATATGCACAACATGAAGCCAGTCAAAATTCTAGCATGATTGGTGACAGGTTCACAAAGACTTATGCCTTGCTGAATAGCTACTTGTACTTGATGGCTATGAGAGGCAGTTTCATTCAGAAATTCAGTTGCTGGAAGGTTGCCCATGTTCTAGTGAATGCCTCTATACTCATGTACATGCTAGCATCACTAAATGGATTTAGTGGATTAAAGAAAGTAAAGTGAAGTTGAGCAGGAAAGATGGTGAAGTAGGAGGGACTACAATGGAGGGAGTGGAGATGGATGTGATCAAACACATATTCATATATGGAATTCTTAATAATTTTTTTTAAATAAGGAAGAAGCAACATTGATGTTGTTATTCAATGTCAGGCATACTGATAAGCAACATCAGGGGCTCAACAAAGCAGAAGGCATCTCTTGTCAGGAGAACAAGCTGGACCACCCAACAGTTTAGATTAAAACTCCAAGAGATACACCAGTTATTTCATGGGTATCACTGTGGAAGGTTCAACCCTAAATGGAACATCTACCTCATACACCATAATCCGTTGTTTAAGGGACCATGATTTTACTCTGTTTCAGCAATGTAAGCTCCCAGCTAGTTAATAAGCCACTAAAAACACCCCTTTGGGGGAAGAAAAAATCACTACATTGGAGGCCTGGCTTTTATGAATACCTGCTTTTGTTAAGTTCTGTCCTTAGAAGTGTAGTGTGGGAATGTTTACGAAATCCTGGCCAAGGAATAAATTCCCTGTGTGATCATTTTTTTTCACAAACTACCCTGTGCCCTAAGACAAATTGAGAAGATTTTTGGCATATTTGCCATGTATTACTATTCCTCAAAGTCTGAAAATTATAGATGAGTGCTCTTAATTCAGTAACAGAGTCTGCCTTTAGATGAATAAGGCTCAGATACAATTCTAAAAGTCTGTATTATTAGAAAGGGGCTAGAGTTGGTCTTTTGTTTAATATGCTGGGATATGGTTCCAGCATGCAATTCCCAGCCTCTGGGGTAGTACAAGCTCTCAGACATTTTATTGGGTTTTGATTGAGAATATTTGCAGGAGCAATTTCCAAGGGGAACATTTAGGTGATATGCCTCAGGAGGCTACAGAGCTGGCTGCAATCTTGGGTCCCAAGGGGAAGGAAATCAACAGTGGAAACGTGGCTATTACTGGGGAAATAGATCTTCCTGACAGGACATAAATCAGAAGCTCTGACCAGATGTGGCAATGAAAATGCCCTTGGTTGTCCTGTGAGATCAGAGGTTTTAGCCCTACCAGCATCAGGACAAGCTAACAAAGAATATTGGTTTGCACCCCAGAGAATCCCATCCTGCCACACTGTCATTTAGAGACTTGCCTGCACATGCTAGGTAATGTATAAGTTTGACCACATCTGTTATAGGTCACTTTCCAGCTGCCATTATCTCTCATCTTTGTGTCTCTGTAGCTAAGTGCCCCCATTCAGCTTTATGCAGAGCATGAACCACCTTGACAACCATTTTGGGGTTCCTTTTCTTTATATCTCTCTGTTGTTGTACGGTTTGTGCAGCAGGAAGCTTCCTCTCTGCTCTTCCAACCTCCTTTGCTCATGTCTACTTTGCCTTTGCCTCTTCTCATGCTTTCCCCTTCATACAGATCCACAATGCCTTCCTCTGGTCTACAAGGTTCCAATTAGAACATGTTTACCAAATACTTTAGCTCTTCTGGTACCCCCTTCAAATCATTCCCTTAGCTTGGCAGGCTCCCATTGCCAAGTAGTGGTTGTGGTAAATCAGAGCATGCCTAACCCTAGATTTTCTTCCCTTTGTCTATGTGTTCCCTCTTAGGAGCTGCAGTTCTATATTGTGTGTTTAATCCAAGAGTCTAAATAGTATACTTTTGTGTTTTCAACATTCAAAGTGCTTCTGCTCTGGTGGATGAGAGCTCTCACTGACTATGAATAGTTCTAATGATATAATTTGTAAGTGGCCGTGGATGCTACTCTCACATGGGTAGGGTACTAAGATGTGATAACAAACTACTTCCTAATACACACCTCTCCTTTTAAGAATTAGAACATAAACATAGGAGTAACAATAGATAATAATAATACAAAACAACATTAAATGAAGAGGGAGGGCCAAACAGGAAAGGAAGGAAGGAGAAAGAGAGAGAGGGAAAGGGAGAGGGAGAGAGAGAAGGAGAGAGAGAGGAAGAAGAAGGAAGGGAGGAGGAAGAGGAAGAAGAAGGAGGAAAAGGAAGCAAGGAGGAAGAGGAAGAAGAAGGAGGAAGAGGAGGGGGAGGAGGAGGAGGAAGGGAGGAGGAAGAGGAGGAAGGAAAGGAAGAAGGAAAGAGGAAGAAGAAGGAAGAGGAGGAGAAAGGGAGGAGGAAGAGGATGAAGGAGAGGAGGGGGATGAAGGGAGGAGGAGAAGGAAGGGAAGAGGAGGAGGAAAAGAGGAGGAGGATTTATGATGACTACAGTCTTCTATGGCAGAGGAGACCATACAAGCTATAAAGACCTGGCCCAGGAAACATCCACCCATTTTCTATCGTCAGAATGAGCAAGAACTCTAGCATTTCTCGTGAGCCATTCACAAGCTTTCTAAGAAGATAGAATGCTTGGTTTCTGGCTTTCTTTCCCTGAGCATCTTGAGGAATAAAGCAGCAAGATATTAAAATGCAAGAACACTGAAGTTAAGAAAAAAATGGCCTTTTAGTCACTGCGTTCTCTTATTATCTGGGTGCTCCTAGGGTACTTACTGGGATTACATTTACTCCCTGACAAATGTGGAACTATAAACATCTATCTGAGGGGGCTACCATTAAGACAGGGAGTCCAGTGGTCAGTATAGATGTGACCACCTGCAAATTAATCCCTTCTCTTTTGAGCATTAATCCTATCTCTGTCAGATGGTAAGATTGTTTGCTTTTCTCTCTCACAGGACTCTTAGGATCCATCATTAAGTAATGTACATTAAAGGAGCAGCACACATCAGAAAGCTCTGGAAAATGTAAGTGAGGCATCTCTGTTGTTTCACTGCCTAGTAATTACTGTTACGATTCCTCTAATGATTATTTATGGAGGCCTGAAACACAGTGCTTTGCTTTTAAAATGTTAATGATCCAGAGTTTAAAAAGTCCAACTATTATGCTCATAGGCTGTACTCCTGGGAATGATCTCCCCATATGAAAGAGAAGAAGAAAACTAATAATATAGAAAAGTCTGGCAGCATCCTGTGCGGTGTGAGGATGGGAGAAGAAATGAACAGAGATGCAGGATATTGGTACCTAGCCTTTGCTCTAAAGTCTCTGCCTCTCAAGTTGTCAGGAAAAAGTCCTCAATTGTTCTGTTAAAATAAAGGGCTTTACCCGATACATCAGCCTTATATGATGAAAAGTCACCAGCTAGGGCTGGAGAGATGGCTCAGTGGTTTAGATCACTCTCTGCATTTGCTGAGGTCATGAGTTCAGTTCCCAGCACAAAACTAACCTTCTGTAATTCTAGCAGAGTGAGATCTGGTACCCCCTCTGTCTCTCCACGAATACCCACAAACATGTGGCAGACACACATACACATATAGAAAATTGTAAAAGAATAGAAAGTTCACCAACTGATGAACTTCTTATCCTTATCTTAAAACTTGGGTCATGATACATGTATGTTATAAGTTTCTGAATCTTCTATGTTTCATAGCACTCCATGCTATCCTATACTAGCACAGTCATTTATCCATCCATCTATCCATCCATCTACCCATCCTTCTTCCTTCCACTTCTCAATAAAGATCTATTGAATATTTTCCACAAACCAGACAATATAGCAGGTGCCCAAGTCTAGTAGGATGCTCACTCATTGTTTGCCTCTACTAACCTGATAGGAGTGTGGCTTTGTTTTTATTCATGCCCATATCCTTAGGGCTTAGCCCTGGGCGTAGTACATAATAGACACTCTGGTGAGAGTCTTATGCAGCCATTAAGAACCTGGAAAGTCATGAACACTTCCTTTAAGCCTTAAACCTCATCTTCTTCAGCAGTTAGAATACTATCCTCTCACAGTACTGCTAGAGTACAAAAGAGATACTCGTAAAAGCATCTGGTAAGGTATGGGAATCCGTTAAGTATTACGTGTTCATGATAACTGTCATCAGATGAAGAATTTGCATAGGTGTGTACTACCAGGCCTGGGGACTTGACTTGTCACCGTGGATGAGGAGGAAAGCTTCATCCTCTTCTTGCTTCTTGTCCCTCACTACAAATGCTCCCAAGACTGCATTCACAGACTGTAGCATCTTCATGGATCCTCACAGGCCAGAGCTTAGCTGGGGCAGGAGACTCACTGTCCTCTCTGACAATACTTTTTAGCTCCAGGTGTCATCTGTCCAACTCTAAGTAGCTCTGTCCCTCTTTCTGTTCTCACATTCAGGAGTCACAAAAGCCCCAAAGGGCAAAACTCATATAGGAGTACAAAACACTTCACTTTCAAAGCAATGCTGAGAATGTCTGACCATGAACAATGCTTCTTTTTCCAGGGTTAATGTTGCCTTTTTGTAGCTGCTGATCAAATTAAGACTACAATGTGAGAAAGCAAAGACGGGCAGACAGGAGTCTGCAGAGCCCAGCGAATCACAGTTTCCTCTCTCCAAAGCCAACCACACAAGGCTAGAAGCTAAAATAAAATTAAGGAGAAAGAGAAAAGAAAGCAAACTGATTAGCACTGGTATGCAGTTAGAAAAACAGTATAATTGTTTTTTTTTAAAGCTCTGTGGTGGTCCCCATTATTGGGTTTAAAAATTTATATCCTGAAATAAAATTCACTTTGTCACTCTGTCCCATGGTCAAGTGAGTGTGATACTCAGCTAGCAGTTACGGTGTCACCAGAAATAATTGTAATTAAAAGTATGGCTTTGGTACAGCTACAGTTACGGTGTCACCAGAAATAATTGTAATTAAAAGTATGGCTTTGGCTCACTTACAAGTTAGTTTCCATTCTAGGACCATCCATGCCTTTTGAGCTGTGGACAAATTTTGAAATGCTCTGAGCGCATTTTGCCATCTGTCCAGGGCTTTCATAATACCCAGCTCACACTGAAATAAGAAAGACCATTAAGATATGTACCTTAAATCATCCTTCATTGCTATAACAAAACACCTGAGACAGGAGATGGGTTGATCTTGGCTCATAGATTTATAGGCTAGGAAGTTCAAACACAAATGTCTTAATCCAGTTGTTTTATGTCAAGGGCTTTCTCCTTGGTTACCATATAGCAGAGAAACAGAAAAGGAAAGCAAGTGCGTGTGCCAAAGGGACACTTGTGAAGGAGTGTTAGAATGTTGCCATACTCACTTAGTATTGATTCATTTTCATTAGAACTCAGCCATTCCCATGAGAATTCACCAAATCTTAACAGAAACCAGCCCAGTCCCTTGATAATGACATTACCACACGTGCAGACTCCCTTTAAATGCTTATTTACTCCAGCAATCAAGAAAACATCTTAAAATAAGTTTTTAATTGAAATAGAATTACATCATTTCCCCTCCCTCTATCCAGCCCCTTCCAGAGACCCTTTCTCTAGCTCCTCCCATTCCTCCTCAAGTTGAAAGCCTTCTTTATAGTTATTATTGCCACATATATATATATGTGTGTGTATCAACAATTATATGAATACAAAGGGCTGAGTCTATTTTTGTGTTGGTAGTGTGTATGTGGTTTCAGAGATGACCACTCTTCCTTGGCTCCTCCTTGGAAGATATTAATGTTCTCCCTAGTGGCCATTAGTTAGCTGTAGCTCAGGTAGGAACCTGAGAAACTTTCTCCCTTCTATATTCGTATATCCACTAATATTGCCATTGTTCTGGTCTTGCATGGCAATCAATTTTTAACATGAGCTTAGGCAGCATGAACCACATCCAAACTTCAGCAATATGTGAACAAAGATTCCACCTAGCAGCTGACTGAAACAGATGCCCACAGCCAAACATTGGCCAGAGGGTAGAGACCCTTATGGAAGAGTTGGGGGAAGGATTGAAGGCCCAAAAGGGAATAGGAATTCCATAAGAAGGCCAACAATGTCAACTAACCTGGATCCTCAGGGGCCCTCAGAGACTTAACCACCAACCAAAGAGCATACATAGGCTTGGCAGAGGCCCCTGCCACATATGTACCTGGGGGCTGCCTTGTTTAGGTTCAGTGGGAGAGAATGATCTTAATCCTGCAGAAACTTGATTCTCCAGGATGGGGGGATACCTGGGAAAGCACCCTTTCAGAGGCAAAGGTAGGGATTGGAGGAGGTCTCAGTGAGGAGGACACCAAGAGGGCAGCATTTGGAATGTAAATAAATAAACTATGGCAATATGTAAACTGACTGGCCTGTAGTGGCTGTTCCAGACGATAGTTCTTTAAGCTTATATCTGTGAAGAACACTACTTTGCTTTTGTTTATCCACTTTAACAATGTAAATTTCCATGGAAAGGGCAACTGGAAATTACTATCAATTATTTATCCCCAAGTGGGCTTCGGATTAATTTTTCCTGACTAAATAAATAAGGAAGATTTTATGATACATGGGACATGCTCATCCAAAGGAAGTCATGGGATTTTTGAGAATGGTACTCTCCAGAGTGTTCAGAGCAAAAAAAAAAAAAACAAAAAACAAAAACAAACAAAAAAAAAAAACCCAACCCAACAACAACAACAAAAAACCGGCCATGACATCATGGTTCCCTTAAAAGTTTACTGGTATCTGATAGTTCTCTCATTCCCTTCGTTTTATCCCATCACTCTTTTCTTCCATTTTATAAAGTTTGATCTCACAAATGATAAGACCATTGTCCTATTGCATAAAGTAATGAGTGATCAGTTCAAAGAAGTCTCTGTGACAAGTGATTGTTCCTTAAACACACATAGAAATGTATCTTGGGACTCCTGGCCCACTACCCATGGGCAGGGGCATGGCTACTTACTGCTTCTTGGCTTTGTGAAGCCTTTAAAGACTAAATGGGGGTAACACACACACACACACACAAACACACACAGAGTGAGATAGAGGGAGAGAGAGAGAGAGAGAGAGAGAGAGAGAGAGAGAGAGAGAGTCTATTGACACATTGAACCACCAAGTCAAGAGCACCAGTAGGCCCAAAGGACTCAAATCTCTGTATGTATCCTCCTTCTCTTTTTTTCTGTTAGGCTCATGCTTGGGCAGGGTTTTTCTCAGTTGTCTTTAGCCCAAATTCCTCCTGGCCTCTTAACTCTAATAACCAGGGTTATTTCTCCAGTCAGCCTGTAAGATAGGCTTAATAAAATTTGTTTGATCCCAGGTTTTGTTAGATGCATGCTCATGAGGCAGCTTCCATGACCCTGGCATGTGAACTCTGATTGGCCAGCTGCAGTGTCCATATCAAGTCTCAGGAGTCAGGAGTACCTGCTAATGGAAGGTATGTTCCTTTAAGGACCAAGTGATATATCTCAGAGCCAAGGGAGAGTGTCCAGGCTTGTGAATACATGTCCACCAAAGCACTGGAGAAGATCAACACCATTGTCTTTGTTGCACAGATGAGCAAATGTAGAACTGAGGAGACTAGGTGACCTCATCAAGGTAGTAGAGATAGTTAATGACAGACTTGAGCTGACACCTGCCAATTTTAGGACATTTGTGTCTCTCCAGTGTCAAGCAGCATAAACTAGAACATGACATTGAATGAGGCAGGTAGCTAGATTAGTAGGAGAAGGTCTTGAGCTTGAGAAAATTCATTTTTGATTGTTTTAGAAGTCATTATCAAATGGATGTCTTCCCTCTTGGCTAACATATTCCTCTCTCTCTCTCTCTCTCTCTCTCTCTCTCTCTCTCTCTCTCTCTC